>NC_134089.1:32356041-32682707 GCF_000715075.1 Nicotiana tabacum | reverse complement strand
GTTTCGGATAGTGATGTTGATGATGACGAGGAGGTGCATTATGATCAATATGACAGGATCATCATAGTCCCTGAGGGTGTTGGGTAAGAGTTATTTGTTATTTTTACGTTTATTGTTTTATACAGTTTATACTAAAATATTAATGTATTTTTTTTATTAAATTGCAGGTTGATCTCGAGTAATATTACTACGAGGATAATCACCAAAGCCACCAGAAAGCTTTATGATGGCCCTTATGCGACTTGGAGTGAATTTCCATTCTCGCAGAAGGAGCAAATTTTCAATTAATTTAAGGTATAAATGTTCTTTTAAGAAGTATAATTATTTATATTTATGATATTTCCATATAATATTTAACTTTTGAAATACAGAGCAAGTGTGTATGGAAATACCGTTATAGCTCAGAAGTGACTGCAAATTTTCATCACAAAGCTCGCAAGCGGTTGTCGCATAGTTTCTCCAAAGCTAGAAAGTTGAACCAGAAGCATGACTGGTTGCTTCAGAATTTATGGGAGGATTTGCAAAGGCAATGGCTTACCGCAAAGTTCTTATAGAAGTGCGAAAAAGGAAAGAAAGCTCGCGCATCTGAGAAGGGAGGATCCTTGCACACTGGAGGTGCAATCAGCCTAGGGACAATAAAAAGAAGATTGGTACGTAATTGCTTAATTTATTTTAATTTTCAAAGTATATCTATTCTGTTTATTAACTAAAATTTATGAGTTTTCAGGAAAAGAAGTTGGGGCGTCCAATTAACCAAGATGAGCTATTCAAGGAGACTCATATTGTAATGAAGAAGAAAGAGACGGATCAAGAGAGGTGGGTCGAGGGCCGAGCCTCGACTGTACATGTAAGTTTTCACTTTTCATTAAGTATTTTGATTTACTTTTATATAAATTTTGAAATACTAATTCAGTGTAATTTTTCTTTTAGGGTCACTTCACAGCTGACGTGGAGGAATTCATACACAGTCAGCCACCTAATGAGTCGGGCGAGCCAATCCAACCTTCGGACGAGGATGCTGAAAGAATGTGGACGGAGGCTGCTAGCGATCCAAAATGGGGGAAGGTATACGGGCTTCCTACTAAGAAATTCCATCGCTATAAGTGTGGAATGCAAGGAATAGGGATTTCCTCGCAAGGCGACCAACTTGATGGGGAGAGCCTCTCCACTATGCGGGAGATTGTGACAAAGCTCACATCAGAGCTAGAAGCGGCCAAGGAAAGAGAAAAGCTTAGAGATGCTCAGTACATTGGCATGCAAGCTCAGTACCAGGGCATGCAAGAGCAGCTCAAATCTCTCCTAGCTTCTGGAGGGTTTTTGATTCCCCGGTCTCGTGAGTCATCGCTAGAGGCTCGACTTGGACGTGAGCGTTCCTTCCGTCCTCCCCGTGATCGTTCCTCCCATCCTCCACGTGATCGTTATTTCCATCCTCGATAAGTATACCCTTCTGTATACCGTCTTGGTGATGAAAGTTCATCAAACGGTGATGATAATGATGTTGTACAAAACACTCCTTGACTTTTATATACTTTGAATTAGACAAATAGAACCGATTTTGAACTAGGTGTAATAAGCATTAACTTAGTTTAATTTGTTAGTTCTACTGAACTTTAATTTGTTGGTTTTAATATGTTTTTTGAATTGTGGTGTTGTTGTTGTTGTGGTGTTGTTGTTGTTGTTGTTGTGATGTTGTTGTTGGGTTGTTGTGGAGATTTTGGTATTGAAATTGTAGTTTATCAATTGATTATATTGTTATTTAGGAAATTTGGTATGCTGACAGGTGGTGTAGCTGCAAAACAGGCAGTTTCTGCCAAAATTATACCCAAGTTGGTCGCTTTTCTATTTAAAAAAGTATTTTCTTGGCAATAGCGACCAAGGTTGGTCGCTAATTAACCCAGATTTCCTAAAAAGCGACCAACTTTGGTCGCTATTCTATTTTTAAAAAAATTCTTGAAATTAGCGACCAATTTTGGTCGCTTATGTTTAAAAAAATTAAGAAAATTAAAAAAAAAGCGACCAACTTTGGTCGCTATTTTCCAGATTTTGAAATATAATATTTGGTTTACAGACCAAAGTTGGTTGCTATATTTTGATTAATAATAAATAAATAAAAAGTAATTTAAATATAGAGACCAACTTTAGTCGCTAAATTTATACTATTAAAATATTAAAGCGGCCAAAGTTGGTCGGTATATTGTTTACCCGGAATATTTGGTCCTTTTACCTTAGAGATCAAAGTTGGTCGCTAATTAGCGACCAACAAAATAGCGACCAAGCCAGTTTGGACGCTTTTTGGTCGCTTTGTGACTTGTAAGCGGTCAACTTTGGTCGCTTTTTGTGGTCATTTTTTTCCGGATTTCTAGTAGTGACATGTGTTACTTGATGCGTGTTCTCTTTGGGATCGAAGTTCAGTCGGTACTTCTCTTTGGGAGATTAATGTTCAGTCAGTTTTACTTTCTAGTCTTGGTTGCAAATCATTATAGCTGAAAATCCAATTTATGGAACCAGATGGCTAAGTTTATGCGTGAAAGGATTTATCGAGCTCCATCCTTGTTCAAAAGTTGATAGGCTGATCAAGTTTTAATCTTGATTTCTTTGAACTTAGTTTTCTGACCCTTGTTTCTCTAAGTTTAGTTTCCTCAAGAAACCTATATTGAGCTCGTTGCTAGCGCACACACTACAATAATGGGGGATAAAATCGATGACATTGAATTTGCGCAACATATGCTGAGCTTAAAAGAATACGAGTACGGTGAAGATAAAAGAAGCGGAATGAAAAAAGTAGAGAAGAGTCAGAAGATTACTCTTTCTAAATTTTCAGAAAGAATCATAGTTAACATCCTAGTGAAGATTCCACCAAGATACATTAATAAGAATGTCATGCTTGTCTGCAAAGCATGGCAAGAAATGGTCTTCAGAAGGTCTTTCATTGAGCAAAATTTCATGGAATCGAAATCAGAATTGCTAATACAGGATGCAGCAGGAAGGCATATGAAAACAAAGCTGATAGTGATTGGAAAAGAACTTGAATGTGAATCGCGTGATCTTGGAATAAATCAATTACGTAAGATTCATTCTAGCTGTGATGGATTCCTACTGATGAATGATCCAAGGATCGCTTGGAAGCTACAAGTGATAAATCCAGCAACAAAGTTCTGCCTCACTATCCCTAAATGCCCTTCAGGTTGCCAACATACAGCTTGTAGTGCAGCTCTTGGATTTGACTCTTCGACAAAACAGTACATAAAATAGTGCATGTTATGGCAGATGTTTGGTAAAGTGATTAAAACGAACAAGTATGCATTGGTATGGATTTCTTTCTTTTATCAACAATGATTCCGAGACAATAATAGATGTTTGGATTTTGGAGGATTTTCAAGGGCAAGTTTGGTCCAAGAAACACAGTATCGTGGCAGAGTCGATAAATTATATCTGTCCACACAAATCAGCAAGACAGAATGAGAGAGCAACGCCAGAACTTGGGAAACTTGTCGTTGTTGCCGGAGCGAGGAATGGTGAAGTATTGATTCTAAAGCATAAGAAGAACTCGATCTAGTGGATACATATACCACATAAAGAGTAGGGTGATGAAGATTTTCAGCAGTAACATGAGGAACTTAGAATCACAAGGACAGCCTCTTTAGCTAGTGTCATGGTTTAATTTAGTACAGCCTGCTGTTTAACTTACTTAGTAGGAAGACTTCAAGTTTGATTTTTAATTGTATGTTAGTTGCTCGTACTTTGTCTAGCGTTAATGGTGAGTTTTTCTTGCTTATACAGTTAATTAGTTTCTTGCGTTCGTTCGTTGCATGTGTATCCCTAATTATTCAGTACAAATTTCTTATCTCATGTCAATCAGTTCAATCCCATGTCAAGTTCAAAATAGTAAATTATATATGAGCCTAGTGTTTAATGTTATCCATCCGTTTTCCCTGCCTATGGAAGCTTTTTGCTTTAATCTTTTATTACTACTTAGGAGCAATTCAACTATTTTTATATGAATTATCTATCGAGTTCCAAAATAATTAACCAGTACCTTTACAATTGCTAGTTTCATCCTTTTTGTTTAATCGTCTTTCTAGAAAATCCGTACTAATTTAATTCCCTTTTTAAGCGATTTCACTTGCATAACTATCACATGCTCTAAAAGAATAGAGATATCGCCAGTACTCACCCATCATAAAATATATGAAACCAATCAAAGATATCAACCATAATAAAAATCAAATTGAAACTAAGAAATCATATTTTATTTATCGAAATTTGGATTAAAAAATTATTGTCAATCTTCGATAAGTTTTGAGTTTATTTACTAATTTGTCAATTTTAGTGAAAGAGGACTGTAAATTGGTCTTAAAGAAAACAGTACGCCGCACTTTTAATTGGGTTTTCATTTGCAAAATCTTGTACTTTTATGATAAAATATGTCGAATTCTGAGTTATTTTTTAGAATTTTTTATCTAGTAAATTATTGCTAGGAAAATTGTTTATCTTTCTCAAGTATTTTGATGGAAAACTACTTGTAGAATTAACCTTTTCATGTTTGCTAAGATTAAATCTCTATTGTGTTAGAAGTACCAATTACTTTACAGAATTATATTTTTATAGAAATAAAAGATACCTTCCCGACAAAAAGAAAATGAACATAGATCTACCTTTCTTACATGAAAGAAAGAAGTAATGAAAGTACAATACAATATATATTTGAATGAGAAAACTGAAACACTATATACTTGAATGACAAACACGCTAACGTTAAACAATATTGATAGTGATATACAAAGATTCTTTGCCTAAAAAACTTATGTTACGTTTTTCTACCAAGAAGAATAGAAAATATGCTATATATGAACATTTTTCTCACCACCACAACTAATTGATGCTCCACCGCACTTAGAAAATACAAAATTCTTTGATGAACCCAGCAAGATTCTAAGAAAGAAATGCTCAAGAGCTTTGAATTTGAAAGTATTCATTGAGAAGACTTGTTAACCTGCAAGAAGATTTAAAGTTCAAAATCATCACCTAAAAGTTCAGATTAATTGGCATGGGGATGGTAAGGGTGATGATAACGAATAACATGATGAAGATTACTAATTATATCGGCCAAGATATATGATTTGGTATGCCTGCAAATATACAAATAACACCGCAGAGAAGACAAAAATAAAAATAAAATGAAACAACACTTGTCTTAATCGGATGAAACTTCTAAATTTCATGAAAAAAATAAATAAATAAAAAAACTTGAACGCACCACAAGCTTTGTGGACAGATTAGCTAGTTTTTTTCAGATTCCAAAGTGCTTCACATAAAACAATCAAGTGCAACAAAATCCAAAACCAGTAAAGGAAGAATCTTGATATTTCATTGCAAAACAAATGGGAATGAATGGTCTCCCATGAATGAAGACTATAAATCCATAACAATTTATCCAAACAACTTTTGGCTTTCTCCCTTACATTTTTTTCCAAACGTAACCTAAGCCCTTAATTATGCATAACTTACAGTTGTGAATTCTAAAATATTGATAAAATACATACTCCAAGAGCACCTCATACATCGTAACCCATAATAAATTTTCTGGACATTTATTGGGAAATTGCTCTACCCATTACAATATGAAAGGTCGTACTTATGAATGCACCATCATTATACATTTATCATTCATTGAAAGATAAATTTACTATTTAGTACAAAAATATTATAGGAGTAATGTGTAGATAATGGGTAAAAATGTCATTCAGTTTTTTGATGGACATTTTGGTAATTTAACTTTACACCTGAAGTCTTCCTACTTTTAGTATAATACTAGTATCAGGGCGCATGCGTTGCACGTGTATCCCATATCAGTATTTAACATAATGTATATTTATAATTATATATTTATGCATATATATATATATATATATATATATATATATATATATATATATATATATATATATATATATATATATTCTAAAGAAATATTTTTTGTATATATATATTAAAAATTAAATTACACATACAGTTAACATTATTAAATATCCATAATACTAGCTCTTAGCAGAAACGCATATGTAAGAACCAATCTGCTAAATTTCACAAAGCGATGCTCAATTCATTCATTCTAGCAAGTAAAAAAATGCGCAAAACCCCAATACAATAAATGGCAAAGGGTCAAATATGTCCCTATACTATTGAAAAAGGTTTAATATTACCCTCCATTATACTATCGGTCTAAATATATCCCTAACGTCATACTATCAGTTCAAATATATCCCTGACATCATAAAAGTGGTACAAACCTACCCTTCCTCCGTTAACTGCCTCTCTATAACAAAATTTCATTGCTACCTCGTCATTATACTCCCATTTCCATCCCTTCCCCGCAAGCTTTCTTTCCCTTTCATTTGAAGAAAATCACATATCATAGATCTTAGATATACAAACAAACTATATCAAAAGAAATGCTAACAGCTAAAGATAATATGAAGCAATGTGAACTGAGAAAATTCTATTTTTGCCATTCAAAATTCATGCTTATACGAACGAAAATACATTTTGTTTTATATAAAAAACAAAACTAAGCAAAGATACAGGCAAACTAGTTTAAGGTTTCAAAATTGACCATGGTGAGAAAGAAAAACAACTTAGACACGAGAGTTAATTTTTTTTGTTTCTTTCTCTTCAACCACATTTCTGGAAGGCTACCATTTTTTTCCTCTTTATGTTTTATGTTAAAATAAAAGTGCTACTAAATGTTCCCTAAATAAGTCTTACAAATTCATCGGCAACACAAGAAAATGCAAAATAAAACACAAAATTGTAAGATCAAGTGAAAGGTACATACAATTTCAGGATCGGCCGGAGAAGCAACAGGTATTTTGAAAAGCAAGAGGAAGTAGAGGCAGTGAAGTCTTTAAAATAATGATAGAACTTTAAAGTAATTGAACTTGGTAGCTGCAAACAGGGTGAAATGGTGAGGTAGCAATAAAATGTGTTCATAGGGAAGGTAGTTAACGGAGGAAGGGTAGGTTTGTGTCACTTTCATGATGTCAGGGATATATTTGGACCGATAGTATAACGTTAGAGATATATTTGGACTGATAATATAACGGAGAGTAATATCAAATTTTTTTCAATAGTATAAGGACATATTTAATCCTTTTCCGTATAATAAATATGCAACAAACAGAAAGCATAAAGCCAAAAATCCAACAGAAGGAATTAAAGCAAAAGTAGAAAGAAAGAAGAAGACGACAAACATATCATATATAGTAAATTACTGTGGTAAATTCTTCCAACACCTTTCTCCAGAATGCCTAAAAACAGCACAAATACTCTCAGTTGTTAGCAGAAATTCTTAAAAAATAACATAAAAGTTGAATCTTGAACAATCTGAAAAAGAAACTAACTTGCTGAACTTGAAACTGAACCTCTTGTAAATTCGGAATGGGAGAAACTCAAAAGCTAAACAAAAAAAAAGGATCTATGAGAGAAATGATTCAAAAGGCCCTTAATAATTTGAAGGGATTCTAAAAAATACAATGTAATTTCTGAAAAGGAATGAGAAAAATAATTGATCAATGGGAATTAATAAAAAGAGGTAAGCTAAAAAGGTACAATTTATTGCTAATAAGGAGTAAGATAAAATTCACACATTATATGAAAAGGCTACACGAATACTTAGCATATCAAATGGTTGGGTGTAGTTATTACAAGATGAAAAGCTCTTCCAATTAAGTACATGCCAACATTAAGTAGCTAAAATTAATCATTTAATGGAAGATAATTTTGCTTATAGATTGAGGGTAAATTGGTCGTTTAGCTTTTAAAGGATATTTTAGTATATCAACTTCACACTAAAGGGCTTCCCGCTTATAATATAGTACTAGTTTCTCGACACGTGCGTTACACGTGGGTGTCGAGTTATGATCGCACGGTATTATAAAGTTACATTTCTAATATCTATAAGCTTTTATACACAAAAGAACAAGGTACCAGTTACTACATGTGATGATCAGTGTGAATTTTCGTATAGAGACTTGTTTGTCGAAGTCAAGATAATTAAATATTGCCTGAACCTACGAAAAGGAATGATCCGAATTTAAATAGATACATGTTATTTTTCCACCAAGCTCAATGTCCCTATCACTTCACTTAGGGCTTTGATTCACGATCCGTTGGATTATGCTCACTCTATACCTCTACCCATAATTCTATTTTCTGGTCCAAAGCTTACATTAACAATCAAGTAAACAAGGAAATAAGCGAGGAAATAATATGATTTGAAGCTCATGTTTGTGCGGTCGATATTTTTTTTTATTCCATAAATAAGGTATTTAGGTTATTTAGAAGGATAATTAGATTTCTAGCATTTTTGTTTAGGAGTTCGTGCTTTTATAATAACATAATATTGATTTAGATTTAATGAAGAGTTAGATTTATATATACTTATATTGGCTTTTTATTTGATGCTAATTCAGCATAGTATTCTTTATTTGCTCATAAATAAAGTTTATTTAAAATGTAGTAATTATTCAAGTGTACTGATTTATTGATTTAGAGTACTGATTAAGGAGGATCAAGACCCTTTTATTTATTTAAATAAATAAATAAGAAGCACAAAAACTACCTTTTTCAGAAGACACGATTTTTCATGAGTTTGAACTTGTGTCTTTTGAAATTTGAGTTTGAATATGTAGATGTATTGCAAATAATAAACATGACTCAATAGAGCTTATTAACTATTTCGTTCATTTTTTGTCATTCAATTGTTTTTGTTCGATATAAAAAAGTTAGACACTTTTAATTTTATTCTCCCTTACGTTTAATTTTCTTAATGTTCAGTACGTACAACTGGTAGACAAAAAATAAGTTATTATCATCATAAATCAATACTAATTTCTTAGTTCATAAACACCAATGTAAAATTACATCGAGTTGTTATATATATCAGTATTATTTAATAATTGTATTACTATAAATAGAAGAAAAAAACCTGTATCTTTTCTCTCTCAAGAGTTGTGTCGTTTAGTAAAATAACTAAGTACTTGAAAAATTCCTAATGGCTAAACAACTAAATGATTTCTTTAAAATTTAATTATTAATGAAAACATTAACTATTTAGAGAAACATGATAAATCTACATCTAATGTAAGAGATTTTAAATTTATAATAAAAGGTCACCAACCTTTAAATTATGTCTAATGTAACCCTAATTTAATTCATAATCTCAAAAATATGTTCAAATAATAATGAAGCCTAATCTACGTCTTACTAACCTTGAAACTATAATCTTTCACATAACTGTAAATTGTATGACAATAAACCGATTCATATCTCAAAAGGAACAACTATTATAGTCTTTCTTGTTTCTAATCATAGCATTTATACAAGGCACAATAAAAAGTATGAGATGACGATCATCCACCATAACATCTTTAAAAGTTGTATTTCATAAAATATTAAGGGAAGAAAACAACAAATAAATTATAAGTTGAGTGGAAAAAAATAAAACCCATTTTTTGTTATCAAACTGTTCCAATATGTCCAAATAAGGGCCTGAGAATATAGTCCTTGCCAATTCACCTTCTCACAGTTTGACTCTTTAGAGTCGTGTCTTTTGACATATTCAATGTCGCTCTATAGTATATCTCTTTTTGTAATGACGCATCACTATTCTCATTCCTTCAGCCTCTTAAACTTCTTTTCAGTTCCTCTACTCCCATTCCGTGACTTCATCTTTTTAGAATTGCATTATCAAATTTGATATGCTAATATTCATATTTTTTAGTTCCCTAAGAGCAAAACTACTGTTTTGTGTTGTACTCGTAGAGCAATTTTGCATTTTGCTTTAATCCCTTTTTCTCTGTCTCGTGGAAGGCCATTATCTTCTATTTGGTTTCAAAGAGGCACGATCATACTTGGATGACTTATTATCTGAAGAGTAGTATAAATATAAATTAATTAGAGAGTACCTAGGAATTCAGTTAAGAAGCATTTTAAACATTACGTAGTAACTAATCTGAAGGGTTGTATCTTTTCGAATAAATTTGATGTTTTTATTTATTTTATACTAATAAAATAATTTATTTTAGAAGGATATTTTGGTAATTCAACTTTTAAGTTATGGGATTCCCACTTTTAATATAACTAGTATCTATAAACGTACGTTGCATGTTAATATATGATACTTATGCATTTTACATTTGAGTTGCTTCTTTGATCCTTGCTGTTAGATTTTCTCTTAGAACAGTTATGTTTCTTACTTGTATAGATGAGGATCATTGAGAAGTTCTTGCATAAATGTTGGCGCTCCTTTGTATTTATACAAAGGGAATATATCGATGTTAGAGGCAGTGTAACATATTTAAAAGCTGTTTGAACAAGAAGCTATATCTATTATCTACAATAACAACAACAACATACACACACAGTATGATCCCACAAGTGGGGTCTCGGAATGGTTAATGTATCCAAACCTTACCTCTACCTTGTGTGAGGTAGAGAGGTTGTTTCTTATAGACCCTCGGTTCAAGAGAAGCGCTCCATGACAGGATCGAGAAAAAACAGTAGCAATAAAATTGGAGAATAAGGAGCAGAACGTAGTTATCTATTATCTGGATACCATTAATTTCTATTGGCATTGAAACACTGAAAGAAATATAACTGACTAGTCTTTCTATTGTATTAGTTTCTTCTTTCAGAAAAAGAAATGAAAACATCTACATTTATTTGAGAGAACTACAAAAATAAGCCACAAATAGACACTACTTACCAACAATTAACCATTAAGTTATGCTACCAAAAAAAAAATTACCAATGATATATAGGAAATTACACCCAATGACCATGCAAATGGATAGTCTTGATTTTTAATCCAAGCTTTCCCCATGGGCAGACCTTTAAGGTCAGAAGTGTTGCCCATGAAGCAAGCGAGAAGCAACACTTATTAAACTTAAAATTGTGCCCGTAGGAAACATTCTCCAATCTATGAATTGATACCACCAGATTCGGAGGGCTCATCATAGGATGGTTTAGCGCAGGCTGCATTTTTCCTCTTTCCAGTTATATTAAAAAAGGAGACACTTTAGTGTTTGTTTTTAAATTATCAGTAGTAGAAAAATTGTGGTATTTGACATTTGAGTTTTACTTTGATATTTGAACCTTGTCCAATCTGCAATTCATGTTTTCAGCTTGCTCGCACATATGTCACTACTGGTTTTTATCTCCAATGGGTGAAGCATTTCAATTGATATGAATATCCAACAGAGTGGGATGGTAGTTGACAGTGGACTTGATTTCTTTAAAAAGGTAAAAGCTATGGCAAATACGAGGACGCAAGGTATAGGATGGAATGATGGCCTTTGAACATATCATCAGTTATGTTTATGTTAACCTCGCACGTTCCATACTTTTTATAGGGTAAAAGAAAAACATCTAACAGTAGAATAACGGGACAAGCACTTAGTAGTCTTGGTTTTAGTTTCCCACACATAATAGAAAACTTGACAAGTCGGAAACACTGGTATTACATTCACCGTTTACCAAAGCCGTAGCTATCTTACGAACTGTTTAACAGACATTTTACAACACTCTACTTATCCTTCAGAAATTTTGCCCCAAGTTAATGTTCTGCTCTCTTGATTGTTTAAATATTTGAGCAAAATCTATTCAGACATCCAAAAACATATAGTATATGGAAGACAACATTTATGATAACTCTATCGATAGAAATTTCGCAGCATGTTCTAACCTTCTCTTCAAACACATCATTTATACAGTATCTTGCCTCTAAAGATATCAATTAAAGGAACACTTCAATCTAACTTAAACTCTTAAAACAAATGTCAATTATTCTAAAGTAACAGAAAACAAAATCCAGGAAAACATGGCAGAGCCTAGCCAAAAAAAGAATCTGCAGTTCCATACATTCAGAAGATAAACTCCAGAAGAAAATACTGATTGCAAATTTGAGTGCACTGCGAAGAAAGAGGCTCCATCTGTAGTTCCATACATTCATAGATTTATCCTTTGCAACAGCTAGTAGCTAACCTGCATCATGATTGAACTGCAAAGATTTCAGAGTTATTCAATCACGCGAAAGAAACCAAGAAATGTGGAGAAATTGTATGAACTCACATCATGCAAAGCTACGGTTTGCATCTACATTAACTTCTACGTCTGGTTTAGAACCATCATTATCTGCGAGCAAACTTCCGTTAGATCCTTCAGGGGATTCAACAGTTTCAACAATCTCTGCCTTCAGCTTCTCATGTTTCTCTTTCAACTCAGGGAAACTCATAGCCTCTGCAAGACTCTGCTTTATTTGCTGTTCTAAGGCCTGAATTTTTGCCTTTGACTCTGCATCTGCTATCTTTCCAGCCTTTGCTACCTCCATTTTTAACAACTCAATCTTGTTTTTCAAATCTGTCGAACTCACAACGTCTTCCATAACCTTGGTGATTTCATTGTTAAATTCATCAATTTTTCTCTTGGCATCAGGAAGTGATGGTGGGTTGACATGCAAACCTAAAGATTCAAAAACGCCAGCAAATTCTGTCTCCATTTCATCTTTAAGTTGCACAATTTTCTCCTTTAGCCCCTGGTCTAAATCCATAACTGTTGATACCCCAGTACTCTCGATTTCAGCCTTCAATTTATCAATCTTCTCCTTCAAATCAGGGCGATTCATGGTTTCTTTTAACCTCTTATTGATCTCCTCCTTCATTTTGTTTACCTTGCTATTTTTCTCGGAGAGTTTGTGGGCTTTAGACATTTCTTGTAACATATCAAGCTTATTCTTTAGACTAGCATAATTCGGAGCAGCAGACATGTTTCTATTGAATTCATCCTTAAGCTGGTCAAGCTTTTCCTTCAGAGCAGGATGCATTGACTGGTCGTTTGAGTTCCTTGTTTTTGCAAATTCTTCTCGCACCATGACAAATTTTTCCTCCAAATCTAAAGCTTTAGCAGCCTCAGAAAATTCATAATCAATTTCTCTTCTCAATTTTTCTATCATCTCATTCACGCCTGACTCTGGAATCTTCCCGGATGATTCCTTTGCTTTCAGGATCTCTTGCTTTAACTTTTCAACCTCATCCATTAACTCCACATCCGGAGTCCCAGGTGGAAGAAGAGGTTCTTCTTTCTTTTTCATGTTGACCTTCCTTTTTGGATCAATGGGAACTCCCTCCTGGAAGCCACCCAGTTTTCGGAACTTAAGCATCCTGTGCCTTAACAACTCTTGAGTGTCCAGTTTCGTAAGTTCCTACAAGGATGGTGTGTTTTAGCAACTTAGCTAAAAGTTCAATTTCTGGAAATAGAAATTCTGATATACTCACATCCATTGATTCTTCAATTGCAGTTTTTATCTGCTGTGAAGTCCAATATGGATCAGCATGTGCACCACCAAGAGGCTCCTGCAACACGATGAAAACCATTTACTTACCACCAATGAAAGTGAATCACTCTTCTGTCTCAAATGACATATATGCACCCAAATTTACCAACATATATTCACCCAAATTTACCAACTGTCAAGGAATAGTTGCAAGGCAGATAATAAGCAATATGGTAATTCAGAGATGAAACATCAATTATGACTTTGCTAGGATATTGCAAGGGTCAGAAATGGAAGACAACTCACAGATGAGTCACATTTCTTCTTCTTCTTTTAGCATTTTAAATTTGATAGCTAACTGGAAAAATATGGAAGTTATGAAGAAGAATGAGATTTTGATCAATTAGGCAGATACAGCAATGAAGTAATATTACAGGAATGGAACCATCAGCAATTTGAAGCTTGCACAGCTCTTGAGCAGTTATCTTGAGTTTTTCAGCTGCCTGAAATGAAATGAAGCCATACTCAGCAATAATTTTCACAGCTTTTCTGGATTAACACTATTGAATTTTAACTATAGCAACCTTAGGAGAAGCTTTTGCGGTCTTCCATAGAATTGCGGCACATGCTTCTGGGCTGTGAATTACAAGTGGGAATTGAGAGTGGTAAGCATACATCACTATCAAGTATGACAGTCAAGAACACTATACAGAAAACTGGGTCTGAGCAGGTGAATCAAAAAATACAAAAGAAAAGCACCACGATTATCTGATTGAAAGATTAAGGGTGCGTTGCAGCAGGATATTCACTAATTGTATTGAGTTTGTTAATAGTTATATTGCCAAAAAGAAGATTGCCCTCCCAGGTTCGTTTTTCTGCAGAGTTTATTGATTTGAAATGAGATTGGGTAATCCAAGATTAAGAACAAAAGGAATAAGATTAGATGGTTCAGCATTAGGACATCCAAACAGAGATTATGTTTTTCAAGTATCGGTCTGGTGTTTTACAGCTAATAGTCGATGTATTAAATTTGTTTCTGAAGTAGACATGGCCTACCGCCAAGGTGCTAACCACCTTTAAAATTGATGAAAAGCTGAAACTATAATTTCTTATGTTGTTTATTTACTTTTTAATATAGGTGGTGTCCGGGCCAACTTGTGCACACCTCGACTATTCCACCAAGCACCTGCTACTCCTCACCAGCACAGGTACTCGATAACTCTGTCCACCAAGGCTTAGACAGTTGGGAAGCTGAGACAATAATATTGACGGAAAAATTCTTGAGAGCTTATGATTATAAAGGACATGATGAATGTCATTCACCACATATTTAGTTTGCAAGCAGCATACACCTCTCCATATCCATCTAAAAAATATATCATAAAACACCATTTTTCTTCATAGTAAAAGTCAACAGTTTTAGAGGCACCTGGCAACATAGAAGACAGCATTTTCAAGCATTAACAATTTATTAGCACAACCAATAGCCAGAGCTCCACCAGAACCCCCTTCTCCCATAACAATGGAAATAATTGGTACTTTCAAACCAAACATAGTCCTCAAGTTATGAGCTATGGCTTCCCCCTGCATGAAAGCATTACAAACTATTCAGTTTAGCAATAACCAATGGGGAAAAGGCATGCTACATCAGTTTTGTGTACATACTTGGCCTAGTTCCTCCGATTTGAGGTCAGCATATGCCCCTGGTGTGTCAATGAAGGTGATAATCGGGAATCCATGATGATCAGCATAGTACATCATCCGCAGAGCCTTCCTATAGCTGTTTAACAAGTATTCTTTTATTACTATTGTAGGCTCACAGACTACAAAGAAGTGGCTTTATCTAAACTCGTACAGAAATATTCAAAGCTCAAACATGATGGAACCACATACCCATGCGGCGTAGGCATCCCAAAGTTACGTTGTATGTTCTCCTTTGTGTTGCGTCCTTTTTGATGACCCATGAACATATAGCTTCTACCATTTATTGTGCCAAGGCCAGTGACAATGGCAGGATCGTCATACCCAGCTCGGTCACCATGAAGCTCCACAAACTGCAAATTCGGCATTTACAATTTTACATTGTTAGAATTTCCATCAGTAATTAGCATATGGAAAAGAGAACAGAAACGGAGTCTGCAATTTTTTTAAATTTATTTGGTAAGCAAGCGAGAGTCGTTGAATTTACTAGACCTTCTCAGTAATATTAAAGATGTGATCAAGGAAAGTTGGCCTGTTAGGATGCCTTGCAATATTCACTCTTTGTATAGGAGTCAGATGTGTGTAAAGATCTTTTAGAGCCTGAAAAGGACAGTAAAGATGTCAGTGTACCAGCTACATTATATTGTTAGCAAAAATAATGTTGACCTTCGAGGTTAGTGCTGATAAAATGTTCTCACCTTCATACCTTTCTCCAAACATTATAAAAGAATAAAAGGCAAGTGTCACAAAACACGAATCTTTTCTATCCTTTATTTAAGCATCCAACTCAAATCAAAAAGTAGGTAATTTTATCACAAAAATTCAAAATCAAACTCTTTACTAGAGATCAGAATCTTATGATTTCCCTGTGAGCTCCCCAGATTGCTCTTGTTGTCTTCTCTAGTTCCCCCTAGCATGTGTGTGAAAATACATCCCATACAGAGCATTAAATGATGATGATGCACTTGGAAAGGATTTCAGTAAAGGACCAGTATTAGTTTCTCCGCAAATGATAACATATACATGGATTGAGACACATTTCTTAGCAATTTAGCAACAATTGCAGTAATGCAACAAATATTTCTCACAAAAAAGAAAAAAAAAAAGGAAAAGGGCTGTCCAAATTTTCTACTTTCTTTTTATTTGATAAGTATTATCCTAAAATACTTTTATTCAGGTATAACATTTTTCACAAAATGTACAGTACTGACCAAATTTTTCCTAAACAAAATTGGAAAAAAAAAAGGATGAGATTACAAGTACTGTCTCATGGTATCAATACTGAAATTCAAAATAATCTGAAGATATTCTGTAAAGAAGATTGTGGAAACACCTAGAATTGACCTCCAATAGTAACTTTTTCTTAATAACAGCAGAAGTACATTAAGCAACAAAAGGCCACTTGTCTTGTTTTTCAATTAATAAGTGGAAGGCCATTTTTGTCATTCAAACCTGTTGGTATTTGTTCTCGAGTGAGATAATTTGGTCACTGAAATCCAATCCAGTTTCATTTGCCATCTTTTGAACCTGCATCCAAGAAACAGTTACAATTGACAAATGTTTAGTGTTCTACATTGATATAAGAGGTAATATCTCTTGAGACAACATATATGGCATTAGGTCATGAAACCTACGTCAATGATTTTCTTCTGCAGATCCATAAGAGGTTTCTCAAAATCCAATGTCACCGGCTTTTGCTTTTCTTTCAATGGCTTGAAAGGTGATAAATGACTGAGGACTCCACCCTTGACATTAAGGTCAGGATCCTCTGGCCAAGGATACTCGTGCTTCTTTACCTTGCGAACCTTTGCAGAGACGGCAAAATCTCTCTTTTTAGAACCCAATCGTGCTCTGCCGAGGGCTTTCAATGGCACACCGCAGACACCATTTCTTGAGCTACGAAGAAGGTCTGAAGCCGAAGTTTTAGAAGCCAAACTTCCACTGAATGCCACGGGAGGATGTGAAGTTGAAGCCATTCTCCAGTTTCTGCAATAGGTTAACCTAATCAATTTCATGTAAAGAGGGGAAAGTGCACAAAATTTAGAATCTAAAAGAATATAGCCCACCAATGACATAATTGTGAAATCAATTAGCTTCAAAGCATAGTCAATGTTTCACTCGGATACTTTTAAGCATACATGAATGACGAAACTAACAAACATAAATTTCACTGCACATAGTTAGACCTATCACCTACCTATGCAGAGAAGCTAAAGATTTAATCTCTACGCACCCTTCAGCAGTAAACTCAAAATCAAACTAAAAACAGTTACTAAATCGATAAAAACAGCTACCTGCACAAGCTAGAGATTGCAGCAAAGGATATTAAAAAAAAAAAAAAACATATGCAAATAAACTCCAAATTAACAAAAACATCAAGCACCAAAATTTTTGAGGTAACTAGTACCAGCGGCAGATATACCTTGCTCCAAGTGGTGTGACGGGACACCGCTTCGTCGAACCATTTACTAGATATGTATATATAGATAATAAGCAAATTGAAAATTTTGGAAATAAATATAGAAAATGACACTGCTTGTCATTATACTGATTTATCCATTTTTTCACTTTTTTATATGTTGACACCGCTTGAGAAAAATCTTGCTTCCGCCGCTGACTGGTATTGTGCCGAAACATAAAGTACATTTGCATGAAACACAAGAATCAATCAATCAATCAACTACACATTAATCTAAAACTAGTTGGGGACCACTTTATGAATCTAATATATCCATTCAGCTCCATTTGGACACATTTAATCCAATATTGTTTTAAAAAAATTCATAACATCCATGACTATATAAGGTCATAATTTGACTATGTTTACACTTGAACCGGCTATGCTAATCAGATAGGCGGATAAATACAAATTTCACTGAATAAACATTAGGAAATAGAGAAACACGCCTACACGCTTACCAAATTTATTAAATGAAATCAAATCTATATATCTAAAATCAATCAATAAACCGAAAATTAATGATCAAATGCGAAGAAAACAAATTGAGAATGAGAGCTCCAGATTCGGCAAAATTTGACTATTTTACACTTGAACTGGCTATGCTAAGCTCAAATAGGTGGACAAATACAAACAAGGAACAAGAAAAAAATATTAATTGCATGAACATTACGAAATAGAGCACAACAGCAACAAGCTTAGCGAATTTATTAAACAAAATCATAGCTATAAAGCTAAAATCAATCAAATAAAACCGAGAAATTACTGATCAAATGCGAGAAAACGAACCGAGAATTAAGAGAATGAGAGCTCCAGATTCGGCGGAGAGAGAGATCTGAGGAGTCGATGAGAGGAGTACTCTGTGGAGAGAGATTAGTAGTTTTATGGAGCAGAGAGCATCGAGAAGATCGTCGAAAGAGCTGGGCTTGGGTTTATTCAACAAACAAAAATCAGTGTATAGATATAGATAAAAGCTATGCAGAAGCAGCAACTTATGAGTGAGTTTGATTTCCGAGTTTTCGATACTTCTTATGCGGAGGAAAAAAAAAAGAAACAGAAAAGGGCAAAATGGAAAGAGTATAGAATAGAATATATATAATTAAGGAAAAAACCTACCTGTGTGCTAGTTAATAAGAGGAGCCAGCTTTTCTCGGTTCAGCCGTTAAATGTGTTGAACTGAAGCTGGAATCACTTCTCACCCTTGGATTTGGATTTGGATTTTTCTGCACCTGTACCACATCCATTGATTTGGTTGTTTTATATTTGCAATATTAACAAATAAATAAATTGAAATTATTCGATTAATTCATGATATAGATGGTAATTTGGTAAATATTTATTAAAACATAAAATTGCTCAGTTTACTCCTGAAGATTTAGTAGGCGTTTGGACATAAATTCAAAGATCTTTTTCACTTTTGGAATTTCACAAAAATTTGATTTGAAAATAAAGTTTTGTTTGGTTATAATTTTTGCAACATATTTGAATGTATTTTTTCCAAAATCATGAAACATGACTCATATCCCATAATTTATAAAAATATCAAAACCATCCAGACTTGATTATCCTACTTAAAACAAACAATGAAACATGTTGATTGTTTAACTGTACGGACAATCTCTAATAAACTCTTTCAGGTAAAAGTACAAAATGTAGATTTAATAGTGGATATCAAAATATAGTCCAAGACCACTCAATCAGATGGTGGGTACTTGAGGTATTACCTAGGTTTAATAACGGATTGGGGTCCTTTTATAAATTTCAAAAATATTGGTAAATTTGTAAGACATAAAAATACCAAAATTCTAATTGAAAATGAAGTTGTGTTTGGTTATAATTTTTACAATATATTTGCATGTATTTTTTTCAAAACCATGAAACATGATTTATACACCATAATTTATAAAAAAATATCAAAATCATCCAGACTTGATTATCCTACTTGAAACAAACAATCAAACATGCTGATTGTTTAACTGTACGAACAATCTCTAATAGAAGTTGTAGTGACTCCTTTAGGTAAATGTATAAATTGTAGATCTCAACAGTGAATATCAAAATTATAGTCCAAAGCCACTCAATTAGATGGTGGATAGTTGTAGGTGTTACCTAGGTTTAATAACGGATTGGGGTCCTTTTATAAATTTAAAAAATATAGGTAAATTTGCAAGACATAAAAATACCAAAATTCTAATTTTCCATTGAAAAACTAGTTTTCAACAGTTTTTCAAATTCGAAAATGCATTTTCAAGTTGGATCTGAAAAATTGTAAAATCTTCATAACCAAACATTATTTCGAATTTTTTTGTTTGAAAAAAAAAGGATTTTTTTTAATATCCAAACAGGCTCTTAATTACTCTTTATATGATTCTCTAGCTTAGAATCATTGTTCTTAATTCAATATTTATGTCAGTAAGAGGAGGTACAATTGCACCTGCTAATTATTCACGATGATACGTACAAACAACAATAACAATAACTATGTCTTAATTTCAAAAACTGGGATCGATTTTATGAATTTTCGCGTCTTAAGCTCAACTCATTTCACGATAAGTGCAAAATTAATATAATTATCTATATTCTTAAAGAGTTCAATCATATATGTTGTTGTTCTTAACAAGTCACATCTACACCTGCTTCTTCTTTTCTTTGAACTAAAAAGAAGTTGAAATATAAGTATTTAGTTTCATTTAGTTCTGTATTTTTTTTATCTCCTCGGGTTAATTGAAGCTTAGAATAGTGAATGGTAATATTAAGAGCCTGTTTGGCCAAGCTTTTGGAGGCCAAAAGTATTTTTTTTGTTAAAAAAGTATTTTTGAAAAATTTAAGGTGTTTGATCAAAATAAAAAAGTACTTTTAGCTAATAGCAAAAGCAATATTGCTTTTGGGAAGAAGTAGAAAATTCTAACTTCTTCCAAGAAGCAGAAGCAGAAAATTAATTTATTCAAGACAAAACTATCCTCACTATAAATTTATATTTTCCAAATTATCCTTTACATTTTCTTTCCTTATATAACTTTTCTACCATCAGATACATGAATCATGTAAACTTTTCAAATTCGTTTTTTGTCTTTTCATTTGTTTTTGCTTCTTTCACTTGGATAGTATGTACACTTTTCAAATTCATTTAAATATTTAGTACATATGTTTATTTTATGTTTATATTTTAATTAAATTAGATAAAAAATAATAACAGACTCTTATAATATATATTTAATTTTTTTTAAAAATAATTATAAATTTTGGTATTATCCTTTTTGGTAATTTGACACTCAAAACACTTTTTATAAAGATTGACCAAACACAATCTGTTTATCAAATATTGTAAAAAGTATTTCTTAAATGAATTAGCCAAACACAAATTATTATTTTTCAAAAGTACTTTTAGTAAAGTACTTTATAAAATAAGCAATTTTTGACAGCTTGGCCAAACGAGCTCTAAGTAGAGAATCAGATGTGTTTGAATGAATATTTGATAGTTTCATTACATGTGCAACCTTGAATAACAATTTAAAACAAATGCTTGCAAAAATAAAATAGGAATAAGAAAAATAACCAATTTTGATATAATTGTGTAAACTTTTTTAAAAAGTTAAGAAGCAGTTTGACTATTAATGTGAACATCCTTTCAATTAAGTTTTACACGTCAGATGGTTAATAAGCCAAATGACTTTGTGTTTTTTTTAGAGTTACTATAAACAAAATTGTAAAATACTTTTTGTACTTGTCATCAAATTCCCCTCATTTATTTGTAATTAATGGAGATATGAATCTTAATCATTCAGATCTCAGATATTAAGTGTGTTTATTTTTAAAGTCTGAATCTTAATTATTCAGATCTTAATTATTAAATATGTTTATTTTTTTTTTACTTCAGAACCACTTAATGAGTCTGAATAGGTCTATATGGTTAAGATCCATAATATAGACTTAATTTCATTAAGATGCTATCATCTATATTCATTATTAATTGTCGCCACCGTCAACTATTATCAACTACCATCATGCCACCACCACCATATTCAACCACCACCACCTGTCATCCGCACCACTCCCACCACCATCATTCTCAACCACAAACAACGCTCATCCACCTCACCTACCACAACTAACCACCCCATCACCATCAACAACCATAATCGGCACTACCCATTATTATAAACAACAACCACCCACCACCACCTTCCTCAATCACCACTACAACCACTACCCGCCATTATTAACTATCACCACTCATCACCGCCATCCTTAATCATAATCGTCACCACTATTAATTATCACTAGCTACTACCTTGAACCACCACCATCAACCAAACCTACCACCAACCGCTACCTCTAGTCGTCATTCGCAAGCACCAACGTTAGCCATCACAACCAGCAACTACTATATTTTAAAAAAATTATATATTTTATTGATAGAATATTATATTAATTAATATTTCATTTGAATATTATGTTTATTAGTTTTCAAATAAAGATAAATTTTATACATTCAGATGTTAAAAATCAAATAGTGTTAATCATTTAGTATTGAGATTTTAATACACATCTCAAGATTTAGATGTGTATTCAAATTCAAATGTCTTAATCTTAATACACATCTTAATATTCAGATATGTATCTGGAGGGGGAGGGGGAGGAGGGTAAATAATCCAAACACTGATGCATGTGATATGAAAGTGGAAGAAATACGTAGCAACAAATTACAGAAAAAATTGTAGAGTAATTAAATGAAGGATCTTTAATGCCAAATACTACTAGTAATTAAGTAACAGTCAAACATGTTTGTTAAGTTTAGGTCCTCAGTAGGTAGGGTTTATTGTTTCTTTAGTGTTTGAAAGTTGTACTACAAAAGTTTGATATCTGCATTTGACCTATTGAGGGGAACTAATTGAATAGAGAAGCATAAACTCATAATCTATTAATATACTACCTCCAGTCATAAATAATTATTGTCTTCACAAACTTAACTCGATAAAAAAAATATTTAATACTTTAAAAGAACAAAATGTCCTTACTGTTTCAATAGTGAAGTGTTAATTAATTGATTGAGATGTTTAAGGGTAAGATAAAATATAGTTTAGACAAATACTCTCATAATTAAGATAATCAAGCATTTTTTTAATAGGTTGTGCAAAAATTAAATATGTAAAATTGAGTGACAACATAAAACTGAATCTTCGGGTTGCAATACAAGAGTTCCATCAACAAAATTAATGGCTCGTACTAAAACAAAAACCTAATTGACGATTTCTTGTATGTATGTGATATTTCTAATTGTTTTTACATCAAAAGCTTTCATAAATGCTAGAGAAATTTGCGAGTTCAGTTTCTTAGTTATCAATAAAATTTGATTGTGGCCGTCATTGTAGTATATGCATTAGTATATATAACCTTCAATTGCAATTTTGATCCATCCTTTTTGTGAATTTTCACAACTGCAGCAAATTAACCATTACACTACTTAATTATTCATGTGTTATTTCTAATTATTGTTACATCAAGAGCTTTCATAAATGTTAGAGAAATTTGTGAGTTTAGTCTATTAAATATCAACAAAATTTAATTTTGGTCGTCGCTATAGTATATGCATTACTATATTTAACGTTCAATTGCAATTTTGATCCATCTTTTTTGTGAATTTTCGCAAATTTAACCGATTAACCGTTACACTACTTAATTAATAATTATTCATGTGTTATGTTAAGTTTATAGTATTATCTCATATTTAAGGATATAACTCTAAAATAAGTCTACACATAACATATTTTTTATTAATAAAGAAACCAACAATAGAAAATTAAACTAATTGAAAATTAAATATGCTTAGTCATATATTACAAGGATGAGCCAAAAGTGTTATGATCCTTAAATGTTACTCTCTATTGATGAAGTTTATATTCTGCAGGTCTTAAAAATCGAAAGCAACTTTTTGAAAAAAAAAATCGTTGTCAGAGTATTAAAGAGTTTAAATGCTATAAAACTTTAATCAATGAGAATTTAGGAAGGGCAAAAGGCACACGGTAATAATAATTAACTGCCTCTGTTTTCGAAGGTATGATTAAAATTGTTTCTTATAAATAACACGGAATATTGATAGCTCTTGGGGTGTCAATGGTTCGGTTCGGCCGGTTATTTTATAAAATTTGTACCATATCAATTTTTCGGTTATTCTATTATGTTTAACCAAAATTAGATTTTTCGAAACCGTCTCAATCATGTCGGTTTCTCTTCGTTATTGGTACGATTTGATTAATTTTTGGTATTTTTTTAAATATCATGTAAAATAAATGCAATAACATATGTTCTTTTATAGGACTTAGCAAAAAAATTTAGATATTTTTACTGTTTAAAGGACTTAAATTAAAACAAATGAAAAATGACTAGAGTATAGATTAAAGGGGCGGCTGGATACGTGCTTCTCACATGACTTGTCCCTATTAAAAGTAGTCCAACTAGATCCTTTGTCTTTGAGGTACACTTTAAAATAATTCCTTGTGTATAGGATAAAAACATTTATAGTCGGTTAAGATTTCAAAAGTCGAGAACAATTAGGATATGTTTGGTATGAAAGGAAAATATTTTCTAATTTTTTCATATTTGATAGGTTTAAATATTTTGGAAAATATTTTTCTTATGAACTCATTTGGAGGAAAATATTTTTCTTATTAAGAAAAGGGAAAATATTTTCCAAAACTCTTTCTTAACCTTCCCCACCTCACCCCTCTCTCCAAAAAAGGTTTTTTTTTTTAATTTTTTCTTCAAATTTCAGTTTTTCCGTTACCATTCACCCTACTACCCCTCCACCCCACACCCCCCTCTCGCAAAAAAAATATTTTTTTTTACCTTTTTTTTGCAATTTCAAATTTCTGTTTTTTTGCACCACTCACCTGCCCCTCTCCCCACCCCCTCCCGCACAATTTTTTTTTTGTAATTTTAAATTTCTAATTTTTTTGTTTTTCTGCCGCCCCGCCCCTCTCCCCTCCCCCCGAAAAATTTTTTTTAATATATTTTTCAGTTTTAATTTTTTTATTTATCGGTGTAAAGGTTCAAAATTTTACAAGTTCCAAAGTTATGAGTTCGAAGGTTTATGTGTTTGGAAGTTTAGAAATTATAAAGTTTACGGGTTAGAAATTCCATGGTTTTGTAAGTTTAGCGGTTCGAAAGTTTATGAAATTTGTGGGTTCGGAAGGTTGTTGGTTTGAAAGTTTATGGCTTCATATTTATTATATTTAAATTATTTATGAATACTCTTGAGAAATTATTTTTCTTAATTTGCATACCAAACACCAAAAAATGAATAAGATTACTACTTGTTTTTCAAAAAATATTTTCTTGGAAAATATTTTCCACGGAAAACATTTTCCTTTATACCAAACGCATCCTTAAGGAAAACCTACACGGTATATAAACAATTTTAACGAAAACTAACCCAAAAATAAAATATTTACCAGAAAAGGACCAAATGTCATTTTATTCCAATCAATTTTCATTTTGTATCAATTTTTAAAGCATACAGTGAGCTAAAACGAGTTTCAAAGAATCGAGCACCTTAATTTGATTTAGAAATCACTATTAAACATTAGTTTATTGGATTGGGTCGAAATGTTGAACTGAAAATGTCATGAAAAGCCATAGAAGCTTGTTTAAGCTTGAATTGAAAATTTTGGTTTTTCAAATTTGGAATTTATTAGTGGATGTTGTTAGAATAAATTAGGTATAATTTAAGGAGTGTGAACCTCAAATTTTGGACGATATGGCAGAGATTTTAGGTAGTTTGAATTGAAATTTGAGCAAAATTCGAAGTACACAAAATGAACATGGAAGAAGATGATGTGTATTTTTTGTGTATCACTTATATATCAAATATGTATCTCTTGTATATCCATATATACATGTATATTCATGTATACATGTATGTGAGATGTATAATGATTCATATGCGTTAGAGAATATTTTTATTCTCGATTTCAACTACAAATTTTGACTCTAAATCACCTTCAATCTTCCTCAAATTTTATATATTGACCAATCTATATGTTTTCATTGAATTTCAATCATACCCATGGAAAAAGGTCCCTTTTTGCTTAATTTTTAAGAATTTTGTATTTTTTCTTTGTGTTTCATCTTTGCTACCTCATCCATGAAATTTTTTTTCCGTCTTGCATCTTATGTTACCGATCACTCTTAAAAATATGGAAGTAGATCTTTGTGTGCGATTCTTGAAGAGAAAGAATCCTTGTTTATCTAGGTTTTATTTTTTGTATGCGCTTAACTAGTTTTGACAAGTATATAATTAATGGCTATATGTTGGTAAGTTTGGGCTTATTTTAGATATTTTGGTAAGATACCGAATTATATATTTTTTGGCATTGACCAAATGTATTAAAAGTCCAATATTTAATAGTGCTGCATTACGGTCCCCAAGCACCAATATGGGGTGTCGATAGCCCACAATATGGGTTCAAGGCTCATATGAGATGTTGATGAAGATCCAAGATTTAAAATTTATGAGTTCTATATCAATTTAATTTGCAATGATAACTAAGTTTAATTATAGTTAAATAATTTAGTAAATCTTTTAATGCATATAAAGGATCTGGCAAAAGCTATTAGATTCACCTGAACACAAAAGCTAACATATTATGGATCTACTCCTGATGGGAACACGAGCAATATGTAGTTGATCTCAAGCGACAACCTCCAAGGCCAGGTTGTGTCACGATTCGAAATTCCAACCATGAGGTCGTGATGGTGCCTAATGTCCACTTGCTAGGCAAGCCAATATTAGTACATAACTATACATTTTAAAACCAAATTGAAAATAATTTAATGAGAAATAAAGCTATAAAGTTTCAAAGTAGACATAATATCTCAAAACGCTAATTAGTCGAACCCCGAAATCTACTGTCACAAGTACAAAGCATATTAGAAGTGCTACAACCAAATGGCTGAATGAAAATACAACAGTTCGAAACAAAGTAAATAGTAAAACTAGATAGGGAAGGGGACTTCAGGGGCCGCGATTGACGTGCAGCTATATCTTGAGTCTCCATGAAACGCTAATCTGAGCGAGCCTCCACTAATTACTGCTGGGACCAACACCAGAATCTTCACAAGAAGTGCAAAAGTATAGCACGAGTCCAACTGACCCATGTACTCTGTAAGTACCGAGCCTAACTTCGCTTTTATAGTGAATGGTTGTTATATAGTGATGTTATTATAGAGAGGTTTGACTGTAAACAAAATAATAGTCGAAATAGAGAAAACCAAGAATTTAACATAAAACCGGAACTGAAAACACATAATAGAGGGTCCCAGAATAACACTTATGCTCAACTTCTCAATTCAACACGGATACAGTAACATTAGTCAAATACAGTAAAATAAGTATTTTCTGTTGCAACGCGCGTAACCCGATCCATAAATATATATAAATGACAAGTCTTCTCTGTTGCGGTCACCTAATCTAATATATATAAATAATAATTCTTCATCATTGCAGCGCGCAACCCGATCCACAAATATACATATACGAACCGTTAAGGCATGCAATCCGATCCCAAATAGTAATATCAATATCAATTGCAGCGTGCAACCCGATCCCACACTATAATACCAATAATTATTGCGGCGCACAACCCGATCCCAAACAATATAAATTACATGTATAAACTACACCCAATTACGACGTATCACAGAATAAAACATACTTAGGGAAATTACATAATTAAAGTCATAAAGTGAACAAAAATATCTAGTTAACAACACACTAAATCACAAAGTAAGTAAAAGCAGTCAATAAATAAGGATCCACGGATACATGAAAATAATTAACAATTAAGGCATGTAACGGATAAAGCATGAATTTAACAAGTAAGGGCAAGTAGCAATTAAAATATGTAACAAGTATTAACATAGATTAAATGAAAGCATGAAACAAATTGAATACAATAAATAAATATCCCAAACTGTATGCCTAACCTGTGACTACGCATATATACTCAACCTTGCATATACGTCGTCCCCACACAAAAATCAAGTTGCAAATAAATCAATCAGGTCTTAATTCCCTCAAGTCAAGGTTAACCACGATACTTACCCCTTTTTCTTTAGAATTAGCCTCCAAAACCAATCAAATCTAGCTAAATATAGTTTAAATAATTTAAAATAAGCTTTAGAAACTACCCACAAGTGAACAAGATTCAATATTTAATAAAATTAGAAAAGTTAACAAAGGTCAACCCCGGGCATGCTGTCACGACCTAAGTTCTCCCTCCGTGAACTGTCGTGACGACACCTAGTTTCTACGACTAGGTAAGCCTAACAATTTGTGGAAAGGGAATTTAAATGTACAAATTAGTCATCTAATAGGTAAATATAGATAAAGTATTTAAAATGCCGCTCAGCATATACAATAATAACACTCTCGACCAATAATAACACTCTCAAAACCTGGAATATCATGAATCACAAGCTAAAGAAAAATACATAAGGTGTCTAACTCCAGAAGTCTAATAACAAAGGAAATACAGGGGAAAGCCTCTAACTGAAGGGAGAATAGAGAGGGATTTCTAGGTCTACGGACGCGGCATATATACCTCGAAGTCTTTAGATCGCCTCGCCTCACGGGTAGTATGACTGAGCAGAAGAACTTGGATCTGTGCACGAAAAATATATGCAGAAAAAGGCATGAGTACACCACATCGGTACCCAGTAAGTGCCAAGCCTAACCTCGGTCGAGTAGTGATGAGATCAGGTTAGAGCCCTACTCGTTATATGTATAACAAGGTAAAATAATGTGAAATGAGACAGTATAACTAAAGATGCTAACCGTCAATAAAGATGAAATCACAGGAAGAAATAACTCAACACACAAAGATAGCAAATAGGGGATCTCCCAGGATAACGTCCCATAGTCCCAAACGTAAATGAACAAAGGATCTCCCAAGATACCGTCCCATAGTCCAAATCGTAAATGTGCAGGGGGATCTCCCAGGATAACATCCCGTAGTCCCAAATATAAATGTGCAGGGAGATCTCTCGCAAAACCGATCTGTAGTCCCAAAGTAAATAGGCAGAGGGAATCTCTCAGAATACCGTTATGTAGTCCCAAAGTAAATATGCAACCAAATCAATATGCACAACAATCTCAGCCAGGAAGTATACAGTTCTAATCAAATTAGCATCAAAGAAATAGGTAATTCCTACCCTAATCATGCTACATGATATCCAAGTAAGACAATTTAGACAAATAAGACAATTAAGGCACATAGACATTCTTTCCTAAGCTAAGCATGAGACTACATGAACTAGTATTCTCAATTAAAGGAAAAACATATATATATATATGCTTAATGAAACGGGGTTTTCTCAACAATTAGCACGTGTACGCACTCGTAACCTCACGTACACGATATTCATATAACAACATAACCAAAATCCTAAGGGGAGTTCCCCCCACAAGGTTAGGCAAGCCACTTACCTCAAACCAAGCTCAAATCAATCTGAAACCACGCTCTTGCCACGAGCATCCAACTTTGAGTGGCTCAAATCTAATCAAATCAATTTCATAATGTAAATATAACTACAAACAACTAATTTAGCTAAATAAATCGAAGCTAAGGCAAGAAAATAGAAAAATGCCCAAAATATCTCCCCGGGCCCATGTCTCGGAATCGGGGAATAATTACGGATTATGAACACCCATTCACTCACGAGTCTAACCATACCAAAATCACTCAAATCCGACACCAAAATCTCGATCAAAATCCCAAAATTCGGCCTAAGAACTTTTTTCAATGTTTTCCAATTATTCACCCCAAATCCAAAATTAAATGATAAATCCAACAATACATTCGTGCATTTTAGCCAAAACTGAGTTAGAATCACTTACCCCGATGAATTTCTTGAAAAACCTTCGAAAAATTGCCAAGTCCCGAGCTCTCTAGGTCAAAATATAAAATAAAACCTTGAACCTCGTATTTATAGTACACCCCTCGGATTCTCATTTTGCGGACCGCTGAAAACCACCACACCCGCGCTCACCGCTCCACAGTCCGCGGAATTCCCACTGCTGTCGTGAAGGCCTTCAACTCCTGGGGGCCGCGCTCCTCCTTCCGCTGTCCGCACCAGCCGTCCCCGCTGACCGCGGATTTTCTACCGCCCCCGCGAACTTCCTTCGCTGACCGCGAGATTCCGCCGCGATCTGCACTCCCAACTTTAGAGACCAACCCCTGAACACCAGCAAGAGAGAATAAAGAGAGACTCCTTGGTCTACGGACACGGCAGATATACCTCGAAGTCTCTGAAGGGTCGCCTCACCTCAAGGATGGTAAGTCTGAGTCAAGGTACCTGGATCTGCACATGAAAAACATGCGCAGAAAGGGAATGAGTACACCACAGTGATTGTCACGACCCCAAACCGAACCCGGTCGTGATGGCGCCTCTTGTGAAGACAAGGCCAACCGACACAATTCCCAAATCAACCATTTTCCAATAAAAGTTGTTTTTATACCATTTATAAACCAATAATCTCATAATGAACATTTAAAAGAAAAATACGGAATAATTACACAAGTCTAGCATCGGAGTGTTATTAGTCATGAGCATCTACCAAGGTTTATATACAACAAGAGTCTAAAAATGTACTAAATACAATAATGAAAATGAGAGGAAGGAAACAGTGCTGCGAACGTCGTGCAGCCACCTTGATAACTCTGATGACTCCGCATTTGAGCAATCAACACCCGCTATCGGGTTCTGAAATACTTGAATCTGCACACGAGGTTTAGGGAGTAAAGTGAGTACTCCAACCCAATAAGTAAGAAGAGTAAATAAAGACTGGGTAGTAGGGAACAATGAATCCACATTTATGATAAACTCAATAAGCACAACAGGCTTTGAAATCAAAATACGAGTCAATCGTCTCATTTAAAATCCAGCTTTTGGTAAAAATCATTGGAAAATGCTTTCCAACAGTTTCAGTAGGGATTCAATACCATTTATAATAAAAGAGATGAAAACCATAATAGGCCCCTCGGGCAAAACATAGTTCATATATAGCCCCTCGGGCAAAAACAGAAATTTATACCCATTTCATAACTTAAAAACTTCAGTTTGAATGAAAGTTGTTTAAAGCATTTGTTCAACATTTTCAATAGAGGCTCGATCTAAAGATGAGTGAAAGCAGTAATTAAATTAACATATTCGATAAAAACTCACTTTAAGGGGGAGTCAAAAACAGTAAGTTCATAAACAGGCCCCTCAAGCAAAGCATCACTCATGTACATGTAAATCTATAGCCCCTCGGGCAAGCCTCTCAGTCACTCGAGACTCAACTCTCATCAATCAGCGCTCACACTCAGCACTCACACTCAATAAGTACCATATAGTAACCGTTGCGGCGTGCAGCTCGATCCATATATCGCTCTGGCATGCAGTCCGATCCATATATATAGTCGACTGCGCTCACTGGGGGTGTGCAGACTCCGGAGGGGCTCCTACAACCCAAGCACTATATCGCTGTGGCGTGCAGCCCGATCTATATATATATATATATTCCTGCAGCGTGTAGCCCGATCCACAAATATATAATCCTCACAACCATGCCTTTGGCCTCTCTCAGTCATTAACCTCACAATCAGACTCTCGGTCTAACTCAGTCATCAACCTCACAATCGCTCGGACCATTAGTAAAATAGGGAACTCAGCCCAAACAGTTTTCATATTTTTAAGAAGTAAAGTGATAAAACTAGATTTAAACAATAAACAGGTAAAACATGATTGAGGATATGCTTTCAAAATAAATAGAGCGAGGAAGAATAGTAAAAATGCTCCTAAGGATCTCAACAGGTCGGCACAAGGCCCCAAACATGGCATACAACCCAAAATATAATATCAATCTCTAAAAATATGGAATATGATAAGATTTCAAATAAAATACGCGACTTAACAGTCGTACGGGATGGACCAAGTCATAATCTCCAACGGTGCATGACTCCACGCTCGTCATCTAGCATGTGTGTCACCTTAAAGTAGCACAACATTATGAAATCCGGGGTTTCAAACCCTCAGGACAGCATTTACAATCATTACTTACCTCGATCCGGTCCAAACTCTAGCCCACGATGCCTTTGCCCCCACGAATCGACCTCCGGATGCTCCAAATCTAGCCATAATCGATACATAACTATTAAAATATGCTAAGGGAACAAAGCTCACTCGAAAATATCCAATTTGCATAAAAAATACGAAATTGCTCCAACCCGGCCCTCTAGGCCCACATCTTAGAATCCGACAAAATTAACATCAATGGAATCCTCATCCTCTCACGAGTATGTACATACCAAGAACATCAAAATCGGACCTCAAATGGCCCCTCAAATCCCTAGATTAAGGTCTCCAATTTCCAAGCCCTAAACCCCCAATTTTGCTACTGATTTTCCATAGATTTCACGCTTAAAATGTTAAAATTCATCATAGAAACAAGTTTAGGGTCCAAAAATCTTACCTCCACGAAATCCTCTTGAATTCCCTCTTCAATTAGCTCTTCCAAGCTTTCTCCCAAATGAAATATGGTGAAAACCCTCTCAAAATCGCGAAGGGTGAAATATATACATTATGACCCAGGCATTTTCGCACCTGCAATCAATCCACCGCATCTGCGGTACTGCATTTGCAGTCAATTAGCCGCTTCTGCAGCTTTCACTTAAAATCCAAAAATCGCATCTGCGACCACATAGTCGCACCTGCGCCATCGCAGGTGCAGTCAGCCAACCGCATCTGCGACTCCTGCACTTCTCTTCCTTGACCGCTTCTGCGGTCATTTCCTCGCATCTGCGGCGTCGCACCTGCGGTCCCCAATCCGCAGGTGCGGAAATACCAGAACAGAAAAATCTGCAGCTTCTCAAATTTCCCAAACTCTTCGACATCCATCCGAAATCACCCCGAGGCCCCCGAGACTTTAACGAAAAGAACAAACAGATTCCATAACCTTATTCAAACTCATCCCAACCTTCGGAACGCTCAAAACAACATTGAAACACCAAAATCACATCAAATTCAAGCCTAGGATTCCAAAATCTTCCGAATTCCGCTTTTGATCAAAAACCCAACCAAACCACGTCCGAATGACCTGAAATTTTGCACACACGTCACAAATGATACAACGGAGCTACTGCAACTTTTGGAATTCCATTACAACCCCTATATCAAAATCTCACCTATCAACCGGAAAATGCCAAAATCTAAATTTTGCCAATTCAAGCCTAAACCTTCCACAGACTTCCAAAAGGCATTCTGATCATGCTCCTAAGTCCCAAATCACCTAACGGAGCTAACTAAATCATAAAAATTCCGATCCAAGATCATATACCGACAAGTCAAATCTTGGTCAAACTTTTCAAATTTCAAGCTTCAAATTGAGAACTGTCCTTCCAAATTCATTCCGATTACCCTGAAAACCAAAACCAATGATTCACATAAGTCATAATCCATTATGGGGCAAATCATGCTGAGAATTGATAAGCAAAGTGCAAAAGCTCAAAACGACCGGTCGGGTCGTTACATCCTCCCCTACTTAAACATACGTTCGTCCTTGAACGTGCCCAGAGTTGTTTCAAAAGCCAACCAATCGCTGAATAACCTTACCATGCATATACCCAGGGGTGATCCCACGTCACCTTATCCAATATAGGTCTGATAACACAATGTAACTGAAATTCCACAATGCAACCTAGTCTATAAACCTTAGAACCACATTTTCATTTCTGATATCATCCACAGGATCAGAATCTCACATCCATACTCTGAATAAGCCCGAACAAACTGCAATAACCCATACCTGCAACCTCAGGTGCAATTACATGATATACCACATAATTCAAACACTTGTAGCGATAACTTCTAATCACAGCAGCTACACACAAAAACCGAATACTGATAGTAAACCTCTTATCCACTAAAGCCTAACTCCAACACTTTCATATACTGCCAATGATAAATGAAACACATATAAAGTCAATAACCATTCCTCATATCAACCATTCATGCAGCCACTACTCTTTTGGCAAGGACCCCTAGCAAATTTCTGAGCCGAACATCGATATTATCCTTCCAACATACTAAAACCGAATCCGTTTGTATTCATTTTAGATCCCGACGATCTCATCTAATCCAACACGACTACTCAGGTGACATGACACATTAATACAATCTAAAGCCACAACCCGTGCAACCCACACACTAATAAGCAACAATCCGAACTTACTCAAATCATGAAAATGACTCAAATGAAAGAGTTGTACCGCAAGCTCACTAGTACCACCACAACACAAGGCTGAGAACCTACCACACATTGTAGAAATAGAACTCACGAATCTAACTCGCAGGATCGTACTTCCACATAGCTTCGCTTCACTGCGCGACCTCATCCAAACACTGGTCCACATGAGACACCTTAAGTTACTATGCTCAAAATCGACAACCGTGCACAATATGATGTCTAAAACCAAAACAATCATCATAACCACCACGAGGCAATTATATAACACCACACAACTTGAATGGACATAACCGATATGCCATGCACCATGCAATACCCAGTGCTCTTCCCGCTCAAATTCCACTGAGAGGCCCTAATAACACCGCACCACATGTGCCTATAATCAACAAATCCTAACGGCTCGCAACACGGAAAGGTTACTCATAGATCCCCCTAATTACTAATAGCTCAATAACAATCGAATCAACACATCCCTCACCAATGGCAACTCGAAGTCAACAAAGCCGTCTTGATGCAAAACACACATCCATATAGGTCTACCAATGAACCACACATCAATCATAGCACATGCTATCATCTGACTATTTACCCACATCTTTACCGTCCACAACCACGAGCTAACTTGTTTATGAGAACTTTCAGTCTCTCAGTCCATAAAGAATATGAATCACCATATTTGATCCCAATTTCGCCATCCGAATACATACCGTGCCTCTAATACCCAATCATTCCATGAGAGATACTCTAAAATTCTTTTGTGCCACCAAACAAAGTCAAATATCAGTAGTAGATCTAACAAGAGAATATCGCAATACTATCGAAGTACCATCAACTTAATCACCCCAATTCGCATTACCATTTCCTTAATCATCTGAAGATCATTTCTCTAATTATCTGAAGCTCATTTCTCTAATTATCTAAGCTGCCCATGCTACCTAAGAATTGTGACCTTCCCTTCAGAACTGATCCGTGACCTTACACATGTAAATCTAAGTCTTGCACAATATACCACATATACCATACCATCCTAAGGTAAACATGAGCACTTCATATCCATTCCGAGCCACACGCAACTACGTACTCAACTAGCCAAGAACTTTTCCATTGGATCCCATCTGGGAGAAAATCACTATACATCCCATGCTCCTCATGCCCGTGGAAAATATACACCTCTAACCGTGGTAGAAATCATCAAGAACTTTCCGAATTCCATTCACACAAAACTAAACCTATCAGGACTGAATCCCTCTAACTCAACCAAGCTACGTAGGCCACTAAAACCTAAGGGCATCGCCGTGAAACACCTGTATAAACTCATTACCTCATAAGTATCCAAAGAGCTAATCATATCCTTATCATACCTATCTAACCTACTACCAAGCTACCCCATCTATCCGAGTTTTGTTCTGATTTACCTTCAACTTGATATTCCCTCTTGCTGTAGCCCCACAATTCCTCAACCCTGACTTATCACACGAGACCCAAGCATAAAACCACATCGTCTAAGGCCCATAAGCCGCTAAATACTTTCTTAAATATTCCCAAAAGCACCACGTTAAAAATTCCTACCCCGACGAGACTTCCTGCGAATCCGAAGCCATTACCTTCCTGATACTGATATATAGAATCCCATAATTGATATAGAAATGAGACAAGTCTTGGCACCTTCCAATGCAAACCTCAGTTTCTAGCCAAATTATACAACTTGAAAATCCCCAATTATTACACGTAAAATTTGAACTCCTTAGAACCATTCTCGAGAGTCACCCACTCTACTCAACTGCAATTAGACCGATCAAACGAGCCGACGACCTGTGTTCCACTAGCACCCCGACATCGCAGAATGTAACCTCACCTTAATGTAACCAAGCAACTTCCTGTTCTATGCATCGAGCATCCTTTACCAATAACAACTCAAGTCATTTCGTGACTCCCATACACCCATAAAGCATAGCATAAACTTTATTGAAATTTCCTTTACTCGAGCCATCCTCGGTCTCAACCTCTGTAAGACATAACTAATTCACCAGTACGCCTCAACCTGGAACCAACATAACACCTAACCGTGCAATCACCTAATCAATAGCAAACTCCCCCACTTCGCTCGAAACCATAGATCAAAACACACACAATAACTCATAACGCATATACTCTATTGCATGCCATAATACCATAATGAGATTAAACTCAACCCTTTATAAGCTCGTGAAACACAGACCATCTAGTACTTTAAATCTTCTACAAATCTAGCATTCACTCTCGTAATAGTTAAACCCACTCTCTTAGGCGACCCAAATCCAAATTACAACACATATATTTCCCTGGTAATAGAGATCTTCCCATAAACGACATAAATGATTACACAAACTTCAGAACAATCCGCAGGAGATAACCCACCTGCTTCGCCTCAACTAACATCTCTTTATACCCTTCCACCGTCATAGACACTATGCAGTCACTTAATCTTCCTGAGTCTGAACTCATATCACAACGTGAAATCCACTTCACTCCCCCAACTAGAAAACATGAAAAGATTCTTCACACCCCCATAACTCGGGGCTATACCTCAAATCAAGATGGAAATCAAGCACCTAATAGTTCTTCTATCCTCCAGCAGCCCCTTCTCGTCACTTCCAAATCATATGAATACATCTCGTCCCTCGATCAGGGAATCACAAGCCGTTGATGCATAGCTGATACAGAGCACTCATGCACGTATACGAATGCGTGGAAGGAATTCAAAGAGTTACATTTCAAGCTGAATCAAGGATGCACGATAAGAATTCAAGAATGTAAGACTTCCTAAAGGTTCTGCAGCCTCCCGATGATAAGTACAAATGTATCCGTACCGATCCGCGAGACTCTACTAAACCTGCTCATGACTTATAAGACCTATGTAACCTAGGCTCTGATACCAACTTGTCACGACCCAAAACTGAACCCGGTCGTGATGGCGCATCTCGCGAAGACAAGGCCAACCGACATAATTCCCAAATCAACCATTTTTTAATAAAAGTTATTTTTATACCATTTATAAACCAATAATCTCATAAAATATTTAAAAGAAAAATGCGGAATAATTACATAAGCCCGACATCGGGGTGTCACTAGTCATGAGCGTCTACCAAGGTCTGAATATAACAAGAGTCTAAAAATGTACTAAATACAGTAATGAAAATGAGAGGAAGGAAACAGTGTTGCGAACGTCGTGCAGCCACCTTGCTAACTCAAATGACTCCGCATCTGAGCAATCAACACCCGCTATCGGGTTCCGAAATACCTGAATCTGCATACGAGGTGCAGGGAGTAATGTGAGTACTCCAACCCAGTAAGTAAGAAGAGTAAATAAAGACTGAGCAGTCGGAAAAAATGAATCCACATTTATGATAAACTCAATAAGCACAACAGGCTTTCAAATCAAATAGAGCGAGGAAGAATAGTAAAAATGCCCCTAAGGGTCTCAACAGGTCGACACAAGGCCTCAAACATGGCATACAACCCAAAATATAATATCATTCTCTAAAAATATGGAATATCATAAGATTTCAAATCAAATACGCGACCTAACAGTCGTACGAGACGGACCAAGTCACAATCCCCAACGGTGCATGACTCCATGCTCGTCATCTAGCGTGTGCGTCACCTTAAAGTAGCACAACGATGTGAAATTCGGGGTTTCAAACCCTCAGGACAACATTTACAATCATTACTTACCTCGATCCGATCCAAACTCTAGCCCGCGATGCCTTTTCCCTCACGAATCGACCTCCGAATGCTCCAAATCTAACCATAATCAGTACATAACTATTAAAATATGCTAAGGGAACAAAGCCCACTCGAAAATATCCAACTTGCATAAAAATCACGAAATTGCTCCAACCCGGCCCCCGGGCCCACGTCTCGGAATCCGACAAAATCAACATCAATGGAATCCTCATCCTCTCAAGAGTCTATACATACCAAGAACATCAAAATCGGACCTCAAATGGCCCCTCAAATCCCCAATTTAACTCTTCAATTTCAAGTCCTAATTTCTCCAATTTTTGCTACTGATTTTCCATAGATTTCAAACTCAAAATGTTAAAATTCATCATAGAAACAAGTTTAGGGTCCAAAAATCTTACCTCCACGAAATCCTCTTGAATTCCCTCTTCAATTAGCTCTCCCAAGCTTTCTCTCGAATGAAATATGGTGAAAACCCTCTCAAAATCGGGAAGGGTGAAATATATACATTCTGACCCAGGCATTTTTGCACCTGCGTTCAATCCACCGCATCTGCGGTACCGTATTAGCGGTCAATTAGCCGCTTCTGCGGCTTTCACTTAAAATCCAAAAATCGCATCTCCGACCACGTAGCCGCACCTACGCCATCGCAGGTGCGGTCAGCCAACCGCATCTGCAGCTCCTGCACTTCTCTTTCTTGACCGCTTCTGTGGTCATTTCCTCGCATCTGCGGCGTCGCACCTGCGGTCCCCAATCCGCAGGTGCGGAAATACCAGAACAGAAAAATCTGCAGCTTCTCAAATTTCCCAAACTCTTCGACAACCATCCGAAATCACCCTGAGGCCCCCGAGACCTCAACCAAAAGCACAAACATATCCCATAACCTTATTCAAACTCGTCCCGACCTTCTAAACGCTCAAAACAACATTGAAACACCAAAATCACATCAAATTCAAGCCTAGGATTCCAAAATCTTTCGAATTCCGCTTTTGATCAAAATCCCAACCAAACCACGTCCGAATGACATGAAATTTTGCACACACGTCACAAATGACACAACGGAACTACTGCAACTTTCAAAATTCCATTATGACTCCTATATAAAAATCTCACCTATCAACCGGAAAACGCCAAAATCTCAATTTCGCCAATTCAAGCCTAAACCTTCCACGGACTTCCAAAATGCATTCCGATCACGCTCCTAAGTCCCAAATCACCTAACGGAGCTAACCAAATCATAAAAATTCTGATCCAAGATCATCTACCGATAAGTCAAATCTTGGTCAAACTTTTCAAATTTCAAGCTTCAAACTGAGAACTGTCCTTCCAAATTCATTCTGATTACCCTGAAAACCAAAACCAACGATTCACATAAGTCATAATCCATCACACGGGGCAAATCATGCCCGAGAACTGACGAGCAAAGTGCAAAATCTCAAAATGACCGGTCGGATCGTTACAGCGATACTCAGTAAGTGCCAAGCCTAACCTCGGTCAGGTAGTGACGAGGAAGGTCAGGACCCTACTGAGGTTAAATAAAGTATAAAGTCCAACAGTGTAGAATAGAACAGTATAATTAAGTACATCAATAAAAGTAACACAAGATATAAAGGGCAACAACAACTATTACAGAGACAAGGTAAACGTAGAAAGAAATACGGTTCAGCACCAAAATAACAATCAGGGATCTCCCAGGATACCGTCCTGTAGTCCCAAATATACATATCTAATGGATCTCCCTGGATCTCGTCCCGTAGTCCAACTCATAGTGCGCGGGGATTTACCGGAATCATGTTTCGTAGTCCAAAATGTAAATACCCAGTACTGGGGGAATCTACTCGGTGCATTCCCGTAGTTCCATTTAATTGTGCAGGGGGATCTACCGGAATCCCACATCCATAGTCCCAAAATAAACAAACAAGGGGGAGCTACTGGAATCCCACATCCATAGTCCCAATGTAAATACACAGCAGCAACGGGAAAATATTTAGAAATGACAAATTTCATATTAAGGTAAACAAGTAATTTTAGCCTAGCATGTTGCACAGAATTCAGGTAAGGCAGTTTGAGCAAGTAAAACAATTAAGTAACTTAGACATGCTTCTCTAAGCTAACAACATGCTTAATGGTGCAAGTAATACAAATAGGAAAGGAAACATACTAGTAATTACTTAATGAAAACCGGATTTCCAATAATTAGCACAAGTACACACTCGTCATCTCACGTACAAGGTATTTCAATTACCAAATATACCAAATCCTAAGGGAAAGGTCCTCCACACAAGGTTAGACAAGCCACTTACCTCGAACCCAATCCGAAACCACGCTCTTGCCACGAGTACTCGACTCCAAATGGCCCAAATCTATTCAATTCAATTGCATAATGTAAATAACACTTCAAGTAACTGATTCTACAAAGAAATTCTAAGCTAATACGCAAAATTAGGTAAAGTGACCAAAATGCCCCTCCCGCCCACGTCTCATAATCAGGTAAAATTTATATTTTCAGAATCCTCATACTCTCACGAGTTCGTGCATACCAAAATTATCCAAATCTAAGGTCAAATTCCCAATCAAAAGTCGAATTTTAGGTCTAAAAACTTTCTACCAACTTTTCCTCAATTTTCATCTCCAATCCGAAACTAAATAATGAAACTAACTATAGATTGATGGAATATAACTAGAAAGGGTTAAAGAATTACCTACTGAGCTCCTCTTCAATTTACTCTCAAAATCGCCCTCTCCCGAGCTCCAAATCGAATTTACAACTTTTGAAACTAAACCCCAAAATTTCATATTTCTGCCTAGCTATTACCGCATCTGTGGTCCCGTTTTTACGTAACATGGGTCGCATCTACGACTTCTCACTTAAAACCAATCTTCCGCATCTGCGATTCCCCATCCGCAGATGCGGTACCGCTCCTGCGGAAATCCTACCGCTTCTGCGGTCCCTGCTGAACTTCCCCATTTCTGCTTCTGCGATAGATCTGTCGCTTCTGCGGTTCCGCACCTGCGGTCCCACACTGGCAGGTGCAGTTATGAACAGCTGAAGCTGCAACTCCAAATTCCAAAAATCTTCTCGTCAACCATCCGAAATCATCCCGAGGCCCCCGAGACCTCAACCAAACCTACCAATATATACCATAACTTCATTCAAACTTGTTACAACCTTCGGAACGCTCAAAACAAAATCAAAACACCTATTTTTAATCAAATTCAAGCCTAAGAATTCCAAAAACTCTAAAAATACGCTTTCGATCAAAAAGTCTATCAAACCTCGTCCAAATGACCTGAAACTTTGCACACACGTCACATTCAACACTACAGAGCTACTCCAACTTCCGGAATTCCATTACGACCCTCGAATCAAAATCTCACTATCGAACCAGAAACTTCAAAATTCAACCTTTTGGCATTTCAAGCCTAAATTAGCTACATACCTCCAAAACACAATCCGAACACGCCCCTAAGCCTGAAATCACCCAACGAAGCTAACAAAACCATCAGATTTCCATCTCGAGGCCGTCTTCACACTATTCTGACTATGGTCAACTTTCCAACACTTAAGCTCTCATTTAGGGACTAAATGTCCCAAAACTCTCTGAAACTCAAACCCAAACATCCCGGCAAACCAAAATAGCAGAAATAAACTCGGAGAAAGCAGTTAATGGGGGATTGAGGCGTAAATATTAAAACGACCGGCCGAGTTGTCACATCCTCCTACACTTAAACATTCATTTGTCCTCGAATGAGCATAAAGACATACCTGAAGTAGTGAAAAGATGAGGGTAACGACTGCACATATCCTGCTCGGTCTCCCAGGTCGCCTCCTCGATCGGCTGACCCCGCCACTGAACCTTTACTGATGCAATGTTCTTTGACCTCAGCTTCCTAACCTGCCTATCCAATGTTGCCACTAGCTCCTCAACATAGGATAGATCCTTGTCCAACTGGACTTAACTAAAATCCAACACGTGCGACGGATCACCGTGATACCTCCGGGGTATCGAAATATAAAATACTGGATGTACTCCTGCCAAGCTGGGAGGTAAGGCAAGCTCATAAGCAACCTCTTCAACACGCCTCAATATCTCAAAAGGGCCAATAAACCTCGGGCTCAACTTCACTTTCTTCCCAAATCTCATAACGCCCTTCATAGGCGAAACTCGAAGCAGAACCCGATCTTCAACCATATAGGAAACATCATGAACCTTTCGATCCGCGTAACTCTTCTGTCTGGACTGGGCTGTACGGAGTCTATCCTGAATCACCTTAACCTTCTCTAAAGCATTCTGAACCAAGTCTGTGCCCAATAGTCTAGCCTCACCCGGCTCAAACTAACCCATCGGAGATCTACATCGCCTACCATATAAAGCCTCATACGGTGCCATCTGAATGCTGGACTGATAGTTGTTGTAAGCAAACTCCGCCAATGGTAAGAACTGATCCTAAGACCCTCCAAACTCGATCACACATGCACGGAACATATCCTCAAGAATCTGAATGGTGCGCTCGGACTATCCGTCAATCGAAGGGTGAAATGTTGTACTCAACTCCACCCGAGTACCCAACTCATGCTGAACGGCTCTCCAGAATCGTGATCTGAACTGAGTACCTCTATCTGAAATGATGGAAATTGGAATACCATGCAGACGAATAATCTCCCGGATATAGATCTCCGCTAACTACTCCGAGAAATAAGTAGTACACACAGGAATAAAGTGAGTGAACTTGGTCAGCCGATCCACGATCACCCAAATAGCATCGAACTTTCTCAAAGTCCGTGGGAGCCTAACTACAAAGTCCATGGTGATCCGCTCCCACTTCCACTCCGGAATCTCTATCTACTGAAGCAACCCACCCGGTTTCTGGTACTCATACTTCACCTGCTGACAGTTGAGGCACCAAGCTAAAAATCCAACTATATCTTTCTTCATCTGCCTCCACCAATAGTGCTGCCTCAAATCCTAATACATCTTCGCGGTACCCGGATGAATAGAATACCGCGAGCTATGGGCCTCCTCCAAAATCAACTCCCGAAGCCCATCAACATTGGGTATACAAATCCGACCCTGCATCCTCAATACCCCATCATTATTATACCCCATTTTAACACGGGTCAAACTAGAGTATAACATATGGGTAATTCCGAGGTTTAATTAATTAAAAAGAGAGTCGCCACCTAATTATTTTAAAGGTGAATTAGGACACCTATTTACAAAATAATGCTTAAAATTAACTCTGTTTTATGGTCTGCTTAACCTTAAGATCTGAGTAAGGGTTCTAATTAATCTTATAGAGAAGGTTATTAAAGAACCCTATATGATCCATTAATAACAGTTAACCGACCAAACTTAGGTTAATTTATCTAAAAATTAATATTATTACATATATGTATATATCTAAGTGTTTATAAACTTGCCTTTCACTCAAAAGATACGAATGAAGGCTATCAAAATTTGATTTAGAAGAATCTGACTTTGGTTTAGGTAAACGTCCACATTAACTTTCGAAGAACAAGTTTACAAAGAAGCCATTTGCTGCTAATAAATTTTAAATCTAAACTTATAGGTGCTAAAGAAAGTTTAAGAGAGCGTTCCTAATTTAAAATGCTATCTCCAAAATTAAGTACTTTGTAAGAAAAACGTTAGGATAGCAAAATTTCATTAATCTATTGTTGTAAATAGTACTTAAAATAGACGTTGTATTCCAAGTGACAAATTGGTGATTAAATAAGACTCAATTATTTCTTCTATGTCAGTAATAGACTCCAACACAAAATTCAAAATTAAGAAAACATAACAAAATAAATAAATCGATAATGACAAAAAAATTAAGATAAAATGAATGATAGAAACAAAAGAAGGACGTCATAGGCGCCCCCAACCGTTTCGCTTGTTTTCTTGCTATCCGATATATTTAGGGAAGACACGTAATGTGATGGCTCCATACTCGGGGTATGGCGGCGAGTCTTGCGTTAAGACTCCAAGGTTTGCTCCAAGTGCACATGCAAAGAAAGAGAGAAATAAATTAAAAGTAGAAAGGAGCATATTTATCTTTATCATATGTGAAAGACAACGTAAATCAATAAACAGGATCTAAGTTATCATTCATTTCTCATGAGTCTACTACTAGATTTATTTTATGTAATACTAGAGGACAAAACTCAAGAAGGTTACAAGTTATCTTATTGCAGAACCTTGAATACATGCTTAACAAGAAACATGATTGTCTTTACTCTTTCTAAATACACTCTAAGCAAGATTGTCCAAAACTAATAGAAGAGAAACAAATTGAGATTAATCATTCTCTAATATTTTATAACGTACATGGTCTATATACCAAATGATGTCCAGCCAAATATGGATTTGCAAAATCAGCTTTATTAAGGCTCATATGAAGTTCTAAAGCCGTGATATTAGCATGTCATTTAAGATCCCAAACACAAAGTTCATTTATGCTATGAGTTAACGAGTCAAAAGGTAACATGACTTATTTTAGTTCAATTCTAATTGATGGTTCATAAGGAATAAGTTCTGACTTCTAACACAAGAGATGCAATAAACAGAAAATCACATTTTATACTTAAACAAGCAATTTTTACATATCAGGCTGACCAAACCCATAATGAACCTAGCTTTACCTACAAAAACAGATTGTATCAGTAGTCAAGATCAAAACATTTGCATTCCTTGTTCAATAACATCCTAACATGTCTTCTGTGATTTAACCAATCTTAATCTAATATGTGAATAAATAAATAAATAATGCTCAAGTACGTAAAAGGGGAAATTCTAAAACCAAACTTTCATAAGCATTTCATAATCAGATTTAAGAAAAGAATACCTAAAATCATGGTTTCTAATAGATTATAAGTAAAGCATTATCGACTAACCTTCAGTAGCATTCAAATAGAAATAAATATAAGAATATGTTAAGTAAAGCATTATAAGAATACGTTATTCCTAAGAGCATGATTGCACACATAGAAGTGAGAGCAAATTCCTAAGATATGATTTCTAGCGAGAAAACCAAAACACGCAGAATAACGACTCGAAATTAAACAACATCAAGCAAGAATGAGGGGGCATACTGACTATCTATTTCTAAACAGAATCAAAGAAAGCTAACAACAATTTCAGAGAATGTACTGCAACATAAACATATTTTAAATTCCAGAATCAAAACAAACAAAGGGAAGAAGAATTACTAACTGTGGGGTCCAGCCCTTGAATTATGGAAGAATTCTCTTCCTTTGTTAACTTTTGTCAAATATGGCTGCTAAGCAGCCCACGTTCGATTTCTTTGTCAAATTAAGCAGTCTACAGAACCTGTAATATCAAATGAGGTAGGATGTATTCTGCCTATAAAATGAGAGCTTCGGCTCTCATTTTTGATATCACAATCTCAGAGGAAAATATATCTGAGAGCTAGAAAGAAAGAGTGAGGTTTCACAGACAGGGTATAAGAAAATAGTCTGTGAAGAAAACAGAGAGTGTGAGCAATATTGTAGTGAGGTGAAATATCAAAAGAGGGTTATTTCTTTTGAGTATTGTAGTGGTCTTTGTAGTATTTTACTCGGGCCTACAAAGTGTAAATTCCTTACTATAGTGATATCAGTTGCTCCTCTCGGGGTCGTAGTTTTTCTCTTATTCAGAAGGGGTTTCCACGTAAAAATCTTGGTGTCATTATTACTCTTTTATTCTTGTTAATTACCGTATCTCGGTGCTACATTATTATTCCACTTTTATTACCGTGAATATTATTTTGGTAGGGGTTTATTCCCAACAACTGGTATCAGAGCACAGGTTCTGCTCGTTCACTGAAATACTATTCACAATCGGTAGTACTATACTCGGTGAAAAATAAATGTCCGGAGTAAAGTACGAGGTAGCAAAATTCAACGGAGATAACGGTTTCTCAACATGGCAAAGAAGGATGAGAGATCTGCTCATCCAACAAGGATTACACAAGGTTCTAGATGTTGATGCCAAAAAGCCTGATACCATGAAAGCTGAGGATTGGGCTGACTTGGATGAAAGAGCTGCTAGTGCAATCAGGTTGCACTTATCAGATGATGTGGTAAATAACATCATTGATGAAGACACTGCACGTGGAATTTGGACAAGGTTGGAAAGCCTATACATGTCCAAAACGCTGACAAATAAATTGTACCTGAAGAAGCAGTTATATGCTCTACACATGGGTGAAGGTACGAATTTTTTGTCACATTTAAATGTGTTTAACGGACTAATCACACAGCTTGCCAACCTCGGAGTGAAAATCGAGGAAGAAGATAAAGTCATCTTGCTATTGAACTCGTTTCCATCTTCGTACGATAATTTGGCAACAACCATCCTGCACGGTAAGACTACTATTGAGTTGAAAGATGTCACATCGGCTCTTCTACTCAATGAAAAGATGAGAAAGAAGCCTGAAAATCAAGGACAGGCTCTCATCACAGAAGGTAGAGGCAGGAGTTATCAAAGGAGTTCGAACAACTATGGTAGATCTGGATCTCGTGGAAAGTCAAAGAACCGATCTAAATCAAGAGCCAGAAATTGCTACAACTGTGATCAACCAGGTCACTTCAAAAGAGATTGCCCAAATCCAAGGAAGGGCAAAGGTGAAACCAGTGGCCAGAAGAATGACGACAACACAGCCGCCATGGTGCAAAATAATGATAATGTTGTCCTCTTTATAAATGAGGAAGAAGAATGCATGCACCTGTCAGGTCCAGAGTCGGAATGGGTGGTTGACACAGCGGCATCTTACCATGCCACACCGGTAAGAGATCTTTTTTGCAGATATGTAGCAGGTGATTCCGGCACAGTGAGAATGGGTAACACAAGTTACTCAAAGATTGCGGGGATTGGTGACATTTGTATCAAGACAAATGTCGAATGCACATTGGTTCTAAAGGATGTGCGGCATGTACCTGATTTGCGGATGAACTTGATCTCGGGAATTGCTTTAGATTGAGATGGATATGAGAACTATTTTGCGAATCAAAAGTGGAGACTCACTAAGGGATCATTGTTGATTTCAAAGGGAGTTGCTCGTGGCACGTTGTACAGGACAAATGCAGAAATATGCCAAGGTGAATTGAACGCAATACAAGATGAGATTTCTACAGATTTGTGGCACAAAATAATGAGTCATATGAGCGAGAAGGGATTGCATATTCTTGCCAAGAAATCACTCATTTCTTATGCCAAAGGTACAACGGTAAAACCTTGTGACTACTGTTTATTTGGTAAGCAGCATAGAGTCTCATTTCAGACATCGTCTGAAAGAAAATTAAATGTACTTGATTTAGTATATTCTGATGTTTGCGGCCCAATGGAAATTGAATCAATGGGCGGTAACAAATATTTTGTTATTTTTATTGATGATTCTTCACGAAAATTATGGGTTTATATTTTGAAAACCAAAGATCAGGTGTTTCAAGTTTTCCAGAAGTTTCATGCTCTAGTAGAAAGGGAGACGGGTCGAAGGCTAAAGCATCTCCGAAGTGACAATGGAGGTGAGTACACTTCAAGGGAATTTGAAGAGTATTGTTCAAGTCATGGGATCAGACGTGAAAAGACAGTTCCTGTAATCCCACAGCACAATGGCGTAGCCGAGAGGATGAACCGCACCATTGTGGAGAAGGTGAGAAGCATGCTCAGAATGGCTAAACTGCCTAAGTCATTCTGGGGTGAAGCAGTTCAGACAGCCTGTTACCTGATCAATAGGAGTCCATCAGTTCCGTTGGTGTTTGAAATCCCAGAGAGAGTTTGGACCAACAAGGAGGTGTCCTACTCGCATCTGAAGGTGTTCGGTTGCAGAGCTTTTGCACATGTACCAAAAGAGCAGAGAACAAAGCTGGATGATAAATCTGTTCCCTACATATTTATCGGATATGGAGATGAAGAGTTCGGGTACAGACTGTGGGATCCTGTAAAGAAGAAGGTCATCAGAAGCAGAGATGTAGTCTTCTGAGAAAGTGAAGTTGGAACTGCTGCTGATATGTCAGAAAAGGCGAAGAATGGTATAATTCCTAACCTTGTTACTATTCCTTCTACTTCTAACAATCCCACAAGTGCAGAAAGTACGACCGACAAGGTTGCCGAGTAGGGGAGCAACCTGGTGAGGTTATTGAGCAGGGGGAGCAACTTGATGAAGGTGTTGAGGAAGTGGAGCACCCCACTCAGGGAGAAGAACAACCTCAACCTCTGTGGAGATCAGAGAGGCCAAGGGTAGAGTCATGCAGGTACCCTTCCACAGAGTATGTCCTCATCAGTGATGAGAGGGAGCCAGAAAGTCTTAAGGAGGTGCTGTCCCATCCAAAAAAGAACTAGTGGATGAAAGCTATGCAAGAAGAGATGGAATCTCTACAGAAAAATGGCACATACAAGCTGGTTGAACTTCCAAAGGGTAAAAGACCACTCAAATGCAAATGGGTCTTTAAACTCCAGAAAGATGGAAATGGCAAGCTGGTCAGATATAAAGCTCGATTGGTGGTTAAAGGCTTCGAACAAAAGAAAGGTATTGATTTTGACGAAATTTTCTCACATGTTGTCAAAATGACTTCTATTCGAACAATTTTGAGCTTAGCAGCTAGCCTAGATCTTGAAGTGGAGCAGTTGGATGTGAAAACTGCATTTCTTCATGGAGATTTGGAGGAGGAGATTTATATGGAGCAGCCAGAAGGATTTGAAGTAGCTGGAAAGAAACACATGGTGTGCAAATTGAATAAGAGTCTTTATGGATTGAAGCAGGCACCAAGGCAGTGGTACATGAAGTTTGACTCATTCATGAAAAGTCAAACATACCTAAAGACCTATTCTGATCCATGTGTATACTTCAAAAGATTTTCTAAGAATAATTTTATTATATTGTTGTTGTATGTGGATGACATGTTAATTGTAGGAAAAGACAAGGGGTTGATAGCAAAGTTGAAGGGAGATCTGTCCAAGTCATTTGATATGAAGGACTTGGGCCCAGCACAACAAATTTTAGGGATGAAGATAGTTCGAGAAAGAACAAGTAGAAAGTTGTGGCTATCTCAGGAGAAGTACATTGAACGTGTACTAGAATGCTTCAACATGAAGAATGTTAAGCCAGTCAGTACACCTCTTGCTGGTCATCTAAAGTTGAGTAAGAAGATGTGTCCTACAACAGTGGAGGAGAAAGGGAACATGGCTAAAGTTCCTTATTCTTCAGCAGTCAGAAGCTTAATGTATGCAATGGTATGTACTAGACCTGATATTGCTCACGCAGTTGGTGTTGTCAGCAGGTTTCTTGAAAATCCTGGAAAGGAACATTGGGAAGCAGTCAAGTGGATACTCAGGTACCTGAGAGGTACCACGGGAGATTGTTTGTGCTTTGGAGGATCTAATCCAATCTTGAAAGGCTATACAGATGCTGATATGGCAGGTGACATTGACAACATAAAATCCACTACTGGATATTTGTTTACATTTTCAAGGGGAGCTATATCATGGCAGTCTAAGTTACAGAAGTGTGTTGCACTTTCAACAACTGAAGCAGAGTACATTGCCGCTACAAAAACTAGCAAGGAGATGATATGGCTCAAACGGTTCCTTCAAGAGCTTGGATTGTATTAGAAGGAGTATGTCGTCTATTGTGATAGTCAAAGTGCAATAGACCTTAGCAAGAACTCTATGTACCATGCAAGGACCAAACACATAGATGTGAGATATCATTGGATTCGTGAGCAGGTGGCGAACGAATCTTTACAGGTCAAAAAGATTCACACAAGAAAAAATCCTGCGGATATGCTGACCAAAGTGGTACCAAGAGACAAGTTTGAGCTATGCAAAGAACTTGTCTGCATACACTCAAACTAGAAACTGCGGTGTTACCTCCTTCGGGTGAATGGGACTGGAGGGGGAGATTTGTGGGGTCCAGCCCTTGAATTATGGAAGAATTCTCTTCCTTTGTTAATTTTTGTCAAATATGGTTGCTAAGCAGCCCACGTTCGATTTCTTGGTCAAATTAAGCAGTCTGCAGAACCTGTAATATCAAATGAGGTAGGTTTTATTCTGCCTATAAAATGAGAGCTTCGGCTCTCATTTTTATATCACAATCTCAGAGGAAAATATATCTGAGAGCTAGAAAGAAAGAGTGAGGTTTCACAGACAAGGTATAAGAAAATTGTCTGTGAAGAAAACAGAGAGTGTGAGCAATATTGTAGTGAGGTGAAATATCAAAAGAGGGTTATTTCTTTTGAGTATTGTAGTGGTCTTTGTAGTATTTTACTCGGGCCTACAAAGTGTAAATTTCTTACTATAGTGATATCAGTTGCTCCTCTCGGGGTCGTGGTTTTTCCCAGAAGGGTTTTCCACGTAAAAATCTTGGCGTCATTGTTACTCTTTTATTCTTGTTAATTACCGTATCTCGGTGCTACATTATTATTATTCCGCTTTTATTACCGTGAATACTATTTTGGTAGGGGGTTTATTCCCAACACTAACCTCTTTCGAGGCAGTGAACTGGGGTCGCATCAAGGTCTATTATCTACGGCCTCTACTCCGCAACCTCGGACAATCGTCAAACTCCGAAACGAGCACGCCGCCACCTCTATACGGATAAAAAAAGAAACCAATAGAGGCTGACTAAAAAGAGCCCTTGAAGTGTGGTTCTAATGAGTAAGAAATGAGAGAAGAAGGCTAGGAAAAGCGTATAAAAGCGACGGATCCAAAGGTTTAAAGCGGCCAGCCAAAGGTGCTGAAAATTTTCACCAAATCTTGTATTTATAGGTGTAAAATTAGGGTTCTTGGTTCCTTTGAGCGGGAATTTGAAATTTATATTTCAAAGATGTCAGACATATTCATTAAATCAGCGTTGAAACCTTAGGATGGATTCAATCTCCGCCTGATTCTTTATTGATATGCTTCAGGTTATACCTGAAATGGTGGGATATGCTCTTGTGCGTAGGGGTTTAAAAGTCAAGAATTGGTTGAAGATGGGGAAAAAGCCAAGAGAGAGCTCTACCATGGCAGAGATTGAAAGCGACAATGAAGAGGGGAAAGGGGGGCGTCTGTTTTGGTGAGAGAGGAATTAAGGTTTCTAGAATAATCTTTATGGATTAGATTTTTGGGACTAAAAAATAAAACAATCTGATTGGGCTGATTGGGTCTGCTAGTCGAATTGGGTCTGTTCTTGATGGGTTCATGAGAAAGATTTGGGCTTAACTTGCTGATTTCTTTCTTCCTAAATTCCTTGGGCTTATAATTAGGACTAATTAAAGAAATATTGCTAGCTGGTTAAATAAAGAGAAGTGATATACTCTTTGCAACAAACGATAATAATAATAATAATAATAATAATAATAATAATAATAATAATAATAATAATAATAACAATAATAAGAATAATAATAATAATAATAATAATAATAGTAGTAGTAGTAGTAGTAGTAGTAGTAGTAGTAACATTAATAATACCAGTAATAGTGATATTAAGTAAATAATAATAATTAGGTCTAGTTTGTGCTAAAAATAGTAAAATAATTATTCTTACATTATTAGTGATATTAGAAGCTTAAAGAAATATTTTGGAAGAAAGGATGGACTAAATTGGATGTCAACAATCATCACCAATAGTCACATCTCTGACATCACCGTGCTGAACCTTGTCCTTGAGGACAAGCAAATGAGGGTTATCTTACTGTCGCTCCCTGATACGATCAAATAAGGAAGACCGAGAAACCACACAAGCTAGAACCCGACTAGGCTCCGAAAGATCCAATCTCACAAACAGGCTGGCTAGGGCCTGAACACCCATCGCCATAGGTCTCTCCGATGCTAGTAAATAAGCCAAACTCCCCAAACTCTTTGCCCGGCGACTCAAAGCATCGGCCACCACATTGGCCTTGCCCGGGTGATACAAAATAGTGATATCATAGTCCTTCAGCAACTCTAACCACCTCCTCTGGCGCAAATTTAGATCCTTTTGCTTGAACAGGTACTGCAAGCTCCGATGATCAGTATAAATCTCACAAGGAACCCCGTATAAGTAATGGCGCCAGATCTTCAGGGTGTGAACAATGGAAGCTAACTCAAGGTTGTGGACCGGATAATTCTTCTCATATACATTCAATTGTATGGACTCGTAGGCAATCACTCTACCGTCGTGCATCAACACCGCTCCGAGGCCAATCCTCGAGGCATCACAATAAATCGTATAAGACCTTGAAACTGTAGGCAGTATCAAAATTGGGGTTGTAGTCAAAGCTGTCTTGAGCTTCTGAAACCTCCCTCACACTCCTCCGTCCACTGGAACGGAGGTCATAGGGGTTGTAGTCGATGAAAACCCCTCCACAAAATGACGGTAGTAACTCGCCAAGCCAAGGAAATTGCAGATCTCTGTAGCTGAGGATGGTCTGGGCCAACTCTGCACGATCTCTATTTTCTTAGGATCCACCTGAATACCCTCACTCGATATCACGTGGCCTAAGAATGCCACTAAATCCAACCAAAACTCATATTTCGAGAACTTAGCATATAACTTCTTCTCCCTCAGAGTCTGAAGCATAGTCCTCAGGTGATGCTCATGATCTTCCCGACTCCGGGAATACACCAGAATATCATCAATAAAGACAATGACGAACAAGTCAAGATACGGTTGGAACACACTGTGTATCAAATGCGTAAAGGTTGTTGGGGGCATTGATCCGCCCAAATGACATAACAAGGAACTCATAATGACCATACCGAGTCCTGAAAGCAGTCTTCGGGATATCTGGCTCCCGAATCTTCAACTGATGGTAACCTGAGCGCAAGTCAATCTTAGAAAACACCTGTGCGCCCTGAAGCTGGTCAAACAGATCATCAATACGAGGCAAAGGATAATGGTTCTTAACTGTAACTTTGTTCAACTGGCGATAATCAATACACATACGCATAGAACCATTCTTTTTCTTCACAAACAAGACAGGAGCACCCCAAGGCAATACACTGGGCCGAATAAATCCCTTATCAAGCAATTCCTGTAACTGATCCTTCAACTCTTTCAACTCAAGAGGAGCCATACGATACGGAGGAATAGAAATGGGCCGAGTGCCCGGCAACAGATCAATGCCAAAATCAATATCTCTATCAGGCGACATGCCTGGGATATCAACTGGAAACACATCGGGAAAATTCCGTACTATTGGAACTGAATCAACCGAAGGGGTATCAATACCGACATCTCTCACATAAGCTAAATACGCATCACACCCCTTGTCAACCATACGCTGAGCTTTAAGAAAAGAAATAACTCTACTGGGAGTGTGATCTAAATTACCCCTCCACTCAATACGCGGCACACCTGGCATAGCCAGCGTCACGGTTTTGGCATGACAATCAAGAATAGCATAATGGAGCGACAACCAGTCCATGCCCAAGATAATATCAAAATCTACCATACTGAGCAACAATAAATCAGCTCCGGTCTCAAACTACTAAGAGCAACCAAACACGATAGATAAATGTAGTCCACAACAAGAGAATCTCCCACAAGAGTAGAAACATAAATAGGGGAATTCAAAGAATCCCGAGTTACACCCAAATGTAGAGCAAAATAAGAAGACACATAAGAGTAAGTGGAGCCTGGATCGAATAGAACCGATGCATCTTTGTGACAAACCAATATAATACCTATGATGACATAATCGGGGGCAACAGCCTCGGTACGGGCAGAGTCGAGGGACTTGGATTTGCAAATCAATACCTCACCACAGAAGCTATAGAATTGCTAAAGAGACAGAGTCAAGGGCCCACAACAACCTTAGCTAAGATTTGAGCAACAGAAATGGTTCCGAGAAACCACTCGATGATTGTTTAGTCAATGCAAGAGTCTCAAGGTCACAACTATCACCATCTTATACACACCAATTTATTTTTAACCATAAGATCAAAGGTAAATGTGTTAGGCCCAAGTGAAGCTTTGTGTGAGGCACCGTTGTTCACTAGCTACTATTTACACAAAAATGAAAAGAAAACAGACTCAAATCCTTAAGAAGGTTATCATGCCATGCATCGGGAAGAGTCACCCAGTTCATACAAACTCCACCTTTGGAAAGAAACGTGGCATTAAGAAAACCAAAGGCTTATTGATCACAAAAACTTGTAAAATAAGAAGCTACAAACCGAAAAAGAAGCTACTAAATGAAATAAGAAGCTATACTATTAAGGAAGATTACAAAAGAAGTTATGAAGTAAAATGTAGAAAGTAAACTAAATATGTACAATAGGGAATTTAGACGAATATACATAAGAGGGAATGGATATATACATGAGAGAGTAACTTTATATACAGACCAAGATTGAAAAATAACAAAAAGTGAAATAAATGGTAAAGTTATATACATACCAAAAGTGAAAAATAAGCATAAAGAAAAAATAATATCATCATTAGAACCCAACTATCAAATCATCAAATCAAAATACGACCACCCCCTCAAATGAAAACTAGCATTGTCCTCAATGCTAAATAACTAAAAATAAGATCAAAAAAGGGTTAGAAAGTAAAGAAAACTCCCTATAGGTCCTCTATCTGCATGGGGTCCTATGGCTGGGTGCCTGGATCACCTGGCTCGGGGTCTTGTGGCTGGCCCGAGGCACCTCCCTCAGGGTCCTCTAGCTGAATCTCCACATCATCAACCTGAGGCATCACTCTCCTCCTTCTGGGTTCTCCCGCAGTCTCCTGCTCCTGAACATGCTCTTTCTTAGCTGCTGGAAGCTGGTCCTGTAATAGTAGCTCTAATGGTAGGTCGCCAACTAACTTCATCTTTTCCATCTCTCCCCTTAATTGCTTTACCGACTCCTTTGAGGCCTTAGTCTTTTTCAACTTCTTTGTCTGCTTTTCCAGCTCCTTAATTGATCTTCCTTGAACTGCAAGAGCATCTATGATAAGCTTTTGGTTGTACAGGAGCTTTTTCTGGTTGTCCAGAAGCTCCTTAAAGGACTCCTCCACTGAAGCTGGCACCTAGGGCTGTGCAGGAACTGACTGGGCTTCCACTGAATTGGATAGCACAGATAGCTTAGAAGTTGCTGCCTGTATCCAGTTATTGATGCTGGAGAGTATTTGGTTCAACCTGTGAGCAATCAACGGGTATGCTGAGGAGGAGAGCACTGAGGACGACATGGAAGTAGATGGTATGGAGGTAGGATCCGGTATGGCAGTGGGAGGCTGTGAAGTAGTGACTACCACTGCTAGCTCTTCAGACTGGCCAATATAAGTAGTAACGTTGCCCTTGGATCCCTTGGATTTGGGGTTGCCTAAACCCTGAAGGCTATACCATGAGAAGGGCTTCTTGGGCTTTACCATGATATCAATATCTCTTTTCTCCACCTCCTGATCCTCCAAGTACATGGTGAGGAAGTTCGGAAAAGGGTAAAATCTGTCACCCTCGTTGACCATTCTAGTGATCACCCTAGACATGATATTTCCGACATTGATCCGAAAACCCGCCATGATAGCTGCACTACAATCGCCCGAGAAACTAGCATGTCACTATCGTGAGTAGTGGGGTCTAGTCTGCTGCACACAAAGGTCTCCCAACCCTTTTCCTTAAAGTTCAGGGTGTTCCTCAAGATAGGAACCCATGTTGTCAACCATGCTGGAGTAGTATCCGGGAGAGCCAGTAGTGATACCAACCATGGACCGGCTGCCTCATCCATCGCCACCTTCTCTAAGTACAATGACTCATCTTCATCATTGAACCCAAGATAATCATTTACAGTCTTCCCATCAAACTTGACCTTCAGGTTCTGTACCTTAGTCACTTTTGTAACCTTTTGATGTGGGAGGCGTTGGCGTAGAATTCCTTGACTAGGTGCTCATTAGCATCCGACACCTTGCTAGTGAAGTACTCACATCCCACTCTTTCATTGAAGTGCTGCTTCACATTGGGGTTGTGTGGCAGAAGATCCCGCTCTATGAACTGACGCTCATGTATGAGTGATTTTTGAGGCCACCACTTCCTGAACTTGTGATATGTCAGCTCACTGACAAACCTCTGTTGCCACACCTCCGGATTTTTTGTCCTTTCCACACCTCCGGTCTGGGTATCACCCCCTCTCCCCTCATTCGGTACCTCGGCATCTACATCTATGGGATCCTATGCTGGTGAGAAGCTGTAGGTGAGGCTAAAGCTGATGACTCACCACTCTTCGTTGAGCCATCAGGCGACTCAGAAGAGGCATGAGAAGTAGGAGAGGCTGAGGGTGTAAGCTCATCTGTCAACCTAAGTTTGCCTGGGAAGTCTGGTACATATGTTGGCATAGAGTTGCCCTTTGAGGCCTCCCGGAAGGGGACATAGTCACTCCCCTCTGAGTGTGATGCAGCTTTGTCTGTAGCTCTAATATTTTTCCTCATTTTCCCAATTGATTTCCATATTGCTGGGGTTAACTTAATTTGTCCTCGTCCCTACCCTGGGAGGACTCCGCTTTCCCCTTTTGTTTCTCACCGTCACCTCTAGATTTAACCATTGTCTGCAAATATAATTAGTGGAAAATGTTAGTACAGGTGCTAGAAGAAGCAGTGCAGAAAAGCAGAAGAACAGTTGACAATGATTGAAAAAGTTGCAGACCGCTGACAGCGGATAATGAAGCGCGGCCGCGAAATGAGCACCGCTGACTGCGAAAAATGCATCTCGGCTGTGGAGGTGTGGGAATCAGACCACCCACCCTCTAATTCTCTGGTACCGCTGAGCGGGAAAAATTGGGCGCGACCACGGACCCATGTTTCTACTTCTCTGAACTTAAGCACCGCTGACCGCGAGAAAAGAAGCGCGATTGTGGTAGTTGGATCGCTGTCAGCGGAAATTCTCACTGATGACCGTGGTCATCAATACTTCCAAACTCAGACATGAACGCTGACCATGGAAAAACTTCCGCGGCCGCGGAATTCAAAATCGGCCTAAGTCAACCTAGGGTTTCAAATTTCCATGCATTTAGCAATATCATCTACATTGTTAATCCCATTAGGTATTCATTAATAAATATTAACTATTTTAAGCCTAATTTAATTAACACTAATGAACCCTAGGTCAAAATTTAAAATAAAAGAACAAGAAGAAGTAAAAACTAATAATTAAAAAAAACAAATACAAAATTAAAGAATAATGAAGGAGTGAAATTACCAGATGTGTAAAATGCGATGAAAATGAACTCTAATTTTGTGTTTTGCATATTAGGGCGTGGATGAACAATGATAATTTTACTATGAGAGTCAAATGAGCGAAAAAGGTAAAAGGATTATTGAACTCCTATTTATAGAAATTACCCTAGAACCCACCATACTTACCTGGCGCGGCCGCGGTAAATCACCGCGGTCCGCGCTTGTGATATACAGAAGACCTGTTTGATTTAAACTACAGCTGAGAGCGGTAAATGGTATGCTACCGCGGTTAGGCACCACTGACCGTGAAGAATGTACCACGGAAGCGGTTGAAACTTCAGAGAAGACTCATTTTGGACTTTTCAATCCCGTTCCGCTGCCAATTTCTGCCTAGCGATAAGGCCATCGCTGACAGCAAAAAATAGAGCATTGTCATCAGTCCAACTTCAGGCTGTTGCACAATTTTTCCAGCATAGTTCTGCACTGCATCAGCCATTCCTACACACATTGTCACACCTCCTTTTTGCGCACCTACCCCGAAGGATAAATGCGTGAGGGAGTTTTTCCATTTTAAGTGACATTATTCGAAAATGGGATTATTTATTTATTTCAGAGTCGCCACTTGGGAAAGGTTTGGCTTTTGGTGTCCCAAGTCACCAGTTTATCTTGAATCCCAAATCGAGTAAATTTTCTACTTTCCAAATGAAGTCTGCGAACCAGAAATTCTAAGTAAGAAATTCTGTTGACCCGAGGGAAGGTGTTAGGCACCCACGAATCCCGTGGTTCTAGCACAGTCGCTTAAATTGTTATAATGGCTTAATATATGATTTTAATACATTTTATAGCTTGTGTGCTTTTATTAATTTTAAACCACTTTTATTATTTTAATAGAATTGCAACGTCGTGAAAACGCGTCTCGAACCACGTCGCAATCAATGTACCTGTGGTTGTTGACACATTTCGACTCCGTTGAGATTTGGATTTGGGTCACATAAATGTGCACCCGAGTTTAAGGAGGTAATATTATTAAGAACGCGCCTAAAGAGGCTAGCGTATTATGATTTTGGGGAAGGTTATGAAATTCGCTAAACGGCCATTCCGAATTCTAAGTATTTTATTATGACCAATTATTGAGGGCCCCGCAATTTGCATTTTTATTTGGCGAGGCTCGTCTCATCATCCTTTTTTTTTATTTTTGGAAGCCAACCTAAAGCAAACTACGATTTTTCTATTTAATTTGTCTCTAACAATAAAAGAAGAAACCCTAATTATTTAGCCTATTTGAAAGAACCAAATCCTTATAAATCCATTTCAACCCAATAACTAAATAAATAAAAATACATCCTTTTAGCAACTCATTCAAGACAGCCCATATTGTGTTCATAATGGGGGGTTGGACGGTTTGAGCCCATAGTGAGCCCAGAAACATGACAACGGTTTCAATTTCGAGGCTTGCCAGTATTTTATGCCCAAATAAGCCCTTTTTGATTCAAATTGCACGCTAGTCCTCAATCAATGGACACTCAGACCATTCAATTCATTTAACAATGCACATATATGGTGAACGTGAACATTAATTTCATTTATAAAGGGGTGGGGATGAGATGGCCTTTCAACATGCAAATGCAGCGTGTATTATTTCAGATAGGAGATGTATCTAGTGCTTTTGAATCCAAAACGTATATAGTTGTATAAACCCGACAATTCAAGTTAAAACTCAACTTCATGCTATTAAACTAACAAACTGCGTGAGTTATTAACAGATTCCCTTAAGCACGGATTAAATTATGACTCACTGTCTATGAATAAGGTATCTAATGCTAAATGAACTTGAATCATACTAAATCTATACTAAGCAACTGTATTGACACAAATTTCCAATTACGCCAGCCCAAGACAGTCCAAGACTAACTACAAATGAATTGAAATTAGTCCACTACTCGACTATTTAATGATTAATTGCAAAATGCAGATCTAGAACCAGTTAATTTTGTTGCTAAAACTTTCAGTTAAACTAATCAACAAAATGACGTTATCAAGGTTAGTAACTAAACAAATTCCAGCAACTAGATAGTCCATTAACAGTCCAAAACAAATCTAATTATACAGTATACCCTCCCAACCAATATCAATCGAAACTAAGCTATATTAAGTAATTACACATCAACTAATATCTATTTTTGAAACACAGGTGCAGGGTAAGCTACATGAGCACAGATGTGGAGGCCAAAGCATAAATATTTCCATTTTTCATCTTTCAAGTCAAAACTACATCAAAGCTTAATTCAAGTGTATACCTGGAAATGAAACAAAGGGAAGGAAAAAGGGGTCAGTAGATGGAGTAAGATGAGCAGCCAACAACAACCAAAACCCAGCAGTACAAAATCAAAGAGCAATCCAGGAAAGTGATTTTCAAAATCCAGAAATGTTCACTAATCAAACAGATTCCCACAATTCAATCCAACACACATTCAAAATGCACTCAAAGCCCTCGAAATTGAACTTAGACGCCTCGGGACTTCACTGGTTGGGAACTTAACCAAATCCAAGCTAAGTAGACTCAAAAATCACTCTAACAAACCATTAAACACCTCTAAATATCTTTAGAATTAGAGCTTAGAACAGGAATGAAGCAATCTAAAAAAAAGAATTTAAAAAAAATGATTAGAATGAGCAATGAAGCAGTGAGAAATGTTTGGTTTTCTGTTTTCTAGTGTGTTTTCTTTTTGTATTTTTTGTAAATTTTGAATGTCAAATGCATACTCAAAATTGAAAATCAGAGAGAGACTTTTCAAAATAGGAATCTTTTTATGGCTGAAGTCCTTCTTTTTTTCCTCCTCCTCCTTTTGTTTGATTTTATAGCCCTTTTTGAAAAGAGGAGCCCTCCCCTTTTAAAATAAACAGGCTGGCCAGACTTAAAGTATATTTTCTAGTGTGTCATTTCCACCTTTTGTTGTCTAGGCATGGGTTTTCTTATTTAAAAATCTCCTGAAGTTCAAAAAAGTAATGCATATCCTACTGTACAACAGGTTTCACTACCTATTTTCATGTGCATTCTCAACTTTTATTATTTAAAGTCATCCTACATCTGACTTCCCACCTTTAAAGATGTCAGTCAGGATGTATTTGTACTAAGATTTCCTCTTTTGATTAAATTATTCATTAATTTAATGGTTCACTACATACTCAACTGGCAGTCCACTTACTCTAAACCCTTTTTAGGTTTTCAAATCCTAAACTAAACTCTAAAATCTATATTAAAACTGCAGCTATAACCAATTCAACTTCCTAAATTCTGGACTGAACTTCAACCACAATATGATCTTGACTCAAAACTATCCAATTATCCATTAAAACTCAGCAGTAAGCATATTAGGATTAAACAAACCCAGACAAAAATCAATTAACATTAAGCTTAAACTAATGAGTCAAGCATCAGCAAAGTGAATCGAATTCTTAAATAAAAAAATGCAAACAGAAATTCCAACACAACCTAAAAATCAGAATCAGTAAAGTTTAAACTATCGATTAACATTCGTGTCCAATTCGTAACGGATTAACTAACACGATTGATTCATAGTCGATAACTGTATACGAACAACCAAACAATCGACCTAATTATACGGGCAGAACCGGTGAAACTGTGAAGAAAAATAAATCGAAAGAAAGGGTAGCAGGAGAACAAGACGACATCAAACAACTAAAAAATAAACAAGAAAAATGGAAACATAAGTACCAGAAATCGATCTAAGCAAGAACAAACTTGATTTTTCCGCATCTCTCCCATTTTGGTCCACTTAGACATTATTCGTGTGTTTGTTTTAGCAAAACACAAGAATAAAGTCCAAACGGACCTAATCCGTTCACAATAACCCCCACTCGCCCATTTTTGGGATTTTAGGGTTCATCTTCGATCCAATATTCGAAGGGTTCTACGAGGATTCGAAGAATAAGGTTCAATGTTTTGGAAAGAGGGTGCTTTGGTGGTTCAGGTGTGTTATTTTGGTCGGATTCGGAGTGGTTGCCACCGGGTTTACGGTGAGGGGATAGATGGGCGGCGCTTAGGGTTCAGAGGTCGTTTGGTTCGTCTCTTTCAAAGACGAAGGGGGGGTGGTGTTTGGAAATGAGACGGGTAAAAGGGGTTTGGGGGGTCTTTTGACATATTAGAAAATGAACTCTTAATTTGAGGCCGTTGGGTGATGGGATCTAACGGCTCTGATTTAAAAGAAATGATGGGGCAGTCCGGTTTAATAACGGGTCAGGGTCTGATAATGGATGTGGGTGAGGGTTGGACGATCTGGACCGTTGATCAAGTGAGATCAACGGTCAGGATGGGGCATGACGGAACGACGTCGTTTGGGACGTCTGTGAGGCTTGGGCCAATTGGACCGGGTAAAGGGATGTTTGAATTGGGCTGATGATTATTGGGCCTGGTCCGATTTCCTTCTCTTCTTTTAATTTGTTTCTTTTTCTTTCTTTTTCAAACTAATTTTTTTTAAATTTTAAAAGCCTAAAATCCTATTCTAACTTATAAAAGCCAAATTAACTTAAATAATATTAGGTTAAGTACAAAAAACACAGTTAAACACAAAAAAATACAAAATACCTATTTTTTATGATTTTCCGATTATTGCCAAATAAATTATGATTTAAGTTTTAACCCACAAAATATAAAATTAAATCCTAAGGGTATTTATTTATTTTTTTGTATTTTCCTTTTATATGACTAATTAATTCTAAAAATGCAAAATTAATTACTAAATGCACATGCACATATATTATTTTTTTTTTTGTATTTTTCATTAATTAAGAAAAAATAAACATGCACGTACAAAAAATGCAAATAATTAATAGAATACCACAAAAAATTCTCAAAAATTGCATGTAAAGGAAAATTATTTTACTTTTTTTTTAATTTCTTTTGGAGTAATTGTTGTGAAGTAATCACGTGCTCACAGCTGCCCCTCTTTGTTTGAAAACACGAAGAGTTTTCATACAAAGATAAAGTAAGCGGATACGAGCGATTTTTGTCCGTTTGACTACTCCGTGTGAAGCATTTTTTTTTGAAAGATTTGACCGAACCTCTGCTTCGAAGGTTTCCTACATATCCTTGGCTAAAAAGGAATCAGGTCAATGTAGTTCGGGAAGTTTTGGTAGCTGGGACTACCAGGAGCTGTGGTTTTACTGTTACCGCTGTTGCTGCTGCTGCTACTGCTTGCTGACCTCCTTATTACACCAAAAGGGAAAATCGAAGTTAAGCTAGCTATGCCTATCAACTATGAGTTACAAAATTCCTATCTACAATTCTCTTGAAACTTGATATTGAGTCTTAGCTGATTTTGCTGTAAACTTCGATCTGAATCTTGATGCTCGCAAGTTGTAGGTGCTTGTTTATTTCTACAACATTGAGTAAGACATGATTGGTGGAGCTTGTGACTTCAATCAGATTTCGAGCAATCCGCACCTTTGTTTGCTCCAATATTTGAGCTCATTTCTTTTTCGTTCTTTTCTTCTTTTCTTTATTCTGGATTGAGACTCACTCCGCATGTCATCTTGATCCCTGTGCCTCGAGGTCAAACCTGCTCAAGCATCAAAACAAACAACCGAACGAAATTTTTCTGCCCAAGTTTTACTAGGAAAATTTCGTGAGTTATTTGCAATAAAAATTCGCGGAATCGATGAGGGGATTGGAAACCCCAAGTCTAAAAAGCGCAACTCAGGGATTGTAGCCCTAATGTAAACTGCTCAACTCAGGGATTGGAGCCCTAATGTTGGCTAAGGAAAACCGCTCAACTCAGGGATTGGAGCCCTAATGTTGGCTAAGGAAAGTCGCTAAACTCAAGGATTGGAGCCCTAATGTTGGCTAAAGGAAATTCGCTCAACTCAGGGATTGGAGCCCTAATATCGGCTAAGGAAAGTCGCTCAACTCAGGCATTGGAGCCCTAATGTTGGCTAAGGGAAAGCTGCTCAACTTAAGGATTAGAGCCCTAATGTTGGCTAAGGAAAGTTGCTCAACTCAAGGATTTGAGCCCTAATGTTGGCTAAAAGAAAATTGCTCGACTCAGGGATTGGAGCCCTAATGTCGGCTAAAGAAAGTTGCTCGACTCAGGGATTGGAGCCCTAATATCGGCTAAGGTAAATCGCTCAACTCAGGTATTGGAGCCCTAATGTCGGCTAAGGTAAAAGTGCTCAAATCAGGGTTTGGAGCCCTAATGTTGGCTAAAGGAAAATTGCTCAACTCAGGGATTGGAGCCCTAATGTTGGTAAAGGCGACTAGGGGATGGAGGCCCTATGTCTAAAATCTCGACTTAGGGATTGGAGCCCTAATATTGGTAAAGACGACTAGGGAATGGAGGCTCTATGTCTAAAAATCTCAACTCAAGGATTGGAGCCCTAATGTTGGCAAAATGCGATTAGGGAATGGAGGACCTATGTCTAAAAATCTCAACTCAGGGATTGGAGCCCTAATGTTGACAAATGGCGACTAGGGAATGGAGGCCCTATGTCTAAAAATCTCAACTTAAGGATTGGAGCCCTAATGTCGGTAGAAAGGCGACTAGGGAATGGAGGCCCTATGTCTAAAATCTCAACTAGGGATTGGAGCCCTAAAGTTGGCAAAAGGCGACTAGGGAATGGAGGCCCTATGTCTAAAAATCTCAACTCAGGGATTGGAGCCCTAATGTTGACAAAAGGCGACTAGGGAATGGAGGCCCTATGTCTAAAAATCTCAACTTAGGGATTGGAGCCCTAATGTCAGCAAAAAGGCGACTAGGGAATGGGGGCCCTATGTCTAAAAATCTCAACTCAGGGATTGGAGCCCTAATGTTGACAAAAGGCGACTGGAGAATGGAGGCCCTATGTCTAAAAATCTCAACTTAGGGATTGGAGCCCTAATATTGGCAAAAGGTAAAAGATTGATTTTGGGGCTTCTAAACTACCTTTTTATTTTTATTTTTCTTCTTATCTATTTTCTTTCAATTCATTTTTTAGTAAAAAAAATGCAGGAAAGGATTTTGAGGAGACTTCCTTTTTGGGTTGATTATTGTTGCTAAGCTATTTCTATCGCTTGTACATTTCTTTTTCCATTTTGGTTATACCTACTTCTTGCACTGTTGCTTTGGATTGCACCTGTTTCAATTTTCAAACAAAGAACAATTGTTAGTTTGAAACGGTGGTCAGTTTTGTGGCCTTCATTGTTTTTGATCTCTTGATCTCGGCCCAACTCTTTTGGCGAGAACCTCTGCCGCTTGCTGGCTTTTCTTAAAGATTGGTCTCTCTCCTAAAACCGAGGAACTCAACTTTTCAAAATTTATCATGACGGCTCAACCGTATAGGGCTTTGGCCCTTTCATTTTAATCTGCTTCTAGGGGCTTTTGACTTTGGATTTCTTTCATTTTCAATAACTCTGATTTTCCGAGCATCGGCTATCATGGCCAGTTGGGATCGACTTGATGCACCGACTGAGGCTGGGTACTTTTCTTTGGACTTGGCTTTTATTAAACAAAATCCTGTAAAACCAATCTTGCCACCTTTTCTTTGTATTAGTTTCGGAACAGAGTTAGATCGAAAGGGATTCAAGGAAAAGTAAAGAAAGGACAAGAAAAAATGAATTTAAGGAGAAGCGTCCCTTTTGGGGGAAAGAAGGACTTATCTGGGGTGCATGCAGACTTCAATAGACATGACATGCTTCTTGGACTGGATACCCGATATGCACAACTATCCAACTCATTGTGAACCACATCTCCAAATCGAGAAACCTGGCCAGGACTCTTTCAGTGGTGGGGGGTGTCTTCTTTTTGATCGACGGCGCCCTTTGCGGGTTTTCGCCAATCGACCTCTCTCATTTCTCTTCTCACCATCGCCTGATAGTACTCTTTACGAGTTTTCACTAACCAGGCTCTCTCATTTTCAATTTTTCTGCTCACCGTCGCCTTATGGTGCCCGTGTGGGTTTTTACCAATAAGACTCTCTCATTTTATTTCTCTCATTTTATTGCATCGGATCCAAGTAGCTGTATTCTCTGATCCTTGAACATTCTCACCGATTGATCGGAAGGACTTGAAAGGATTTGGGTAAAAATGATTTGGATCGAATTACAACTTTGGAACCATTCAAGCGGGATTATCGCAGGACCATTACAACATCTGCCCCAGTTTCACTTTTGAGGGAATTTGGATTTTTATTTTGGTGTGACTGAACCCCATAGAGAGGCTACCTACGTATCCTTTCGGAATCAAGTCGAACGTAGTGCAGGAAAACATCTTCTTCTCTTCTTTTTTCTCTCTCTCTTTTTTTCATTTTTTTTTCAATAACACTTTCAAGTTCCAAAGAGGGAAATCAAAGAAGAGTAACCGGCACAAATGGGTTTGCAAAGGGTACATAGTGTTTAGGTAGCGAGAATAAAAGCCTTCGTCCTCCCAATCGGACAATGTTGTTGTTGCAGAAAGACTAAACATAGTACCTTTTGACTGCATCCGCATTTACAGCTGCTTCAGGATCATTTCCTTCGATATCGCCCAGATACAATGCTCCTCTCGGCAATATCTTTCTGATAACGTATGGGCCCTTCCAATTAGGAGCGAATTTTCCTTTTGCTTCCTGGTGATGGGGAAGAATACGTCTTAAAACGAGTTGCCCCACTTCAAAACTTCTAGGCTGCACTTTCTTGTTATAGGCACGAGCCATTCTTTGTTGGTACAACTGCCCGTGGCAGACCGCAGCCATTCGCTTTTCATCGATCAAGGTTAATTGTTCTAGACGGGTTTTAACCCACTCTCTGTCTTCAATTTCAGCTTCAACAATGATTCGGAGAGAGGGGATTTCAACCTCGGCGGGTATTACGGTTTCCGTGCCATAAACCAAAAGATACGGAGTGGCTCCAATTGATGTGCGCACAGTAGTGCGATATCCCAACAATGCAAACGACAACTTTTCATGCCACTGCCTGGAACTTTGAATCATCTTTCTCAAAATCTTTTTGATGTTTTTGTTTGCTGCTTCAACGGCACCATTGCCTTTAGGCCGATAAGGAGTAGAGTTCCGGTGCATTATCTTGAATTGCTCACATATCTCCCCCATCAAATGACTATTCAAGTTTGCAGCATTGTCTGTGATAATAGTTGCAGGAATGCCAAAATGGCAGATAAGATTGGAGTGCACGAAATCTACCACAGCTTTCTTGGTGACAGACTTGAGAGTGATTGCTTCAACCCATTTTGTAAAGTAGTCAATGGCAACTAGTATGAATCTGTGTCCATTTGAGGCTTTTGGCTCGATTGGCCCAATGACATCTATGCCCCAGACAACAATTGTCCAAGGTGCAGACATGAGATGCAGTTCTGTGGGAGGTGCATGAATCAAATCACCGTGCACCTGACACTGATGACACTTCCGAACGAAACTAAAACAGTCTTTTTCCATGGTCATCCAGTAATAACCCGCTCAAAGGATTTTCTTTGCTAAAACATACCCATTCATGTGGGGCCCACATACTCCCGCGTGTACCTCATGCATGATTCTTCCAGCCTCTTCTGTGTCAACACATCTTAACAAATTGAGGTCCGAAGTTCTCTTGTACAAGACATCCCCACTCAAAAAGAAGCCACTCGCATGCCGTCTAATGGTTCTCTTTTGGTCTCCACTGGCTTGCTCGGGGTATTCTTGAGTTTTCAGAAACTTTTTGATGTCATGGTACCATGGTTGGGTATTTGGTGCTGCTTCAATTGTATTACAATAATCATGCCTTTCCCGGATTTGAATTTCCAAGGGATCTATGTGAGCATTGCCTGGATACGACAACATTGAGGCCAAAGTAGCAGGTGCGTCGGCTAATTCGTTGTGACAACGAGGAATGTTCCTGAACTCTATTGACTTGAATCGCTTGCTGAGGTCTTCCACATGCTTCTTGTAAGGGATAAGATTAACATCTCGGGTTTCCCATTCTCCTTGGGCTTGCCGGATAATCAGATCTGAGTCTCCCATGATCAACAACTCTTCGACATTTTGGTTGATTGCCATGTTTATACCCATAATGCAAGTTTCATACTCAGCAGTGTTGTTTGTACAAAAGAAACGAAGCCAAGCTGTGGCTGGATAGTGTTGACCAGTGGGTGAGATCAAAATTTCCCCAATTCCAACACCTTTTGCGTTTACCGCCCCATCAAAGAACATTTTCCAAGCATGAGTGTCTTCAGATATTGCCTCAACTGAATTTACTTCTTTATCTGGGAAGTAAGTTCTCAAAGGTTGGTACTCATCATCAAATGGGTTCTCAGCCAAATGATCCGCTAATGCCTGTGCTTTCATTGCCGTGTGAGTGACATAGACTATGTCAAACTCCGTGAGCAAGACCTGCCACTTTGCTAATTTCCCAGTGGGCATTGGTTTCTGAAATATGTATTTTAAAGGATCCAACGTGGTTATGAGGTAGGTGGTGTAAGCTTGCAAATAATGCCTCAGCTTCTGAGCGACCCATGTCAAAGCACAGCAAGTTCTCTCCAATAAAGTGTACTTGGCTTCATAACTAGTAAACTTCTTGCTCAGATAGTAAATGGCCTGCTCCTTCTTTCCGGTCACATCATGTTGCCCGAGGACACAACCAAAAGAATTTTCCAAGACGGTCAGCTATAAGAACAGAGGCCTCCCTGGCTCAGGTGGGACCAAGACTGGCGGATTTGACAGATATTCCTTGATTTTATCAAAAGCTTCTTGACATTCAACTGTCCATTTGATTGTTGCATCTTTCTTTAACAACTTAAATATGGGTTCACACGTGGAGGTCAACTGAGCAATGAAACGACTGATGTAATTCAATCTTCCCAAAAAACTCATAACATCTTTCTTGGTTCTTGAAGGAGGAAAATCCCGAATAGACTTTATCTTTGTTGGATCTAACTCGATGCCCCTCCGACTGACTATGAATCCCAAAAGTTTGCCGGATGGTACTCCAAATGCGCATTTGGTTGGGTTCAGCTTCAAATCATATTTGCGCAGTCGCCCAAAGAATTTTCTCAAGTCCCGAACGTGGTTGTCCTGGGTTTTGGATTTGATGATTACATCGTCCACATACACCTCTATCTCTTGGTGCATCATATCATGAAAAATGGCAGTCATGGCCCTCATGTAGGTTGCCCCGGCATTTTTCAGATCAAATAGCATAACTCTATAACAGTAAGTGCCCCAAGGTGTGGTAAAAGCTGTCTTTTCTGCATCTTCTTCATCCATCAACACCTGGTGGTATCCTGCGTAACAATCCACAAAAGACTGTATTTCATATTTGGCGCAGTTATCAACAAGGATGTGGATGTTTGGCAAAGGAAAATTGTCCTTGGGGCTTTCTTTGTTCAGATTTCGGTAGTCAACGCACACCCAGATTTTCCCATCTTTCTTTGGCACAGGAACTATATTAGCCAGCCATGTGTTGTATCGGACCACTCGGATCACTCCCGCCTTTAACTGTTTTGTGACCTCTTCTTTAATCTTGTCACTGATATCAACTTTGAACTTCCTCTGTTTTTGCTGGATAAGGGAATAATTAGGGTAGGTTGGCAACTTATGGACCACTAAATCGACACTTAATCCTGGCATGTCATCGTATGACCAAGTAAATACATCTTTGAATTCAAACAAAAGTTGGATCAATGCGTCCCTGGTTCTTTCATCTGTATGAATGCTTATCTTGGTTTCTTTGACTTCTTCAAAGCTACCCAAATTAACCGGCTTGGTTTCATTTAAGTTTAGCTTAGGTTTATTCTCAAATTGTTCCAATTCTCGATTTATTTCCTTAAAAGCCTCTTCTTCATCATATTTCAGTTCTTGGTTCATTATTTCGCAGTTAGACATCGTGTTTGGATCTGGGCATGAAGTTCGCAAGCATGTCATGTTATTTAAAGCCACATTATTAGAGCTGAAAGAAAGAAAAAAAAGAAAAAAAAATAACAAAATCAAAAAGAATAAAGAAGGATGGACGATGAAATATGATTTCCTTTATTTGAATTTGAATATAACAGGGTTTACATTGGAAATTAAAAGACAAGAAACTAAATAAAAACATCCGAGTTACACCCTGACATAACTCGCGATGCAGAAAAAGTGGCAGGACAGGTCTACCAGGACTCCCGCCTGATTGGGAATGGCGTAGCCTTCCAATTCTGCAGCTTGGCATTGGGTCCCATATACAGCACCTCAGCGGTGCTTGAGCCCTCCCCTGGCTGGACCATGTGGGTTTCATATAGTATCTTCCTCATTGCCCCATAGATTTCTTCAATATCTTCGGCAGTAAAGGCCTCATCTTCTTCTTTCTTCTGGTATTTTGGCTTGACAAATGTTCTGTACAGATGCGGAACCGGCTGAGGCAAGACCCAACCATCATTCTTTCTATCATCTGCCCATCTTATATCAGCTGGAGTTGGTCGGAAGCCTACCCCGAAGAACTTTTCACTGGTGGGCAGGGTGATAAGTTCAACTATCCCTTGCAATGATTTCCCAAGTCCCTTCCCCAGTTTGAAGCCATGTCGGATCATTTCTTTGGCCACCATGATTGATGCATTAGAAAGGAAGGGTTGGGGGCAAGGGTTTCCTTCTTTGTACTGGTCTGCAACCACAATTTCAAAAGCCTGATAAACTATGTGCTCACTCCCCTCTCTTGCTTCAAGACATGGGACTGATGGGTCCCGATAAATTGATTGCTCATCTTCTCCGTGGACCACGATCTCTTGATCCTCATGCTCGAACTTCACCATCTGATGAAGAGTAGAGGGTACAGCCCCCGCTGCATGAATGCATGGCCTCCCCAAAAGAAAGTTGTAGGATGTGTCTATGTCTAGAACCTGGAAGGTTACTTCAAAGTCTACTGGGCCGATGGTCAGAATTAGATCGATCTCTCCAATTGTGTCCCTTTTGATGCCATCGAAGGCACGTACGCAGACATTGTTGGGTCGGATTATTTCGGTCCCGATTTCCATGCGCTGTAGAGTTGAAAGTGGGCAAATGTCTACTCCAGAGCCTCCGTCCAACATAACCCTTTTCACGTAGTGCCCTTTGCATTTGACTGTTAGGTGCATGGCTTTGTTATGTGTGGCCCCTTCTGAGGGTAAATCATTTTTGTTGAAAGTGATCTGGTTGAATGCGAAAAATCTTTCTGCCATTCTCTCCAACTGCTCTACAGAAGTGTCAACATGCACATATGCTTCGTTAAGGGTCTTGATCAATACCTTCTGATGTTCGGCGGAGTTCATCAACAAAGCCAATAAGGAGACTTGTTCGGGAAATTTTCGAAGCTGGTCAATCACCTCATAATCTGCCATTTTCATGTTTTGAAAGAAAGCCTCCGCTTCTTCGGCACTCACGGGCTTCTTAAGTGGGAAGCGCTTTCTAGTAGCGTTGTTCACCTCTTCCAAATTGGAATACTTTTCAACAGGGTTATTTTCTTGAACTTCTCCTGGGATTTCTTTGCCCTTATAGGTCACCACCGTTTTGTTGTAGTTCCAGGGCACAACAGTAGGATCTTTCATAGGCTTCTGTGGCGCGCGTCCAATAACCACGGGCTCATTCAGCCTTGATGGCTTAATTGGACCCCGCATCATATAAACCCTCTTGGGCACATACATCTGGGTTGTTTTGTTCAGCTCGAATCTCCTGGGAGGACTCAATGTCATCTGCTTTTCCTTACGGCCCTGAGGGACGTAGAGAACAACATCTTTGGGAGGCGTTGCCCCGGTCTCAACTTCAATTTTCTTCTCTGACTTTGGAGGGGTGGTTTCTTTATTTTTTCCCCTTTATCTTGTTTTGGGGCAGCTTTTGGTTTCTTTTCTTTGTCAGCAATGACAATGATGGCCTTCAATGCTGGGTCAAATTCTTTATCCTTACAAATCATTCCAATTATCGGCCTATTGTTGTGGGCTGGCAGTGGGTTGTTGGTCACATTGGGAACATCTTCATCCCTTAGCACTATCTTTCTTTGTTCTATCAAGTTCGCCACGGCTCTCTTTAGAGTCCAACAATCATCCGTGTCATGCCCTTCTGCCCCTGAGTGATAGGCGCATCGAGTACCGACTCTGTAAGCGGGTGATGCTGGGTTTTGCCTGGTTTGAGGAACAGGCTGTAGCAGACCCATTTGAACAAGCTTTGGTAACAGGCTGGAGTAGGTTTCGCCAATTGGTGTGAAATTTGGCCTCTTGGGTGGTTCATGAGGGTGAAAATTATTTTGTGGAGGACGGGGGTTGTAGTGGGTTTGGTAAGGAGGTTGGTTTCTAGGAAATGGAGCTTGATTTCTGTTGGCTTGTTGTTGTGGCCAGACATAAGGCTGAGCATTCATGACCGAGTATGGCTGAGGAGTATAGGCCAAGTCTTGGTGAGGGTAATAGTGCTGCGGGGTCCTTTCTGAGAAAAAGGATCTGGGAGTACAGTTTCTCCTTGCACCCGACACTGCCATGAATGTTTCTTCCTTTTTCTTTCCCTTTGCTATTCCTCCAGACCCACCCTGAATGGCTTGGGAGGTAGCTTTGATAGTGGATTGGCTTAGAATTCGACCCGTTTTCAGCCCATTTTCAACCATTTCGCCAATCTTGATAGCTTCAGCGAACGGTTTACCCATTGCGGACATCATATTTTGGAAGTAGTCAGCTTCCTGAGCTTGAAGGAAAACTGTGACCATTTCAACCTCATCCATCGGAGGTTTTACCCTGGATGCCTGCTCACACCATTTAACTGCGTACTCTCAGAAGCTTTCTGAGGATTTCTTTTTCAAGTTTGTCAATGAGTTCCTATCTGGAGCAATATCAATGTTGTACTGGAACTGCCTGACGAAATCTCTAGCAAGATCATCCTAGATGTACCAGCGGGATATATCCTGGTCCATGTACCACTCAGATGCGATGCCAACCAGACTTTCTCCGAAATAGGCCATGAGTAGTTCTTCCTTTCCATCGGCTCCTCGCAACTGATTGCAATATCTCTTGAGATGAGCAATAGGATTACCATGCCCATCGTACTTCTCAAATTTTAGGGTTTTGAATCCCAATGGTAGGTGCACATGAGGGAACATGCATAAGTCGGCATAGGATACACTTTTCTGTCCACTCAAGCCTTGTATGCTTTTGAGACTCTATTCCATACTCCTCATCTTCCTCACAATCTCTTCTTGCTCAGGAGTTTTGGTGGTTTTTTCTTTCCCCGCAGTGAACTCAAACTGGGGTGGTTGAGGGTAAGTATAAGTAGGAAACTAAGGAGGTTCCACTGGGAAAGATGGTGCTTGAAATGTGAAGGAAGATGAATCAAAGTTAGGCCTGGGTAAAGCAGGCTGTGTCGTAGCTGAACAAGGTGGCGCGGTGAATATGTTTGAAGCCGCACTTGAAGCTAACACCTGGGGGCGAGACTTAGAAGGTGTTCCAACAAAGTGGGCTGAAATTGTAGGATATCCCAATGGGGTATTTGGATAACTTATGGGGATGTTGGAGGTCCCACGTGCCCTGGGGAAAAGCTCAGGGAATCCAGGGATCGCACTTGGCTGTTCTTTTCCATTGGCCCAGGCGTCCCACATTTCCATCATGCGGAGACGCAGAATTCTATTTTCCTCAGCCGTTGTTGACTCAGAAGTTGTGATGGCCGAGATTGAACTATCCTCTGGAATAGGAACTGTTGGCAGAGGAATTTCCGAAGACATTTCAACGCTTACTTTTGACCTTATGAAGTATGAATGTGAAGCCAGACTACCACAAAACCAACTACCTTACTATAGAACCTGGACAATAGTAGACAACAAACCAGTTAGTTTGAAGCAATTAACACACAGGAAATCACACGTTGGGGTGTGATGTACCTATACAGTTAAATGTGTTTCTACATGTTTCGCAACGGCTGCATGTTTCATCCCGGCTCTGCTTATTTTTCCCAATTTTCTTTTTCTTTCCACTTTGGCTTTTGTACTTCTCCTCTTATTCCCATTTTCACTCTTTTCTTTCCTCTCTTTCCTTGCCCTTTTTTTCGTTTTTCTTTTGGTTTTTCTTTGGCTCTCTTTTTCACATCCCTCTCTTATTTGAGTTATTTACTAAAATCGTGACCGTATCCGATGAGGATTGCCTACGTATCACGATGCCACGTGAATCAGATCATTACGTAGTTCAAGAAAAACAAGTGCGAAAAATAAAGAAACAGTTTTTTGGGAATTTTCAAATTTTCATTAATAAAACTCCTAAACTTTCTATTACAAAAGGCTTCAAACTACTCATTTTCTTGGAATTTTAAAACTACCAATAGACTAAAAAATTATTTCCAAAATACAGACTCAATAAGTGAAAAAATCATGAATACATCAATGCTTTTACTCCTGGGGCCCGCGGGACATCATTCGGTCTCACGGGCCTACGTGCGAGATCCCCTTGAAGCTGCTCCAAATCACTCATTATCTGGCGGGCGAATGTCATTACAGCAGCGAAGAAAGTGGTCTGAGTCATATCCTCACATGTGTGGCATTTCATGACGATGTAGTTGGCAATGGCTCTAACCCTCTCTCGGACAATACCCTTTTCCTGAAGTAAACGCCCGATTTGCTGATTTCGGGCTTCCAACACTTGAGTATCATGATGATTTTGATTCCGCAATTGTTGCATATCTTCGTCCATTTGGGCCATCAAAGCATAACAATGTTCCCTATCGGCTTTAAATTCCTGTCCTATTTGTCCGCCTCATTTTCAAGGGTGATTAATTTTCTCTTTAAATTGGCAATTGTCCCTTCATATTTTCTTTTCATTTGTCGCACAAACTCTGCCCGCCCTTCTGCATTCTCTGCCAATTGTGCTCGGACTTTTGCTAGACTAGCCTCAGATTTTTTGAGGTCATCTTGACACTCAAGTACTTTTTTTCTCAGACCGCTTATAAGCCTTTCATCTGCCCGGCTTCTTTCCGGGTTTCTAGCAGCTATTCTCATTTTATGGATTTGAGCTTTGAGAGCTTCGTTTTCCTGAGTTAGCTTTTTCTTTTCCCCTTCATCTGCAGCAACTTGGATACTGTGGCCAAATTTGAGGTCCCTGATTTGTCCCTCTAATTTACTTATCTTAGCCCTATAGCTTTCTTCTTTTGCCAACCAGCCCCACTGCTCCTGCGAGTCGTTAGTGAATTGTTGGACATGAGGTCTCTTAGCAGGTCTCTCGGGCTCTCAAGGAATTTGAAATCTTTTGCCAAACCAAACCATATAATTGGGGTCCACCTCAAACGCTCTCCACCTAAACACTAATCCCCAGGCACCGTCACTAGTTTAGCCCTCCGTTCTATGATGTTTCTTTGTCGTATCAGGCCTATATTGGCCTCCTACTTGCTATGGTTCATCAGTTTCTTAGATCCTTGGGAAGATCTCAAGGGGACCTAGGCGGTCTGGTTTGCACCTTTGATTTCTTCGCCTGTTTCAGGCCATTTGCTTGACCATGAGTAAGAATGCCTCTCTTATTTTGATATAAATCCATGATTTCCTAGACCTATATTCTCGTCTATGTCATGCTTTCTAAAACCCTAATTTTTTATCTCTGATCTTCTCAAATTTGTATAGATTTGAGACGAATTGAACATATCTCACATGTTTTCCTTGAAAGTTTCTGGTTTTCAACTGATTCCCCATTTTCCTAAACTAGGGTTTACCCTGAGTCATCTTCTCAAAATGTTTTTCGGACTTTTGAACGCTTAGTCATTTGTTCTTAAGTGATTTGACTGATTTATGCTAAAGTTGTATAAGCCCTAAGTCAATTTGTGTTAAAACTATAATTGTCTGATGTTTTGCTTCAATTCTGAGCTTTTCAAGTTACCAGTCATGTTGGTTCATTTTGTATTCTAATTTACACGCCTTTCCTTAGTCGGATTCCTTACTTTGTGATTTTTAATCATAATTAGCCTCTATTAGGGTTTTGAATTATTTTCCGCCTAATTTCTCTATGTCCATAGAGTTTTGTTCAGTCTATTTTGTTTATGGAAATTGATATATTTTTTCCAGAATTGTTGAGTGATTTGCTTTGTTAACGTTCATGTGTATGATTCTTGATTATTACCGTGTTGATGACTTTAATAAGTTTTCTTGCCTTATTTAGTTGCCTATAGCATCTACTAATTCCTTGCACGATTATTTCCTTAATTAAATTCTTAATTATTCACTCTTTGCCTAAGTCTGATTTGAATTTCTTTTCTTAAATATTTCTTGTCCTTACTGTTGGTTAATTACCCTTAATTAGGGAAGATTATGGTGATTTTTTGTGTAATTGGTTCTATGATCTTCCCTTTATTAACTGAAGTTGATTCTTTTACCTTATTGACTCTACTCTTGAACTACTATATAGACTCCTCTGTTTTACTTCTCAACACACGCACATCAGTTCACAACACACACATACATTCAAACTCTTCTCCTTCTCTACTACTTGTGCTACTTGTGATATTGTGGGTCTAGCCGGCTGAAAGTTAAGGCTAGATATTGGAACTGCACTTGCTTTATATTCTGCACTCTTTTTTCTTCAACTGGTATGTCTCTAGTTAAATTTGAACCCAAACTCTATATGTTTCATTCCTGCACTAGTTTATTGACTATGAATTTAACCTATCCTCTTATTTACTTCTTTGTTTAGCATGCCTAAATTCTGCCATGTTTAATGTACAACTAGTATGTCTACACTTCACATGTTTATCTGATGCTTGACCAGCCTGTTTGTTGATTTGTGATTAATCCCTTAACTATGTGATCATGTTGGTTACTTAATGCATATGATTGATCCTACTTGTGTGTCTGATTTTGTCCTCTACATCTTTGCTCCATGTCTTAATTGCCTACTATCCTGGTTAATTTGTTAAGGCTATGAAGCTCCTAAGTGTTCTGTGCATATTGTTGTCTACATGCCTCCCTGCACCCTATTCATGTACCCTCAATGAGATTCCTATATATCCTCAATCCCTTTCACCCTTGTGTGCAAACCTGCTTGCTGAAGTACTTGTGAATCTGAACCATCTATGATTGACTGGTTGTCTACTGCATTTGCTCTCTTCAGAACTGTTTTCAAATATTATCAGTATTCTTCTAAAAAACTAGTTTTCATTCCTAGCATTTTCTTAAACTGGTCTATTCCAAAAAATCTTTTTCACTCCTAAAAGTTATCTCCATACTGTTTTCACTAAGTCTTTCAAACTATGTCAAGCACTCTCACCTACTCTTAGGTTATTAAGTTCTACCCCCTGGTATGTGTACTGCTTAGGGATCCTTGAGATTTCTCTGAACTCTAGCATATCAGTGCTGGCTCTTCCACATTGCACATAACCAATCCCTATTTGAGAAAAGTCTCGGTGTGAGCACTGGCCGGGATCCTTGAGGTCCTTAGGGAACTCTGACACACCTGGACACTTGTTGGCTATGAGATTTCTGAGCATTTGAGACTACATTGAAGGCCTGGTGTCACACCTCCTTTTTTCCTACACCCCGTAGAAGGGAGTATATAAGGGGAGTTTTTTCCAACTTAAAGTGACAATCGAAACATGATTATTTATTTATTAAATTCAGAGTCGCCACTTGGGATAATTTATGGTGTCCCAAGTCACCGGTTCAAATTCCGAATCGAGGAAAAGATTGACTTTGTATTACAGTCCGCGAACCAAAAATCCGGGTAAGGAATTTTGTTAACCCGGGAGAAGGTGTTAGGCATTCCCGGATTCCGTAGTTCTAGCACGATCGCTCAACTGTTATAATTGGCCTATTATCTGATTTTTAATACATGTTTTAGCCTATGGTATAACTTTAACTTTATAACCGCTTTTGTTTAATTATTTTTAGGAAAGATTCAACGTCATCTAAAACACGTCTTGAACTACGTCACATAAATGCACCCGCGGTCCACGACACATTTTATCTAACGTTGTTGAGATTTGAATTTGGGTCACATAAATGCACACCCGAATTTAAGGAAGTTAATTTTAATTACGCGCCTAAAGCAACTACGAGCTTTCAGATTTGCGAGGGCCATGGAAAATTTAACTAAATGGCACACCTCGATTTCTAAAGGATTAAAATTAATTAAATGAGAGTCATGCATTTGTCTTAAAGCTCCTGAGCCTACACAAAGAATATCATTCGGCCTATTTCACGTGAATTGAAGTTAGCCCACTCCTACAGCTCACTTTTGATTATATCATAGTCTACTTAATTAAAATAATCTCTAACTACTAATTCAATGAAGAGGAAACAATAAGGCACTAGTAAGCATCAAAATAAAAGTAATAACATGAAATAACTACTGAATACATAGAGGAGAAACCGCATGCACCTATTTTACTTTAGCTTCAGATGATTTAACTCATACTATATCACTGAAATTAAGAGCTGAACATCCTAAGTTCATTTGAGCACAAAATTGAATTGTTAAAACCTTCTGGTATAGTGACCAACTTGAGATCAAAAGACATGACAGAACAATTCCAAAAATAATTTGAAAGGAATACATAAACATGAAGCATCATAAACTAGTAAGAAAGGGGTACAGATCTTTCAAGTTAAATAGTGACGGTACATACATGAACCAAAACGGAACTCTCAGCATCGTCGACGGAAACTCGACAAAACTCAAACGGGCCTCAAATTTCGACCTCTCTAACTCGACCAGAATGAGGTGACAAAGTCGAATCTTGCTGGGTTTAACTATGGGGAAAACAATTGTTTTTTCGGGTTGTTTTAGGGCTGATTTCCATGGCTTTTGATGGAGTTTGAAGGTTATTTCAATAACTGAAATTTCTGCTGGTTTTCATGGTGGAAAACAGGGGCTTTATGAAGCTAAATTTTGGGGAAGATGAGTTGGGCTTGCAGGGTTTCAAAACCGCATTTCCATGGATTTGGCGAAGTGTTGAAAAATCTGATAATCTAGAAGTTAGGAGGCAAGAAAGAGTTTTCCTTTCCTTTTACATTCTGTGTGTTTTTTGGCGTGTTTAAGGGTGATGTTGGACGTTGGCTCTCTTTTGTTGCTGAAGAAGAAGACTGGAGCTTCTCAAATCAGAAAACGGCGGATCTCGTGGATTTTAGGCATTTTTTTTTGTGTGTATATTTAGTTGTTAGGTGCTATTATATAGGGGTAGGGATTAGGTTAGGGATATGGGCCTAGAAATTATGGGCTATGGAATTTTGCTAAAGACTAAAAAAAATGGACTATAAGATTTATAAAGACGGGATGAACCAACCTAAAACTAATTCCTCCTTCTAAAATTATGTACACTTATAATATAAAAATATAAAACTAATTTTAATTAATTGAACTAAACTATAAAACATAAAACTATTTTTTGTGTTTTCAAGATTATATAAAAATAAATATAAGGTACTGTTTTTGTATATTTTTTTTATTTAAATTTACGAAAGATATGTAAACTAATATATTTTTTATAATTTTTATTTTCTTGTGACGAAATAAAATAACAGAGTAAAAATTAGTTGAAATAGCTATATTAGGCCTAAATTAAATATTTACATGCTAAAATGGATGAAATTTCGGGGAGGGTCAAAAATCACATGTCTATAGCTGCCCCTCTTTGACTGGAAACGCGAAGAATTTTCAAACAAAGAATGACTAGACAGGTTTTTAACCCGACCCTTATTTAGGGAAGAAACCGAAAGCTAAAAGAAAGGAGAATGTGATCGAGCCCTGGTATCTGAGCTGCCTACATATCCTTGGCTATAAAGGAATCAGGCCACGTGTAGTTCAGAGGTGAGTGAGATGATGGAGTGTGCCGAGGTGGAGAGCCGGTCGAGGTGCCGTTCCGCCGAGGTTCCGGTCCGCGGTCCCGTTATTACATCAAAATCAAAAATAAAAAAGATTAACTAAGCCTATCAGCTACGAGTTACAAGATTCCTATCTATGAGTCTTCTGAAGCTTGATCTTGAGTCTTGGTTGGTTTTTCATGCGGACTCTGATCTGAATCTTGATACTTGTTAGCTGCTAGTGTTAGTTCAATCTTCTTCAGCTTTTCAAACCATGATGGGACATGCATAGCTTGTGACCTCAGCCCTGTCTTGAGCAGCTCACATCTTTCATTAACTTCTGTATTTGGATTCACTTCTTGTCTTTCTTTTTTTTTCTTTTTATTCTAGATTGTGACTAACTTCTGTTGATCATCTTGGACTACTGACTCGCATTCTTGACGCGAGCTTCTTTTGTTGCTGACCTGAATTGCATTCTAAATTGAATTCCCCCTTTTTTTCCAAGTGGGCGCCTGATTGCTCAACTTGAACCGTCTTCTTTTGTTACTTGATACTGTTTTCCCTTGCACCTTGAACTATTTTCCCTTAAAACTTGAACTGTCTTCCTTCGAAACTGCTTTCCCTTGAAACTCGAGTTGTCTTCCTTCGAAACTGCTTTTCCTTGAAACTTGAGTTGTCTTCCATTGTTCTCCAGGTGGGCGCCTGATTACAACAAAACAGACAAAACAAAAGAAATTTTTTCTGCCCCGGTTTGCACTAGGAAGATTTGTGAGTTGTTAGTAAAATTGTAAACCACTTGTACTAGTGATGCAATGATGAGAGTAAACTAAATAATAGACTAGGAAAACTATAAACTAAGCTTGACTAAAGTAAAGACTGACCCTATTCTCCAGGTGGGACCCCTGATTTCAAGAAAACTAAACATTGATAACTAAAGAAAACTAAATATTGACCCCTTTTTTTTCAAATCCAGACTTCCTTTTTTTTCCAAAATATCCTAAGAGAAAATTCGTCAGACTAAGTTTTCTATCTTAGGAGAAAGATTCATCAGACTAAGACGTTAATCCTAAGAGAAAATTCATCAGACTAGGTCCTTTTTCTCTTTTTTTTTGGTATCTTAGGAGAAAGATTCATCCGACTAAGATTTCTATCCTAGGAGAAAGTTCATCAGACTAGGTCTTCTATCTTAGGAGAAAAATTCATCAGACTAAGATTTTGATCCTAGGAGAAAGTTCATCAGACTAGGTCCTCTTTTTGTTATCTTGAAAGATTCATCATACTAAGACATTTATCTTAGGAGAAAATTCATCAGACTAGGTTTTGTATCTTAGGAGAAAAATTCATCAGACTAAGACATCTATCCTAGGAGAAAGTTCATCAGACTAGGTTTTCTATCTTAGGAGAAAAATTCATCAGACTAAGATTTTGATCCTAGGAGAAAAGTCATCAGACTAGGTCTTCTAATTTATTATTCTAGGAGAAAGATTCATCCGACTAAGATTTTGATCCTAGGAGAAAATTCATCAGACTAGGTCCTCTATCTTAGGAGAAAAATTCATCAGACTAAAATTGTGATCCTAGGAGAAAGTTCATCAGACTAGGTCCTATCTTAGGAGAAAGATTCATCACACTAAGACGTTTGATCCTAGGAGAAAGTTCATCAGACTAGGTCCTATCTTAGGAGAAAGATTCATCAGACTAAGACGTTTATCCTAGGAGAAAATTCATCAGACTAGGTTTTCTATCTTAGGAGAAAGATTCATTAGACTAAGATTTTGATTGGGAGGAAAATCCATCAGACTAGGACCTTTATCCTATGAGGAAAAATGTGAAGATCAATGACAAGATTTTATGCACAATAGCAAGACAAATAAAGGTAAAAATTTGAGAAACTTCCCTTTGTCGACTCTTCTCGTCTTTTTTTTTCTTCTCTTTTTTTGTTTTTTTTTCTTTTTTCATTTTTTTCTCTTTTTGAATCACTTTCCTTGCACCGCTTTGTTCCTGTTTCATACAAAAACAAATTTGTCAGTTTTGCAAATGGTGGTCGGTTTGTGGCCTTGAGTCTTGGGCAGCTTGGCTTCTGCTCAATCAGCTTGAGTCGGCTTCAAGAGACTTTGCTATGCATCAACCCTAATTGTTTCACACCCGGTACCATTGTATTTCTGGCTCAATCAGCATTATCCCAACTGGAAATCTTTTCTTAGATGACCTTTGCTGATATCTTGAATGACTTCCTACTTTTGAGCAATTTGTCTGTTAGAGAGAATCACAAGTTATCTTTGCTTACGCCAAATAGGCTGACAAGAGTCTTTTAGGGGAGCCTTTGCATGAATCCTCAAGGCACGTTGACAGTCCAACCGAGTGTACTGGCCAAATTTACTTTGTGCAACTGAAAAGCTAGTAGCAGATTTTGAAATCTTTTCTTGCTTGTTTTGACAAGGACTGACTCAGAGGGAAGGACAAAATGCTATGAAGAAACAATATTAACAAGAAATGCCCTGTCAGAAGGACAGAAGGAAGAGTTTTTTTTTCAATAACTTGCCTTAATGGTCATGACATGCATTTTAGACTAAACGACCTGATCTATCAAACTAATCCAATCTTCCCTTTTGCCATTCTTATGAGCTTTGAAGTCGGGCTTGTTCGTGCCAATTCTTTGCATCAGATTCGCGACTCACTTTCGACTAGTGGTGCCCCGAAGGGTTTTCACCAACAAGTCTCTCTCATTTATTCATTTCTGCTTACCGTCGTCTTACAGTGCCTGTGAGAGTTTTCACTAATAAGACTCTCTTATTTTTCTTTTTCTTTTTCTTTTCCTCTTTTTTGTGAGCAACTCGATGATGTTCTACGTTGTGTGACAACTGTTCCTCATTGCATGCGTCTTTTGGCATTCTTAAAGGCATATTGGGAGGTCTTTATTTGGAAGGTTTTTGGATAGGATTGGAAAGAGGTCGGCATGAAAGCTCAAAATAAACTCAAAATGAGGGGTTGTAAACTTACAACTCTTGGAATCGACTCTTTCAAAAATGAAATAAAATCTTTGCCCTAGTTTCAGATGCTGGAGATTTTTGGATTTTTCTATTTTTTCCTTTTTCTTCTAAATTTGGTTGGACCGAACCGTGAGGCTATCTACATATCCTTATTTTAAAGGAATCAGGTCTAACATAGTTCAAACATCTGACCTAAACTATTTTGCATCTTTCTTTCTGTTTCTTTTTTTTTGTTTGCCCTAGCTTCTATTTTTTGAGGGCATGGACCTTCGACAGTTCTTTTCTTCTTTTTTTTCACTTGAACTTTCAAAGAGCTGCCCCAGTTTGTACTCTTGGGGTATGGACTTTTATTTTCTTTTCTTTTCTGTTTTTTTTTTCTTTTTTTTTTTGTCTCTTGACTCCAAACTTGATTCCAAAATAGGGTGGTTAAAGAAAATAACACAGGCTCAAAAGGGGTAGTGAAGGATATAAAGTGTTTGGATAGCAAAAAAGGGCATCCCAACCTCGAGAACGCCAAACATAGTATCTTTTCGGAATTACAGCATTGACGAACATGTCTGTCTTCTTGGTGTGTCGTGGTCACAAGACACTTTCTATCTCTTACATTCCTACAAACTTCAGTTGACTAATCATCCTCAAGCCCGACCTCCACAATGATTTGAAGGTGAATTTTACTCGACCTCAATTCCAAAGTATCTCAACTCTTTATTCATCCTCAAAAGTATCTTTTTTTCAATTATCCAATTCCATATTAAATCATTTTCTAATATCTGGCCAAAATTTTCACATGCATGTCATGTCATTAGAACTAGCGAGAAAAGAACTAGGAACAAAAGGACACAAAAGGACAAACTGTATTTTATTGAGTAAAGGATGAAAGGTTTTGACAATGAGACAAACAACCCAAGATCCGAGTTACAACCCTAAAATAGCCCGAATAATGAAAATAGCAACAGAACAAACGGACAAGACTCACATAGATAGAATGGAGGGATAGAAGGATTTGACTCAATAAAACAAATAAAATCTGGATCACAACCCTGAAATAACCCAGATAATAAAAAAAACATCAAAACAAGCTACCAAGATTCCTTCCTAGTGAAGAGGGAATGACTTTTCAATTGCTAGGCTTGACATTTAGCCACAAATTTGCTTACCAGAATCAACAGAGCCTTCTCCAATTTCAACATCATTAACTTCAGTTAGCAAGCTCCCGAGAGGCATTCTCAAACTCCATGTCACCAGGCATCTTCCCCACAAAGTGTGTATCATGATGTGCAGGTAAAAGATTCTGCGTGATATTCCGGGTGTCACTGTCTTGGATCACAATCAGATTTTCCTGGATCATCCTTTCTATTTCTCTTTTCAAATCCCGAAGCTTTCAACATTGTGCCCCTGGGCGTTGGAATGGTATTCACACCTTTTAGAGGGTCAAAGCTTCTCGCACATGGGTCCACATGATTTGGAGGAATAGGTGCAATCATGTCATAATGCTTTGACTTCTCAAATAAGCTTGCATAGGACTCTCCTATTGGTGTAAAATTATCTTTCAACCTTTGTTCCCCTTTATACCTCTGGCTGGGATGTGGGTTATAGGGTACCTGAAAATTTTGTGGAGGCTGTTGGAGATTTTGTGATGCTCGTGCTCTCCTTCTGGGGTGTTTTGGTGGCTGGACAACATACTGAGGTGGAGTGATAGAGTATTGTGTGTTCTGAGGCGGATAGTAATGCTCAAGGGAGTCATGGGAAACCTGACGAGGCTGCGCATACCTTTGAGGTATTTTCCTGGGACCTCTTCTTGAACCTGTTGTCATCATGATTTCTTCATCCTTCTCATTCATGCCACTGAAATTATCAGATTCAACCTGGACAACCTGAGTTGTGGCTTTAAGAACTGCTTGACTTATAATTTTTCCTGTCTTAAGACCATTCTCTACCATTTCTCCCATTTTGATTGCTTCCGAGAAGGATTTACACACTGCAGACATCATGTTTTGAAAATAATCTGGCTCTTGAGCATGAAGGAAGACAGTGATTAGCTCGTGGTCGGCCATGGGTGGCTTAACTCTAGCTGCTTGCTCTCTCCATTTAATGGCATATTCCCTGAAACTTTTAGTTGGTTTCTTCTTCATGTTTGAAAGGGAAATGCGGTCTAGGACAATGTCAATGTTGTATTGGAAATGTTTGACAAAGGCCTGTGCCATGTCATCCCAAACATACCCGCGAGAAGTGTCTTGATCCATAAACCATTCGGAGGCTACTCCCGTAAGGCTTTCCCCAAAATAAGCTATTAATAATTCTTCGTTTCTTCCTGCACTTCTTAGTTGATTGCAATACCTTTTCAGGTGGGTTATGGGATCTCCATGTCCATCATATTTTTCAAATTTGGGGTCTTGAAACCAGGCGGCAAGTGGACATCGGGGAACATACATAGATCTTTGAAGGCAACACTCTTTTAACCTGCCAACCCTTGCATGTTTTTTAACCGTTGTTCTAAGATTTTCACTCTTTGGGTCATTTTTTCTTGTACCATCTTTCGGGCAGGCTTCTCAATGTTTGCATGAAGATCAAACGAGTACGATTGGTACTTAGAAGAGTGGTACTGCTCTTGTTGTGTAGCAAATTGTGACTCATGATGAGGCTGTCCTTGACCACTGGCCCATGCTTGACACATTTTGGTCATTTGCTGTTTCAGTATTCTATTTTTCTCAAACACAGTAGACTCTTCTTGAACCCTCTAACCCTGAGTTTCTTGAGCACTTGTAACAGCTTCGATGTCAGTTATCATTTTTCCTTGGATCTTGTGTTTCCAGCTTACCACAAACGGACCACCTCAACTTTCTTCACAATTCAAAATAAAACATATTAAAATGGACTCAGTCGGTCCTTATTATTATCAATATTTTTTCATTTTTTTCATTTTCCTTTTCAATGGTTGATCGAACTTAATGTGGGTTGCCTACGTATCATGTGGAAACATAAATCAGATCTTGCGTAGTTCGGGAAGATCATGAATAAAGTAAATAAACTAATTTTTTTGGAATTTTTTTTATTTTATTTTTTCGAAAGAAAGACTTATAAAGAAGAAATAGAATATTTTTGGATTTTGATTTTTCTTCTGCATTTTTGCAAAGAAAGACTTCTAAAGAAGAAAGATTTTTTTTTGGAATTCGAAAGAAAAACTTCTAAAGAAGAAAGAAAATATTTTTAGAATTTTATTTTGAGTTTATGAAATAAATGCTTCTAAAAAAAAGAAAATATTTTTGAATTTTGAATTTTCTTTTCAATTTTGAAAGAAGAATGAAAATATTTTTGGATTTTTGGAAGAAATTAAAAGAAAATATTTTTGTATATTCTTTTTAAAAAGAATTAGGGTCTAAAAGAAAGGCTTTCTAAAGAAGCAAGTAATGGAAAATATTTTTGGATTTCTTAAAAATTATTGGCCGGAACCGATGAGGTTTGCCTATGTATCTCACATTCGGTGAGAATCGGACCCGCGTAGTTCGCCCAGTTTTGACGGAATAAAAGAAAATATGACTTATTTTGAAATGATTTTTTTTTCAAACTTTCAACAGAATTTCAGGGTAATTCAAATACCTACCTCTCACTCTCTTTTCTTTTCTCCTTTTTTTTTCATTTTCATTTTTTTTTCATTTTCTTTCCCTATTCTAGAAGCAGTCAGCATGCAAGTCGAAATAGACAGATACACAAGTAGAACGTAAGATGCATCAAGATGGTCTTTAAATTTGGGTGCACTAGTCCTAGATGGACTCAACCCCTGTGTTGAGTCTCCAAAGACAAATGCACATGATACAAACAAACATTCCTACTAGGGATCCGGCATGAGGCTGAGTTATTCTAAGCTAAGAACCTGGGTATATTGTTCTAGACTTGTGTACCTGAGCGGAAAAATCGAGCCAAGGAGGGGGCTACGTACCGGAAACCAAAAGGCCATCCGGCTTTGTAACTTGTCCGAGCCTCTTTCTTATTTCAAGGTATGACACTAACAGAAGGAGGAGTCACGCCAGCGTGCACATCCCCGAAGATGAGAAGAGAAGGGTTTCGTAACAGTTTATATGCAGTTCAAATAATATCAAAGCGATAAAAAGCAGCACTTAGCACATTAGGCCCAAACATGTGAATAAAATCAGATAATAAATAAAGTCAAATACAACAATTATTCTAAGCTCAAATTCTGAACCCTGAACCAGAGATTCTGGGTTTTCGTCCCCAGTAGAGTCGCCAGAGCTGTCACACCTCCTTTTTTCCTACACCCCGTAGAAGGGAGTATATAAGGGGAGTTTTTTCCAACTTAAAGTGACAATCAAAACGGGATTATTTATTTATTAAATTCAGAGTCGCCACTTGGGATAATTTATGGTGTCCCAAGTCATCGATTCAAATCCCGAATCAAGAAAAAGATTGACTCTGTATTACAGTCCGTGAACCAGAAATTCGGGTAAGGAATTCTGTTAACCCGGGAGAAGGTGTTAGGCATTCCCGGATTCCGTGGTTCTTGCACGGTTGCTCAACTATTATAATTGGTCTATTATCTGATTTTTAATACATGTTTTAGCCTATGGTATAACCTTAACTTTATAACCGCTTTTGTTTAATTATTTTTAGGAAAGATTCAACGTCATCTAAAACACGTCTTGAACCACGTCACATTAATGCAGCCGCGATCCACGACACATTTATCTAACGTTGTTGAGATTTGGATTTGGGTCACATAAATGCATACTCGAATTTAAGGAAGTTAATTTTAATTACGCGCCTAAAGCAACTACGAGCTTTCAGATTTGCGAGAGCCATGGAAAATTCAACTAAATGGTACACCTCGATTTCTAAAGGATTAAAATTAATTAAATGAGAGTCATGCATTTGTCTTAAAGCTCCTGAGCCTACACAAAGAATATCATTCGGCCTATTTCACGTGAATTGAAGTTAGCCCACTCCTACAGCTCACTTTTGATTATATCATAGTCTACTTAATTAAAATAATCTCTAACTACTAATTCAATGAAGAGGAAACAATAAGGCACTAGTAAGCATCAAAATAAAAGTAATAACATGAAATAACTACTGAATACATAGAGGAGAAACTGCATGCACCTATTTTACTTTAGCTTCAGATGATTTAACTCATACTATATCACTGAAATTAAGAGCTGAACATCCTAAGTTCATTTGAGCACAAAATTGAATTGTTAAAACCTTCTGGTATAGTGACCAACTTGAGATCAAGAGACATGACAGAACAATTCCAAAAATAATTTGAAAGGAATACATAAACATGAAGCATCATAAACTAGTAAGAAAGGGGTGAGAAATTGAACCTCAAATCTACAGATCTTTCAAGTTAAACAGTGACGGTACATACACGAACAAAAACTGGAACTCTCAGCGTCGTCGACGGAAACTCGACAAAACTCAAACAGACCTCAAACTTTGACCTCTCTAACTCAACCAGAATGAGGTGACAAAGTCGAATCTTGCTGGTTTTAACTATGGGGAAAACAATTGGTTTTTCGGGTTGTTTTGGGGCTGATTTCCATGGCTTTTGATGGAGTTTGAAGGTTGTTTCAATAACTGAAATTTCTGCTGGCTTTCGTGGTGGAAAACAGGGGCTTTATGAAGCTAAATTTTGGGGAAGATGAATTGGGCTTGCAGAGTTTCAAAACCACGTTTCCATGGATTTGGTGAAGTGTTGAAAAATTTGATAATCTAGAAGTTAGGAGGCAAGAAAGAGTTTTCCTTTCCTTTTACATTCTGTGTGTTTTTTGGCGTGTTTAAGGGTAATGTTGGACGTTGGCTCTCTTTTGGTGTAGCTGCTGAAGAAGACGACTGGAGCTTCTCAAATCAGAAAACGGTGGATCTCATGGATTTTAGGCATTTTTTTGTGTGTGTATATTTAGGTGTTAGGTGCTATTATATAGGGATAGGGATTAGGTTAGGGATATGGGCCTAGGAATTATGGGCTAGGGAATTGGGCTAAAGGCTAAAAAAATGGACTATAAGATTTATAAAGACGGGATAAACCAACCTAAAACTAATTTCTCCTTCTAAAATTATGTACACTTATAATATAAAAATATAAAACTAATTTTAATTAATTGAACTAAACTATAAAACATAAAACTATTTTTTGTGTTTTCAAGATTATATAAAAATAAAGATAAGGTACTATTTTTGTATATTTTTTTATTTAAATTTACGAAAGATATGTAAACTAAAATATTTTTTATAATTTTCATTTTCTTGTGACGAAATAAAATAACAGAGTAAAAATTAGTTGAAATAGCTATATTAGGCCTAAATTAAATATTTACATGCTAAAATGGATGAAATTTCGGGGAGGGTCAAAAATCACATGTCTACACCTGGTACTCCCAGGTTTATTTTGGGCCTATTGCAGGCTCCCTATAGTGTCATTTTACATTTCATCTGTGTAATTTATTTAATCCTGGTATGTAATAATTATTTGTAAATAGATATTGGGGTAACTAGTAAAAGGGTAGGGTTGCTATGTGATTCTGTGGGATAAATTTTGGTAGAAACCATGCTTTAGGTGTTACATTATGTTGAGTTGATGTAGAAATCATGTTCTAGGTTGTATGACACATTAGATATCATGCTTTAATATTTCTATGCTTACTCGCATTAAACCATGCAAAATTTGTGCATTAGATACCTTGACTTAGGACAATCACATTTATTGCTTCTGCATATCACATGTTATAGTTCATCATCTCATTTCTGATTCTGTATAAGTCGCTATCACTTAGAAATCCTGTCATTAAGTTACTAATACTGTTTAATAAAAATAACCTTCTCCATGTACATTAGAGATCCTGTTTTACGACTACACGTGCATTTTCCTTGAGACATGTCGCTAAAATAAATAGGCTAAAACAGCCCTCACGCATGTGTATCATGTTCTGGTATGAATTGGTGTAAAATCACCTGCTATAACATTCATCACTTAGATCAGCATGCCTATAGGATGAAAGAACTTCAAACTGTTTAAGTAGTTCCCATATTGTGACTGCATATACACACCTAGGCAAGCCCTAGGCCGTTAAATAATTATGAAACCAGTTCTGTTTATGTGTGAAATTATCCAGGCTTAACAGGCTATAAAACTAGTAGGCAAACTGGTTAGGATTCTGTCGCTTCCCTTAAAACAAACACTGCATATCATGTATTTGTAACATTCATCTAGATATCATGTTCCTAGGCTTTCTGAACTTCTTCAAAATTAGCTATTTGAGACGTGCTGTTTATTTGCCTATGTATATGTGGAGGTCAATATGAGCCTTTTACCTGCTTCCTTAATTGACAGTCCTATGTGTTATTTGTTGTCGCCTAGATTTTTCCCCTTTAAACACCTTAGGATTGTCTAGAACTGCCTAAGTCTAGAGATCCTAAATTCCTCCAGGGCCACAAGGAAGGGACGGGTAATAGCACGCTTAGAGGTTGTTAATTAAATTCGCTTATCTAACCACTAAGGGGAGGGTAATGGGTAGTAAAAGGATATGATGACCTGCGCGCTAATGTCACGTGTAACCCCTCTAGTTGAGGAGGATTATCGGGCATTACACAGATTGATCCTGTAGGCTAATCAACTTAGGACTCCCCTTTCCTAATTCCTATATGTGTTTAAATTATCTAAACTTCTTTCATATATGCGCATTGGACCATCTCAACTTCTTTGATCATATATGTATTTAGACTGTGAAAACTACCTTTATTTGCAAATATGTGCTAAGATTGCTTACTTGTTAATTAACTAATTCACATAGTTTAAGTTCGGTTGGGACCTACCATTGTGGCATTATGGACCGCGAAGGGTGCGTAACACCTTTCCTTCAAGGTTATTTCGAGCCCTTACCCTAATATCTGGTAATGCAAAACTGGTTACATGAGTTAATTGCTCTAGATGCCCTAACGCACCTTAATCCGTTAGGTGGTGACTCTTCAAATGCCCAATTCCCAAAAGGAAATGAGTTGTTCCCCCATGAATGTCGAAACTCGGACTTCCCCGCAAAAAGGGAAAAAAGGGGGCGCGACAAGCACCACCTCAAAAGGTCCACTCCATTTTGACTTGTGCTTTCCTAAGAACAGTTGTAACCGGGAGTTGAATAAGAGAACCAAGTCACCTTCTTTGAATTCTTTGCTACGGGCATACTTGTCATGTAAGTACTTCATCTTGTCCTTATACAAGGACGAGCTGGAATAGGCATGAAACCAGAACTCATCAAGCTCATTGAGTTGCTCCACTCGAAGATTTGCTCCAACATACCTTTCAAGATTTAACTTCCTCAAAGTCCACATGGCCTTGTGCTCTAGCTCAATCGGGAGATGGAAAGCTTCCCCAAATACCAACCGGTACGGAGACATACTAATCGGAATCTTGTAAGTAGTTCTGTAAGCCCATAAAGCATCATCCAGTTTCTTTGACCAGTCGGTCCTATTTGCATTAATAGTCTTTGACAATATGCTCTTAATCTCCCTGTTGGAGACTCAACTTGCCCACTCGCCTGAGGATGGTAAGGGGTTGAAACCTTGTGATTGATACTATAGTTTGCAAGCAAAGTGTCAAATGCCTTATTACAGAAATGAGAACCCCCATCAATGATGATTGCTCTAGGAGTGCCAAACCGAGTAAAGATATTCTTCTTGAGAAAAGCCACCGCACTCCGGGCCTCGTTGTTGGGTAAAGTCATTGCCTCAACCTATTTGGAAACATAATCAACGGCCACTAGAATGTATGTGTTGCCACATGAACTCATAAAGTGTCCCATGAAGTCAATGCCCTACGCATCAAATATGTCAACCTTAAGAATAGTAGTAAGAGGCATTTCATCCTTCTTTGAAATTCCACTAGCTCTCTGACACTCATCACATCTCTTCACAAGATCACCCGCATCCTTGTAAAATGTAGGCCAATAAAAACCACAACTAAGCACCTTTGAAGTTGTCCTTGTCCCACCATGATGACCACCGTATGGTAGGGGTGGGAGTTCGATCGGTTCGGTTCGGTTTGAAGAAATTCGATTTGGTTATTCGGTTTTCGATTTTGTAAAAGTAGTAACCGAAACCGAACTGAAATAAGTTCGGTTCAGTTCAATTTTTTTAATTTCGGTTCAGTTTTCGGTTTGAACGTTATCATATTGGGCTCCTTCTATGTAATAATAGGACCGGCGAATTTGTTGTTTTTTTTCAAAACTTCAAAATTGTTGGAAATATTGTGTTTATAAAAAAAATAGACTAAACTTTGCACACTATAATGGATCATAAAATTCAAACATAGTGTAAATTACAACTCTTTGTGAAATCCTCCCGGTATCTATCATATATGCTATGGAAGTTTTAATAGAGTGAAAGTCTTCAAGATTGGAAAGTTGATGGACTTACTTAATTGGGTTGAGTCTTTGATAGATTGGACCTAATAGTATTAATTTATTACTTATGGGTTTAGCCTATATATAACTTAAAGAACCTATATGCTAATAATTCAATTTTTTGGTTAACCGAACTAAATAACTTAATAACTAAAAACCAAAAAACTGAAATTTTAAAATTTTAAACCAAAACCGACCGAACAAACCGAATAACCGAAACCGAAATAAATTTTTTTTTGGTTCGGTCGATTTATTCGGTTCCGACCGAAATATGCCCACCCCTACCGTAGGGGGAGGAATGACAAGCACCCAGAATACTCACTTGTTCTTCTTCTGGAACATATCTCCGGATCACACCATCATTACAAATTTTAAACAAATAAGGCTCATCCCAGTAATAGCCCAAGCAATCCCGTTTAAGCTTCTTCTTTTGGTTAGAAGAGAGCTCACACGGAATAATACTGGTCACAAGAAAGTTGACAACATCCACGAACCAAGGCATGCTATTCACATATACGGATAGGAGTTACTCATCAGGGAATGAATCATTAATTTTGAGGCTATCACAGGGCCTCCCCTCTTCCTCCAAGCGGGACAAGTGGTCCGCCACTTGGTTTTCACTCCCTTTCCGATCGACAATCTCAAGGTCAAACTCTTGAAGCAATAGAACCATCTCATTAACCGAGCCTTAGAATTCTTCTTTGTCAGTATGAACTATTACCTTGGCAACCATGAGATAAGGCCTAACATTTCCATTGCAAACACAATTTCTAGCAACTCTTTTTCTATCACCGTGTAATTCACTTGAGCATCATTCGTTTTTTGCTTGCATAATATACCGGGTGAAACATCTTGTTTACTCTTTGACCCAAAACCACTTCTATCGCAATATCACTTGCGTCACACATGAGCTCAAAAGGCAAGCTCCAATTGGGTGCGGTAATAATAGGAGTGGTTGTCAATTTGTACTTGAGAAGTTCAAAAGCCTTCATGCATTCTTCATTAAACACGAACTAGGCATCCTTTTCCAATAACTTGCACAAAGGATTCACTACCTTAAAAAAGTCTTTGATGAATCTTCCATAGAACCCCGTATGCCCAAGAAAACTCCTAACCCCCTTGACTGAAGTAGGAGGAGGAAGCTTTGAGATCACTTCAATTTTCGCTTTATCCACCTCTATTCCATTCTTTGAAATCTTATGGTCGAGGATAATGCCCTTCTTGACCATAAAATGACATTTTTCCTAGTTAAGCACAAGATTTGTATCTTCACACTGGGCTAACACCTTGTCAAGAATCTTCAAACACTCATCAAAGAAGTCACCCACAACACTGAAATCATCCATGAACACTTCCAATAAGTCCTCCACCATGTAGGTAAATATAGCCATCATACACCGTTGGAATGTAGCCGGTGCATTACACAAACCAAATGGCATCCTAGAAAATGCAAAGGTGCCATATGGACACGTGAAGGTGGTTTTCTCCTGGTCTTCCGAAGCAATCAAAATCTGGTTGTAACCTGAGTACCCATCCAAGAAACAGTAGAAGGCACGCCCAGCAAGTCTATCTAGCATTTGGTCAAGAAAGGGAAATAGAAAATGATCCTTGCGGGTCACTATATTCAGCTTGCGGTAGTCCATGCACACCCTCCATCTGGTGATAGTCCTGGTAGGAATTAGCTCATTTTTCTCATTGGTAACCACAGTCATACCACCCTTCTTCGGTATACATTACACTGGCGAAGTCCAAGAACTATTCGAGATGGGGTACACAACCCCTGCATCTAACCACTTGATCACCTCCTTTTTGACAACCTCTTGCATAGCCTCGTTCAACCTCCTTTGATGTTCCACGGAGGGTTTGGCATCATCTTCGAGTATAATCTTGTGCATGCAAAAGGGGGGGCTTATTCCCCGACTATAAGCTAGAGTCCATCCAATTGCCTTCTTCCTTCTTTAGAGCACCTCCAGTGTTGTATCTACCTACACGTTAGTAAGACAAGACGAAAGAATAACAGGTAAAATTGAACTAGGGCCTAAGAATTCATACCTGAGGTGTGAGGGCAAAGACTTCAACTCTAAAATGGGAGGTTCCTCAATTGAGGGCTTTATTGGCGGAGTCTTTCTGTTCTCAAGATCCAAATAAAGCTTATGGGGCTCATAAGAATAAGAGCCCATTCCGTGCAAAGCATTGACACACTCCACCCGACCTTCATCCTCATTCACATCAAGGTTCAACAATATTGCTTCTAAAGGATCCTTCACATTGGCCATGGTACTAATATCATCAACTATCACCTCCGTGACAAGATCCATAAAAGAGCACACTTCAGTACTATTTGGTTGCCTCATTGATTTGCACACATGAAAGGTGAGCTCCCCTGCTTCCACATCAACTAATATCTTCTCAGTTGTAAGGAAGGGCCTTCCCAATATTATCGGCACCTCATAGTCGAACTCGCAGTCCAGAATCACAAAGTCAGCAGGCAAAATAAACTTGTCCACCCGAACAACAACATCATCAATCATACCAAGCGGCCTCTTCATTGTTCTATCCTCCATTTGCAATCTTATTGAAGCAGCTCTCGATTGACCAATACCCAAAGTTTTGAACATGGAGTAAGGCATCAAATTGATACTTGCTCCCAAATCACACATGCCTTTACAAAATCCGCACTTCCAATGGTACATGGAATGGTGAAAGCGTCGGGATCTTCAAGCTTTGGAGCCATCGAGTGCACAATTGCACTTACTTGATGAGTCATTTTGATGGTATCACAATCCATGGATCTCTTTTTAGTCACCAAGTCTTTCATGAACTTGGCATAACGCAACATTTGCTCAAGAGCTTCCACCAAAGGAACATTGATCGACAAGCTTTTCATCATCTCAATAAACTTCTTAAATTGGTTTTCATTATTTTGCTTCACAAGTCTTTGAGGGTAAGGTGTAGGAGGCCTTGTCAAGGGAGCCTTAGCCTTGGGCACTACCGTTTCCTGTATGTCTATTACATTTTCCCTAGATGGTTCACGTCATTTTGAGTCTCCACCTCATTATCATGAATATCAATTCTCACTTCCGCATTCAAATTCTCCTCACTCACTTGCTCATCAACTATAGGAACATCATCATATTGCACTTCAACCTCATCACTCACAACTTCCTTTTTCTTGGAGCTATTCACATCACCACCTCGACCGCTTCTTGTGATTATCACCATTGCATGCCCGACATTGTTCCCACCCTTTGGGTTTACTACTGTATCACTAGGTAGAGCCCCCTTAGGGTGAGTATTCAAAGATTGCAAAATCTGGACAAGTTGAACCTCCAAGTTTCGGATTGAAGTATTATTGGATGTCAATTGGGCATCAGAGTCAGCATTCTTTTTCATCATTTGTTCAAACATCATCTCGATCATTCCCACCTTATCGTTTGACGAGCTAGGACCTTGGGACGGAAATGGAGGCGAGTTGTTTAGTTGTTGATACATCGGAGGTCTTTGAAAGTCTTGCCCCCAATTCACTTGATTGCCATTATTCCAACCCCCTTGGTTGTTGTTTCCTCCCCAATTATTGGTGTTGTCACTCCAGTTGCCCTAGTTGTTCTGATTGCCCCAATTCTGATTGTTGTTCCCCCAGTTGCTATTTCCTTATTGGTTTTGATTCCCCCAATTTTCTTGGTAACTCCACTATTGTTGTTGGTTAGGAGCATTGCCCCTTTGTCCTTGATAATTGTTCACGTACTGCACATCTTCACTTTGGTCATCATACCCATCATCTTGGTTGAAACCACCACTACCCTACTCATATTGATCCGGACTACCTTGACCTTGTTGACCTCTTTTTCGCCTCTTGTTGATCAACATGTTGACACCTTGCATCGCATTTACTTATCTCGGCGCTTGAACTTGTTGCAATTATGCTTTTGCTAACTGGTTCATTATTGTAGTTAACTTTTCTATTGCCTGACCATGGTCGTGGAGTTCTTTGTTCAGGTGAATGACAGTCGAATCACCCTGTGGCACATTAGCTTGACTTTGCCAAGCTGAGAAAGTATCTGCCATCTCATCCAATATCTCTCACGCCTCAGCATAAGGTGTGTTCATAAAATTCCCCCATGCTAATTGGTTCACTACACACTGATTGGTCGTGTTAATGACATGGTAGAATGTCAGCTAGATCATTGCTTCGGTCATGTCATTGTTTGGACATTCTTTCACCATTGTCCGATATCTCTCCCAAATCTCATGAAGTGGTTCATTAGGTTCCTATTTGAAGGCAAAAATCTCATCTCTCAAAGTCACCATATGCCCTGGCAAGAAAAACGTAGTTATACACTTGTCCGCCAACTCATCCCACGTAGTGATGGAATGGCTGGAAAGCCTTTCGAGCCAGTCCAAAGCTTTCCCTCTAAGTGAAAAAGGGAACAATCTCAATATCAATGCATCCTCTGACACATTGGTCTGTTTGCTTCCCCAGCAGGTATCCACAAAGCCTTTAAGATGTTTATATGCATTCTGATGGGGAGCACCTATGAAGTACCCTCTCTACTCCAATAAAGTCAATATCACATTTGTAATTTGGAAATTGCCCGCCCGGTGGGTTAGGACAATTGCACTTGCGTACCCCTCATTTGGAAGCACCCGAAAGGCGACTCTTCGAGGAGGTGGGGGAGGGTCTGGAACATTGTCATTGGCTTGGTGGCCTCTTCTTTGACCTTGAGGAACTAGAGGCACCTCATCTCTACTTCCTCCCCTGGGAGAACATTTCCAAGAAGATCATTGTTTGCCATTTTGTACCTGAATTAATGACACGTACAAGTTAGTAACACAGATGGAAAGAAAAACAAGACACAAAACTTAGATATATAGCCAAAACCATTTATCTCCCCTGCAACAGCACCAAAAAGTGATTGGGTCCAACCCTATACCACTATAGAGTGGGAAGAGCGGTCGATGCAGCTTTTACCCGAAAGGTCGGGATCGAATCCACATAGAGCTAAGATATGTTTGGAATTGAGTTCCTATCTAATCTAGCGATGTGCGATATTCTTAATTGCACTTCCAATCATTCTTTGTTTGTTTACTATTCTACTATAATACTAATGATGTAGGAAAATAAGTTAAGTATGGTATTTTTGTCAGGTTTGCTCAATTGGTCTAAAAGTACTAGGGAAGTGACTTATACCTAGGTGGGTATCTAACGGGGTCTAAAACTTAGGGCAAACTTGTTATAATTGGGATCATGATATAGCCATTGCACGTAACTACTCACTCTATACCTCTCAGTAGTTTGAGTAACTTTGCCCTAACTGACTTTCTCAAGCCCAATTAGGTGTCAAACAATGCAAGCAAATATGGCTCAAGTCGGGTATTACTATCTCTAGGTTTAACCCTTTAATTGGGGCTATCAATCTCTTGAATGCACCCTAATTCCTTATTGGCCTGAATTTTCTAGACTTAGTCTCTCTTTCTCAAGAAGAGCCTAAGTAAAAAAGGCACAAATCAGTGTTTGCAACCACCAATTCAATATTTAAAGCATAAATCAAGCCAAATATCATTCACCCATAAACATTTAAGCCCTAGAATTGAAGACCCATTAAATACCCACACTAGGATTGATCCACAACCCTAGATAATGGGTTTAGCTACTCATAATCAAAGAAGAAATTAAAGATTTAGATGAAATTTAACCCATAAAAAGTAATTACAAGAGAAAAATGTAAGATTAATGATTAACCAAGCTCTAAAATTACTCAAAATAACAAAAAGTTGTTGTTCACGTACTCCATAAACAACAGATGACCTAAAAATCTGAAAAAGAACTATTTATACACAGCTAAATTTTCCAAACAAAAATGCCCATACGGAGGTTCCGCTGATAGCGAAAAATGGACCACTGCAGTACTAAGACGTTTGCGGCCGCGCAAAATCAAGCGCGGGCCGCGGTCTTCAATTTTTAGCTCCACCTCTGGCTCTCTGATTCTGACTTCCGCTGAGGGCGGTAACTTGACCGTTGTCGCTTCAGAGACACTGCTGCTGTGCAATTTCACCACAGGCAGCGGTAACTTATTAAGCCCAAAATAGCACTCTCTGAACTTGGCCACCGCTGAGAGCGAAATCAAGACCGCCTCAGCGGTGGACACTCCGCGTCCGCGTTTGTTTCTCCACTGTAAGCGCACTTTTGACTTAGCTTTGGACTTGTGCAAGTTTCACTCCTTTTTTAACTGGTTATGACTTCCTTGTCTCTTTTTGACCAAACACTGCAAACAAGCAAAATAAGTTAGCTTTCGGGAATACTTGTACACACTTTTAATCCAAAACCTAAGCAAAAAAGAGCATAAAATAAGCTAGAATCCCTAGTTATCAGAAAGCCACGCCGAAATAAACTCTACAAGCCTAACTTGGGATTGGAGGAACAAATACATCGAGTATCTAAATAATGGGAAGCTTCCATCGAACCCTAAGGAATCGAGGACTCTACGAACGAAAGTTGCGTGATTCACATTGGCCGAAGATAGAACGTTGTACAGTAGGATGTTCGATGGGCCGTTGGCAGTATGTTTGGGTCCGGAAGACACCTACTACGTCCTGCGAGAAATTCACGAGGGTACTTGCAGGAACCATTCCAATGCCGAATCATTGGTTCATAAAATCATCCGAGCAGGGTACTATTGGGTCAATATGGAAAAAGATACTAAGGAGTTCGTTGAAAATGCGACAAATGCCAAAGACATGAATCGATGATCCACTAGCCTGGGGAATAATTTTATTTAGTCCTATCCCCATGGTCGTTCATGAAATGGGGAATGGACATTGTCAACCCTCAATCATTTGCCCCAGGTAAAGCTAAATTTACCGATTCGGGATACCCATCGAGATCGTATGCGACAATGGAAAACAATTCGTCGGTAGCAAAATAACAAAGTTCTTTGAAGATCACAAGATAAAAAGAATCTTGTCGATGTCATATCATCCTAGTGGGAATGGACAGGCCGAATCAATAAACAAGACCATCATTCAAAACCTAAAGAAAATGTTGAACGACGCTAAGGGGAAATGGAGAGAAACTTTGCCCGAAGTCCTTTAGGCATATCAGACTTCGACAAAATCCTGTACGGGGGAAACATCGTTCTCCTTAGTATATGGCACCAAAACTCTGATCCCGGTCTAAGTCGGGAAACCAAGCATCAGGTTTCGATACATAATGGAAGAATCAAATTACGAGGCTATGAACACAAGCCTCGAATTAATAGATGAAAATGAGAAGCAACCTTCGTTCGAATAGCCGCCCAAAAATAGCGAATCGAAAGATATTATAATTGAAGATCCAATCTTCAACACTTCAAATTGGGGACTTAGTTATAAGAAAAGTCACCATCAACACTCGAGACCCAAATAAGGGAAAGCTCGGTCCAAATTGGGAGGGACCGTTTCAGGTCCTTGACATCATTGGAAAAGGATCTTACAAACTTGGTACGATGAACGGCGAACAATTACCAAATAATTGGAACATATCACTCCTCAAATGATATTATTGCTAAGGTATGGTTTTTGTAAGGCCCCGAAAAATTTCGCTAAGTAATTTAGGATTTCGTGGTGCTAGGTAGGCTAATTATAATATTTTACGTGATATTAACATGATGGACATCAATTGGATTTTGTAAATAAGTATATAAGTCATATAATAAGTAATTTGGGATGCAAGGAAAGGCCTAAAGTCTAAGTCAAATTGGAAAATTACATAATAGGCTAAAATTCTAAATGAGTTCGCACAAGTCCACACTTTGAACGAGTATATATATATATATATATATATATATATATATATATATATATATATATATATGGTATTATGTGATGAAAACTCTATCAAATGAAAGGTCTTTGAGTATAGTTTCTAACGCTTCAAACCGTTTGTCATTTGGACATTCCTACACAAAGTTATGATCAAATTACCAAAGGCTGGATTTGCTATCAATTTCGCAATCACAAAATGACTCCGCGGACCGCATATGCGTCGCATATTGAAACAGAGTTGGGCAAAATATTATGCTATCGCATAATTGATTATGTTGCAAGTATGCTGACCACATATCAATTATGTTATAGCATAATTGTACCACATAATTGACTTTGGGGGTCATTTTTGGAAATTTTCATATCCGAACCTACTTTGATAAATAAACTTTGGGGATTCATTTGGGGCTATTTTATACTAAATCTAGAGAAATGTGAGAGCATTTAGAGAGAAAAGGAGGAAGCCTAACATTATAACCATTCAATCTTTCATCAATCTTCAAGAATCAATGAAACCAATCACAAGATCTTCATCTAAGAGGTACGGTTCTATACACTAGAATTTAATTTCGAGTTTTGGGTATAAGATGGGTTATTGAGGTATGATTCTTGGGTATAATAGTATTATGTATACATGCATGTACAAATTAGGTTTGTGGAAAGATCTCTGAATACAAATAAGTAAAGATTGGGTTGGGGAATAAAGGAAATCTTGTAGAAGAGTTTTGAAATTAAGATACATAACTAGTGTTTGATAAAATGCTCAAATGAGCTGAAACTATGAATATCTCCCTAATTTGTGTTCGATTTTGTTATGTCTCAAAGTAGATTGGGATTGCTAGAATTTTCGGAACGTTGTATTAACTTAAGGGAAGCTTAAACAAGGTATGTTGGCTAAACTTTCTCTCTTAGAATCGAATTCCATAAATGTTTTCATAAGTTCAAGCATGGTTGGCTCAAAGTTCATAAATCTTATATTCCGGGTTATTACCCATAAACATGACTATTCCGAAATGATCCTTATGAATAAAGATATATATATATTCTAAGTATTAGTTGCGTATTAAAAACATTACAGCTTTGAGTCGTGTTTCAAATAAAGGCTAGTATGCCAAATTGTGTGAGAAAACTCGATACGGTGATACTCCTAATTGCTCTTATGTGTACCAAATGTATTTGATTGATTGTGTCTAGTTGTGGTTAATCTATAAAGATGTTTGAAATGAATTAAATGAATTTGGGAAATAGAGTATGGCCAACGTGCCAAGAACTTGAGTTATAATTGTGCTTGGTGATGCCTATGACATGAGAAAATGTGAATAGATTATGAAATGAGCCTTGACTTTACTTTCCGTAAATGACTTCAAAATAAGGTTGCCTAAAGGCTTTGTACTCAATTATGCCCATAAATGGCTGTTCGAGATAATGTTTTACCTTATAAGTACATCCAATGTGATCCGAGTTGTTATATACTCCGATGTTGAAATTGTATATTGTCGTGATTGGAAAAGGGTAATTCAAGAATAATCGGTGTAATTGCTTGTTTATGACTTTGATGTGTGTTTCTATTGTGGTTTGGTATGTCCCCTCCTTTGGGAGGAATCCTTTATGTTTAAAGTTCAATTGTTAATGAACTTGAGGTGTATGATTTCTGAAATACTCTATATGCCCATGATTCATAATTTTTCCTGTGTGTACTTGACATCTTGAATTGAATGGCTTGTTGTTGAAATTGATATTGATGTGAAATATGTGGAAAGAACTAGAATTATGAAATGCGGCGAAGTGCCAAGTGTGACATAACTATTGTGGCCACTAGTGCCAAAGGAATTGAAATGTGTGGGAAATATGGAATGAAATGATTGATGGAAAAATGGACACATCTTGAGTAAGACGGCTTAGCCAATCGGGCCGAGATCAGATGCCATGCCGCAACACATGGTGGTACTGTGCTAATATTGAAACCGGAAAGTGACAATAAAATTGTGATTGAGGTACACGTCTCAAATAAGACGGCTTAGCCGATCAGTCTGAGATCGGATGCCATGCCGCACACATGGTGGAATTGTGCAGAAAAAAAATTGAAACCGAAATTGAAATGGGAATTGATATTGTGGAAAAATGTCTCCAAGGGAGATACCTAGCCGGTCAAGTCATGATCGGACTCCGTGCTAAGATTTACGGTGGAATATGTATATGTATGTGTATATATATTGGCACAGAAAATTGTGATTGAAATTGGAGTTGGTTACGATGTGCATATTGTGAACAATGGTATTGTGAACAGTAGTATTGTGAATTGTGGTGAATTGTTATTAAATATATTCCATCCAATAATAGTATTGTCCACATATCTCGAGTTTCATTTTCACCATATGAACTTTCGTACATTAAAAAATTGTTATGTTTAACTTGGCCTTTGGATATCATTGATTGTTACTTGTTGTTTACATGGTTGTCTTTTCTTATATTGGCATTCTATTTTGAAAGAAGACTTTTAGCTATTCATACTAGTACTATTCGACAGTTTTAACATCCCTTTTGCCAGGGGAGTTACATCTTTAAATGGATGTAGGTGGTTCCATAGCAGACAGTGTTGGTCGCAGCTAGTGGTGCATCCCCTTTTCAGCCGACTTGGTGAGCCCCACTTCATTTCGGGGTCCTGTATCGATTGTTTATCATGTACTTGTATTTTGAGGTATAGCCAGAGCCTTGTTGTCGGCATTTCCATATTACTCTTCAGTTGTATTTAGAGGCTTCGTAGACAGGTTGTGGGTGGTGTTTGATAATGGGAAATTGAATTAGAAATATTGATATTTGGCAAAGATGTATAAAACTTGAAATATTTTGAAAATTATGAATGAAGTTGCTAATGGAAATGAAATGGAAGTTGTTAATGATATATTTTCAGAATTTGATTAATGGAGTACATTTCCTCTTTATTCAAAGACGAATTTGAGTAGTATGAAACCTAATAGGCTTGCTCGGTCGGGTTTACTCGGTTGAGCGTCGGTCGCAGATCCTCGATTTTTGGGTCGTGACAGTTTTCTCCTTTTTCATTCGTATTTTATACTAACTTATTGAAGGTGTTTGGTCGAAGACGTCGAAGTTCTCTCCAAAAACGAAGTTCTTAGGTCTGAAAGCATGCGTTGCACTTTTTTTCCCTTCGACCTGTTTTTATCCCAAATGGATTTTTCCGGTAAGGTTTTTAATGAGGCAACTATTGTTCGTGCTAACTTAGAGCAATTCAATAATATCCGAGGCTCCTTTACAATCAACCTCGAATACTGGGGGCATCACCCTCGGATGTTATGTTTTCAAGGAAGATGCTTCGTGTCAACGAGGTCTCGATAGAAAAATTTTGTAAAGGGCCAAACGGTCGAATGAACCGTGCCCATGTAGATTGACCGAGCCCTAATGACAAAATATGTACGCATGAATGATCTATTGAAAAAAGTACTTTTTCCTTATCAGATGTTCCATGCCTTAGTGAAATTTCTACTTTATAATTACATACTTATGAAACTGGCTCAAGCGCCGATCGCAACTAAAGCCCGAGCAATCAACCCCGCACTCGGGGAATGCCATTCGGAAATCGACATGCTCGAATTATATCATAAGACCTAAAAAAGGCAATCCTCGATTTTTTTAGGCCAAGGCCACCCAACTCGGGGACTAACGCTTCAAACAAAGTTCAAAGTATAATTGAGAAACAAACCCAAAGGGCAAATCTCAAAGTTAAAGCCTAAAGCCGAACTAACACGGTTCGGAGACGTCCAAATTCTGTAACAAAAATAGGCCTTCTAATATTTTCACAAAAACGGTTAAAAGGGCTACCCTTGGCAAAATTACAAAGGGTTTCGATAACATCAACCCTCAAAAACCTTAAGAGGTACCAAATTGCTCAAACTATAGAACAAGATTATGCTAAGGCATAATAAAGTAAAGGATTCCGATAGCACTAGCCCTCGAAAATCCTAATGGGTAAAAATTTGCCTCGTGCTAAGGCATAACAATTTTTTATAAACTTTTTAAGACGAAAGGGGAAAAAGGCACTCTCTTGAGGCCATATCGTCCCAACTCAAGAGCCTAAGGGACATTATATTTTTAAGCTCAAAAATCTACGCTCACTCAACTAAAACCTAAAGGTTTTTCTACTTCAAGTTCGAGCCAAGCACTCACCCGATTATAAAGACTAATATTGGTCTGAATTCGGTCAAGTTGCCTAAGTTTCGGATCCACAAACAAATTTTTGTAAGGCACTAAGTGAGTCGAAATGATCGCAAAGCACAAAGTGTATCAAAATTTTTACAAGGCAAAAGTCGAGATAAGAAAGAAAATGTTTCATAAATGCAAAAATATTTACAAAGACCACTTTGGGTCTTACACAAAAAATCCAAAAAAGGAAAATAATCCTAAAGGCCTAATCTTCCTCCGGAGCCCCATCTTCATCCCCTTCACTCTCGGACCCACTCGAGCTCCCGAATCATCATCATCATAGGAGAGCAACGATTTAGCTTCGGCCTCGAGTACTTTCGCATTCTTGATGTTGACAGTAAGGTCGAATCCACGAGCATGAATCTCCTCACGAGTCTCTCTCCGAAACTGGTATTTGGCATGCTCGACAGCCCAGTATGATCGAGTCTGGGCGGTGTCAGCCACCTCCTTTGCTCGAACTTGAGCAGCTTCAGCATCAGCTCGATAAACGGCCATGATCGCCTCAACTTCAGCCTTTACTCTTTCTGCCTCAGATGTGGCCTTTGCAAGCTCAACGGCCAACCGAGCCTCGAGCTCCTCAATTTTCTTAGCTCGAGCCAGACTTTCCTTTTTCATGCTTTGGAGTTGATGTTCGGCCGAAGACAGTTAGGCTCGAGTAGTATTTTTTACGAGACAAGGCGGTCCATGTTTTGCTTCCACCCCAAAGTCTCTGCCTCCTTCATCTTGGCCTCCGCATGAAGTTGCTCGATCTTCTCGGCCTTCTGCTGAACCTGCAGAATCAAAGTGTTCGTCGCCATAACCTAATTGATATGTCAAAGCAATCGCTACATCACAGAAAATGATGTCAGTAAAAAGGAAGTAAAGAAAACAAAACAGTAAATGAAAAGCTAGAGGAAGGATCGAACTTAGGCTTCATGTTCCACTTCTCGGGAAATGGCATCTTTTTGGGCGGAATGAGGTCGGAAGTCTTCACTCGGACAAATTGACCCATCCACCCTTTGTCCTTGTCCTCGTCTATACTCGAGAACAACACCTTGGTGGCCCGACGCTGGAGCTTTATTAGTCCACCTCGGAAAAGAAGAGGCTTGTACAGTCTCATGAGATGATCAAGGGTGAAAGGCGTCCTTTCCTTTTTGTTAGCAAAAAACCAAAACAGAAGGACAATCCGCCATAAGGAAGGTGAATCTGACCTAAGGTTATTTGGTACTAGCGGCAAAAGTCGAGGATGACGGGGTCGACAGGGCCCAGCGTGAAAGGGTAAGTGTAAACACGTAGGAACCCATTCACGTGGGTAGTGATATCTTTCTCAGGAGTCAGGACCACCACCTCTTTCTTGTCCCAATTGCAGTCTTTCTTGACCTGCTCAAGGTTACGTTCGGTTATAGAGCATATGTATCTCGACATTGGTTCACACCGGCCAGGGACGGAGGATGTTTTCTTGACTTTGAAGTCGGAAGTGAGATCACCTCCCTCGGGAACACACTCTTCATAGCGTGGTCCACCGGCATTTTATCGTCGGCCGGCCGCGACGAAGAGGCTTTTTCTTTTTGAGAAACAGTTTTTGATGTCTTCGCTATTTTTGTGTAAAGAAAAGAGAAGAGGATAAGGTTTGGTGTTTTGAGGAAGGTTTGGTAACGTAGCAGAACGGGAAGGCTTAGAAGATATGGAAAGCTTTGAAGATTTGCAGACAAACTTAAAGAACATAAAGATTGAAGATTAGCACTAGAAAAATCCAAAGTAAAGTTTGAGGAAGTGAAAAGAAGACTTATTTAAGGATTCACGGCGACGGTTCAAAGGCACTAGTGGCCGACCGCCAACTGACACTCATTAATGATTTTGGAAACTGTACCGACGGGACATTTCGGTCGCTTACGTTGCTTACGTCACAAGGATGGCGTCATGGTGGATCGAGGTACAAAATCGAAGGCTCAATACGTTTCTTCTCATTACATTCCAAGAAACGAGGGGACTATCTGTATACGGTTAAAACCGGACCTACCCGATTATGCTATTTGATCGAGACAAGGGAACTACATCGAGGGGTAGCCTCGCAATGAATCAAACTAGAGCACGAAGACGAGGCATCGAGTCCGAGGATCGAGGTGCCTGCCAAGATCGAGGCCAACGGCGACCAAGACCAAATGTGATAGACTTCGAACAAAGTGTAGTAACTGAAGGACGAGATATCCGTGACTGGCTGGAGATCATGGCGTAAATCTCGCAACAGATCAAATCAAGGGCAGTTATCTAGTTAATCATGGGATTTACTTTCATAGTTAGAATTGTATCTTAAATAGGATTCCTCTACTATATAAAGGGGGTCCTAATCATCTTGTACGCACCTTATATTCATACATAAAAGCAATACAATATCTCTCTTTTATATTTTTTGTTTATCAGTTTGTTGCGTTTTAACTGTTCTTGCATAACTAGCTCGAGGGTTTCCAAGCTCGAGGGCTCCGCCCAAACGTTGGTTTACTTTATACTATTATCAATTTTCATTAGTTATATTTACGTTTATCGATTGGTATTAGGTGAAATCACATATCCTTAAAATCATATTATAAGTTTAATTATTATCCAAATTTTAGGGTAAACAGTTATATATACACACCTTCAAAAATAAGAGATCATTAAAAGATTCTTTTTTGCAATTTCGGTATGAGTCACATGAGAAGCAAGTTGATACTATTTGAGATACATAAAATACAATAAAATACTAAATAATAATAATTGAAATTAAGTTAAGATAGATCTCGACTAAGGTAATTAAAAAGAGTTTGAATAAACAAAACAGAGAAAGAGTCTAGAAGCCTAGATAAACCTCCCAGGCAACAATCATTATATTAACTCGATTGCCTGCCGAGAATGGTGAAATAGAAGTACCACAAATGTAAAAAAGAGAAAAAAGATCACCTTCAAGAATCTCAATTCTTAAAATAGGCAATCATGAGATTTAAATAGGACTAGAAAATAAGGAGGGAAGTCCCAAAAAGTTACAAAAAAAAATAAATGATATTAAGCTCGATTGGGAGCGAAACTGTGGCACAACATTTTTGCGTTGTAGCACATTTGCGCTGTAATTTACTGCTTGAGTGCAAATCTATGTAGCATATAGTTGTAACTTTTCTTTTGTGGTAGCACATTTTCGCAGTAATTTTTCATTTAAGTCTAGACTCTTGCACATGTCATTTTTGACTCTAAAATCTTCTAAGCGATCTACAAGCCCCCATACATAGTACTAGTATTTTTTTTTACATGAATCACTGAGATAGGCTTTTCAAACACCTTCTAACTACTTTTTGAAGATCACACAACTTCTTAATATGCAATCTTTGAATATTCTTGGTCTCGAAACGAGTCAACGGTCCATTAGGCATTGGGGATTCTCTGCTACATGCTCTGTGCTACCTGAACGATTCAGGATCATATCATAAATGACTGATTAATGTTATACATATAAACATGTGATAATTAACTAAAAGTGCTCCATTTTTTGAAATTTGCAAGACTATTAGTACTCTATATCTATACTCTATTATATAAATTACTTCCTCAATTTTAATTTTAAGAAAGAAACGAAGATTTTTGAAATATGTAATTTTAAATATGTCATAATATTTGTGTGTTTGTAGGGTTATAAAACTTTTGATATATATAGTCTAAACATATCATAATATTTTGGTGCCTATAAAATTTTCTTGTTAAAGATAATAAATTTAAATTAAAATGTATGTAAATTTAAGGAGAGGTCATTTTTATAAACAACAGAAAAAAGTAAATAAAAAATAGGGCCATCGACTAGAGTGAGCATTTCAGATAGCCTGTTTGGCCAAGCTTATTTTTGGCTAAATTTTTATTTTATTTTTTTGCCAAAAGTACTTTTGACAAAAAATTGAGGTGTTTGACAAAGCTTGGAAGGAAAAAAAGTGCTTTTGAGGAGAAGCAGAAAAAAGTAGATTCTTTCCAAAATCACTTTTTTGAGAAGCACTTTTGAGAAAAATACACTTAGAAGCAGTTTTTTAAAGCTTGGCCAAACACTAATTGCTGCTCAGAAGTGTTTTTCAAACTAATTAGTCAAACACAAACTGCTTCTCACCAAAAGTACTTTTGAGAAAAATACTTTTGAAAAAAAGCAATTCTCAAAATAAGCTGATTTTTGCGGCTTGGCCAAAGGGCTAGTACTCCAAGTTAAAAAAAAAAAAAAAGGAAGATCATTTCAAGGTTTTTCCAGCTATATCATACTTATCGTTATTGCTCAAAAACAATTTTACCTAAAAAGATTTTAAAAAAAAAGGATAAAAAGCACTAGCCGTCCGGTGATACGGCAGTTTTGGACTAATCATTAACGAGCTTTGAATTTCATGGCCGCCGTGCCCTCTAATGGTACTTAGCTCTCTTACACTTAAAATTATTCAGTACTAGAATGAAATGCGCCTAAATATAGTGCATTAGTATGTCTACCCTACTAGTTTGAAATTGAGGTGTAATCAACTGATTGATATTTGATTTTATTTTGAAAATTTTGGGTACAGAAGTTGTGCTGGAGGAGCTGAGACATGGATTGGCGCAGTTTGAGCTGGTTAATTCTCCAGTTGCTTCAGTTTCTGCTTCCAGTTATAGGCCTCAGCAAAGAGGCCTAAACCCCTTTGGTGTTTTCTCTGCTGCCACTGTTCATCAATCATTTGCTAGAATAGGACCCTCACTGTAAGTTTCTCCTCCTTTTTGTTTTCCAATTAGTGGGGTTTTGCTAGCTTGAGTTGTGTTGGTACATTTTGTTATTGCGTAGAATGATTATTTCGAGTTCAAGTTGTATACACTATCACTAATGAATTTTTACACCATTATGTCACCTTTACTTATTATAGCAGGTAACCGGTCTTGTTTACAAAATTACAAGTCTCACGTTATAAGGCTATGTTCCGCGGATTCTCCAAAATGCCGCCGCACCCATGTCGATCCTCCACAATTGCTCCACTTTTGGAGGATCCGACAAGCACCACTGTCATTTTCGGAGAATCCGAGAAACCTTCATAAGGAGACATATCCTTTAGGAGACCTGATAGTGTAAAAAATTCCTTACATTGACGTGTATATAACTTAAACTCAATCTTTTCATACTATATATTAATGGTTGAGGCCTATTCCTAGTGACAAGCATGCCTTAAACCTATGTTACATGGATATGTATCATATATGCGTGTTAAGTATCCTAGACCTATGTTACATGGACTTGTATATGTATGTGGATAATATACGAATGTCTGTAATTATCGTATATGAGTACGTGCAGTTTTTGTTAAATCTTTAGTGTAATTTGAAGAATCTCCATGAAGAACCTGTACCCATGGTACACCTGTTGGAGACAGCTACATCAAAGCAAATACTATGTAACATAGCCTTTAACAACTAATATGTTCCCTAATACAGTGAAGGGCTTGAGAATTACCTAAATCAATCTAAATAGATTATAATTTAGTTCAAATGAAGTGCCTAATTTGATCTCACAATTGTGTATTTTGTGTGCCTTTTTTCCCTTCAATTTCTTATTGTAGAGGTGGAGGTTCGCCAGCTTTAAAGAAAGTAGAACGTTATTCAGTACAGAGAGTAACAGGTGATGGCCGCTGTATGTTTCGTGCTTTGGTATGAAGCATATTCCTTCCCTGATCCAAAAATCAATTTCATGTAAAGCTGTTGACTGCATAGCTTTATTGCTATAATTTTTAGATGTCTTTTTACCCTAATGGTCATGGTTTTAGAACATTTTGCTTATTCATTGAAAGGGAAGGAACCACAAACTTGAGAAAACAAGCTCCTCTAACGAGAATAGAAGTTAAACTAACTGAAGGAAACTGCCAAGTCATTTTACTGACAATGCCTCCCAACTCTGCAGTAGGCCCACATGTGCCACACCTTAAAGAATTATATTCTGTAGTCCATAATGAAGCAAAATAAACTGCCTTTTGCCAGGCGTTTGACACGACATTCATAATGTTGCATTTCTGTATAGCCAAATATAAAAATCATTGCTAATCAGGTAGAAAGCCACAAATTTTTGCCTTCACTCTGCTAGCAAAACCCCCTGAAAACCGGATTTGGTTTCTTCAGAGGTGCTCGCACACAGGAATAGGAGGTATCAATGACCCTAAACAACTTCCACCACAATGCCGCTGACAAATAATAATATAGAGACATGTATTTTTGGATCTCACTCTTTCTTTCCTTATTTTTTTGTAAATTTATAAGTTACATATATTTATGGCTCCCACTATGCACATTGCAGTATTCAGGAGGTATAATCTTGTGTAGGCTGTAACATGTCATTCACATTTATCCTTGTAAGAATAAGAATATGCTACCTTAACCTATCATGGGTTCTTTGTTTCCGAAAGGGAGGGTCTAGTGTTGTCAGCTTAACTTAGAAGAGTTACATAAGAAGCCAAAACTATCTGAATCCAGTATCCTCCTATCAGGATGAGCTGAAAGTTAACAATCCCATCAATCATGAAGGAACTCTTAGAATTCATTTATCTTTTTATCGTTCAGGTTATGAAAAGTTGATGACTCTGAATTCTCTTCACATATGGTAAAAATCTGAAAATAAGAGTGCTATCAAGTAAATATCTGATAAATGTGGATTATTCCCATTTTGTACTTCATGCTATTTGTACCAAAAATGTTTTAGTGCCTTAGAACTTGGAAACAATACTTTATTTCTCTTACGAATTGCTGTTATTTCTAAATCAGGTAAAAGGGATGGCTTTCAACAAAGGTGTGAAACTTAACCCTCGAGATGAAAGAGAGGATGCAGGTAATATTATCCACAGCAGATTTTCATCAATCATTTTTGTGCTTCTCTTTAATACTACTGACAAGGTTAACAACAAATTAAAAAGAATAATACCAACAAGGTTAGAACTTCATAGTAGCTCTCTAACTTGTCAAAGTTATGAAGTTTCCTTTCATTTGTGATTTTTCTGTCGCTAGGAAACTATGCCTTCCACATATTAATAATCTCCAAAAAATTTACCCCTGATACACTAAGGCAAGTTATCAGTTCTCTTCTCATTTTGTGTGGATTATTTCCCTGAAGTTGATGAAAAATCTGCTTTTTTTCTTGTGTAACAGATGAATTAAGAATGGCTGTAAAAGAGGCTCTTTGTGATGATGAGAAAGAACGTCTTAAATATGAAGAGGCCTTGATTGCCATTACAGTTGAGGAGTCTTTGAGACGGTAACATGAAACTTCATTCATCAATTTTAGGTACTTTATGATAATACTACTAGTGATTCAGATAAGCGGCCTTTCTCACTACTTTGACTTGTTTTGTTAGATATTGCCAACGCATTGGACGATCTGATTTCTGGGGAGGCGAGTCAGAGCTATTGGTAAGCAAAATTTTAGCCCTGTTCTTCTAACCTTGAATATTATGTTGTATTTATCCTCTACCTAGTTTATCTGTCAGTAATACAAGATTAGTTGCTGTATGGGAACTGGGAAGTTCTTATGAAACTCTCAATCATTCTTGTAGGACTATTAGGGGTCGTTCGCTTACCGGGATAAGGATACTAATCCCGTGATAGAATTTGGTATTGTATTTATCGCATGTTTGGTTAAAGGTATTAGTTAATCCCTCGATACATTTTAATTTGAAATGGTGGTATTAGCTAATCCCATATAGAAGGTGGGATAGCTAATCCCACAATTGAACCAAACGTCCCCTTATTTCTTTTGACTCATTCCTTCTTTTCATGTCTTCAATGTTATACTGCTTGGCAAGTCCACATTGATTCCTGTCTTGTTTTGTGAGGGTGAACGAAAGAGATGGTTCTGATACTGATTCTATATGAAGTGCATCAATATTACTCCGTTCACACATCACAAATGGGATACTTGCATGCTACTTTAGTGTTCCATTTAGCTACATTTCCCCCCTATTGCTGATAGATATCTTTCTTTTTACATCAGGTATTATCAAAGTTGTGTTGCCAGCCAATTACAGTATACATACCAGAACAGGAGGTACTATCCCTTTGCTTCAAAAGATTAACTTCTAAAGTAGTCATAAGCCGGACTTTTTGTTTTTGATGGGTAAAGTCACAACTCGGACTTCTCACTTGGAAGTCAAGCTTATCCATCCTATCAACAAAGCATCGACAGCATAGACGAAGTAATTTGGGTCTTGCTGTCTAATTATATCTGTTTTCCTTTCCAACAATTAAAGTAGGCTTTGCGAGATCTCATTCAAAATAGCCCAGTGTATACATAAAGCAAATCGAATTCTAAGTGCATTAGTTCTTTCTAAAGCAAGCTAACTGCATCCTAGCTTCACCAGCTTCTTCCTTTGTGAAGTAGACTCTCATCTCTATTTCTCCTTCCATGAACTTTTCCTTCTTCGATTCTAATTTTCCCATTTAATTTGCTAACTCTTTTTTTATTTATGAAATAAGGTATTTCATTAAAAGGCATCAAGGAGATGCTTTTATACAAAATGAAACAAAAATACAAAGATTTGATCTACTAATTCTCCTCCAAAAGAAATAAATAAGGCAGCAAATCAAGTCAAATGTTCCCCCTTCAACTTATGTGGAAGCTGCTGTTGGCAATAGTGAGTTACATATGTAAAGTTAAAAGATAAAGAAAAAAGAATGTAAAGGCCCTTCATAGTCTCAGGACTAATGAACCAATTTGCCATAATGCTTAAACAGCATGAAGCAGAGAGAAAGCAAGTGATAATAATGTATTAATACAAATATTTTGTTCAGGGAATCACTAATAACATTTAATGCTCAAAAGAAACACATAAGGTAAAAGTTCCATTTAATTTTAATAGAAGAAGTGACTGTGAAAAGATCGTTATGACCTTGAAGACGTGCTACCTGGTTGGTAGATCAACCATAAACCCAAATACTGCAACTCCAACAATGTGATTATGTTACTGAACTAAAAAAAAATTGGATCCCTCATCTTATCTACCTTCACTGAGTAATTGTTAAACGCTGTCAGTAGCTTTGTTTTCTTAGCCATTGAATAATATCTAAGCTCTTAAAAGTACTCCTAAACTTCTCTTGCCTTTGTTCTTCTATATTTATTGGTTTAGTGTTTCCTTAAGAATTTCTGCTCTTTTCAATGAAACTGCAGCATGGAGGAGGGGGCTCTGGTTTCATTCCTATTGCAGAATATGGAGCTGAGTTCCGCAAAGGTTCAAAAAACAGAAAGGCCAGGAAAGCTGTGAGGCTTCTTTATAGTGGTCGGAACCATTATGACCTACTTGTATAGGATCTTTGTAACATTCAACAGAGTTTGAGCAGTGTACAAGTTTCTTACCAAGAGCTGCTAAAGCCAAGGGGAAGTTTGTGAAGTTTCCTAGTTGTGGCTAGAACCATTCTGCACATTTGATAATTTTGTACCGAAATGTTGATGATACAAACTTGTTATGTAGATGTATTTCCTGAGCTTCATAACTAATAGTAATTGTAAAAGAAAAACTGATTTTTAGATTGTTCATGTAGGAGACAATTTATGAAATTCTCATACTTGAATTTTGTTCATTGTTTTATGAAGTGATTCGTTTTTTCATGTTAGTTGTGTAATTGAGAAGGAAGATTCACTGTCTAAATATTAAATAAGCACAATGAAGAGGAAAACCTTGTTCTGATTGATTAATTTGCAGAATTATTGGTTGTATCCAGATTACTTTGGACATATGAATATTAATATGAGACAAGAATATAATATCTTGTAATATTACTGTACCATCAAAATATGAAATATAGCACTTGATAGTCGACGCAAAGGTCTAAAATCCGCCCTTTTTGCTAAAGAAAATTCACGAATGAAAATAAAACAAATTGAGATACGTTGAAAGATTTACTTGGAGAATTAGAGATGCAGTTCATTCACGAATCAATCCATGCAACAACTTTTCAACCGTATGAGAATAAATTCTACATAGTTAGAAGCAAAATAATGCGCAAACTCAAAAACAAATTATAAAAAATAAAAAAAAATCAAAATATAGAAAAATATTTGTTAAATAAAACTTGTTTTTACTCTCCAACAATAGTAGTGTAATGTAAAATTAGTTAAATGAATTTTTATAGAGCCTGTTTGGAAAGCCACATAGAAATTGGATTTTGGTGTAATTGGATGTAATTATAAAGTTTGGCATGTTTGTTTGGCCAAGTAGTTACCTGGTCAGCAGGGAATTGAGTGTAATTGGAGGAGGTGTAATTACACTATCCAATTCTCATGGGGATGTGAGAATTGGTGGTAATTACACTATGTAATTACAAGGTTGCTTTTTAGTTTATTTCCTTTTTGTTTTTATTTTAATTTATTTTCTTTATAACTTTTTATTTCTATTATTTTACTTTTTAATTTATTTTTACCTTTTAATTTCTTTTGAAATTTTAAAATATATTTTTCTTTGCATTATTTATCTTTTATTTCTCTACCTTTACTTCTTGTGATATTGCATATATATTATTTTTTTATTTATTTTGTTATTCTATTTTTTGAAACTACACCTCCTAACAAATAGGTCATCGTAATTACACAATTATGTAATTACTAGATTGTGTAATTACTACCCTAATAATTACACCAATTCTAATTACCTAATTGCTTTCCAAACAGACCCATAATGTCATTGTTATGTGAGACACAGAATCGAAGTTTGTGAGGAGAAGTACCTCCAAACCTTATTATTATTTCTTTGATACCAATGGTGTTAGGATCACTTGCACTCATTTTATATTTTTATTCTATTAAGTATGTGTTAACTTTCACTGCACAGGTATTAGATAGTTCTGTTCATCAAAACTTGCGTACATCAATAGAAATTATCTAATTTTTTCCGATTATATTGTGATTTGAACTCTAATCTTTCGTAATTATCATTTTATTCATTGACCTTATTGCAAAAATTAGACTTTGGAAACCCTTTTTAACGAATACTGTGTAAAACTTGCACCATTCAATTTTTCTTCTTTATTTCATACTCTTTATGCTAAATTAACTTTGTTAATGCTGTTTATTTTTCTAAAAATTTTGTACTTCAGTGTTTTCTGGTCAAAGTAGGGAATACTAAGAAGCTTCGTGAACAAAAAGCAAAATTTGATCTTCTCTCTTCTTTTTCGTGTGCATTCTTCTTCTTCCTCCCCTCCCCCAAAGATTATATCTATTCCAATTTATATGAATATATTTGACTGGAATTTTTTAAAAAAAAGGAAGACTTTTGAAATAATTTATAAAAACTTTTCATTAAAGGTAGAATTGTAATTTAAAGCTAAATTGTTTCAAAATTTAAAAATGGGTCATTCTTTTTGGAATTGATTAAAAAGGAAATAGGTTCACATAAACTGAAACAGAGGTAGTACTACTTTATAGTTATCATTCAAAAGGTATATTAGTTGAATTTAACTTTTACGACAAAGTAAATTCTTTAAGTGCATAAAAGTAAAATTGTTCTTGCTATATATTATAGTGTAATTTTTTTACACTATTTATATATAAACAATAAATCTATTTTTATTTTAAAATTTATTTTTTTCTTGAATACAAACTATTCCATTCAATTTTCTTTCTGTTTGTGAGCTGTAAATATTTCTAATGGTAATAACAAATTTTAATTCCCAAAGAAAAAATATTCCATTCAATACCCAAATCATTTACCTCTAAATTTCCTTACTGTTGAAAAGTACTAGGAAGACTAAAATTTACTAGAACAATTATTACAAAGACAGAAGAAAACAGGATCAGCAGCCCCACATGACAGCTTAGCTGTGAGAATCAGGGGGAATGTCCCTGTCTTCTTTATTAAAAAACATCAACCTCATATTTCTTTTTCTTTTTTTAATTTCTTATTTGATGTTTGGTATCCTCTAAGTAGTTCCCTAACAGTTTATTTGGATGATTATTATTTTAAATATAATATTTATTTTGATTACTATTTTAATTTTATTGCATCATGTTGTTAAATTCGTGATTATGTAATAATGGAAAGACCCCCTTTACGTAACGACCGATTTGGTATGATCGCATTATCTTATTTTTTTCTCATCTTACCCTTACTATAATTCTATTGTACTCTTCATCTTACATTTTTAGTAATTACTTTACCTCCTACGCTGCTTTTTTTCTTTTAACAATATTATACGCCTACTCTTCAAATTATTAGTGTGTGACACTATGAAATAGCGAAAAATAATACTCATCCGTTTCAATTTATGTGAACTTATTTCCTTTGTAGTCCGTACCAAAAAGAATGACTAATTTTCCTATTTAAAAATAATTTACCTTTATGCAATACTCATTTATAACCACACAAAATATATGTATCTCATTTTACACCACAAATTCAAAAGTATTCGCTCTTTTCTTAAACTTCGTGCCCAATCAAATGAATTCACATAAATTGAAACGGAAAAAGTATATTCTATCAAATATTATATAGACTAATATAATATAATAAAATAGAATATAATACATGCGACATATTAAGAAATGATAAGTAACAATATCCAAACAAACTGTAATTTAAATTCAGTCATATTTTTTATTTGGAAGTAAAACACTTCATACTAAAAACGTCTCTATTCCTAGATCAACCTCATGTTTCACTTCCTCTCCTGGACCCATTTTTTTTTTTTTTCCTTTTACTTCCCAAAAATCAAGTCTCAAAGGCAACTTCCTCAACCGGCCAGCCCCCACTTTCCATTTTAAAAACAAATCTTTATTCTTTGGGGTTGAAAACACAGTGCAGAAAATAAAAGTCATGAGTATGTTTTCATGCTTTTAGGCTGTAATCTGAGTGCCACCAATCCCATATCTCAATATTCATCCATTTGCTTCTAACTGAAAAGTAAAAAGACTGATTCTTGTGATGAACTATACACAAATTTTGACTAAAGATACCAAAGTTGTGACCTTTTTTCTCTGTTCTGTTATACAAGTTGTTTTCATTTGAGGTTCTTGGAGTTGGGGTTTTCTTGGTTTTTATAAATTGGTTGAAAATGGGTTCAATTGATAGGCTATTTAACAGACAAAGAAGTCTTCATCAGATCCTTGGAGGAGGTTTTGGTAAGTCCACCTAATTCAAATGCTGGCAAATTCTTGATCATGTCAATGCTTGTTTAATGAAGAATTTAAGTTCATAATTTGATTTATCTGGAAATTGATTGATATATTTATCACAAATACAAATGAGTTCTTGATATGGATAGATGAGATTTTTATAGCTAATGGTCAACTAACTATTTGTGATTAAAAAAATTTGTTCTTGTGATTGAAGGATTTTCTTGGTCATTTTGTTTTGTGTTTGATTAAATTGTAGTTTGTTTGAAACAGTTGCTGATGTTGTTCTATGGAGGCGAAAAGATGTGACAGTGGGAATTCTTGTAATTACATTGTTTGCTTGGGTTGTCTTTGAGATATCTGGTTATACACTCCTATCATTAGTTTCAAGTGTTTTCTTGCTGCTGTTCACCATTTTGTTTCTATGGGCTAAATCAGCTGCAATTCTTAACAGGTAAACAACAATCTTTTTGCAAATTCTTTTATATTATGATTTTTTCAGTTAGCTGTATGTGGTTGAATGAGTACCACAAAATAAATGTGTCTTATGATCTCACATCCCTCAATTATGATATAGAGCTTTGATGAGCTTTGTTTAATGTATGATCAACATTGGCACAAGTAACTAAATCGAAATATGTGGGTCCTCAAAATACATCATGTTGCTTAGAGTTTGCACAGCTCTAAACTGTACCGATTGCTATGAGAGGGGTTATGTTCTTTCCATATTGGATTGGTTATTTATCCCACAATTCACTGGATATTCGTTTGCTTTATGTGGGTGATCCTCCACTGGTTTTGTAGATGCTTCATTAAATCGGATAAGGGAAAGAAGGAAGTGATTGACATGTAGCAAACCAAAATGATTTAACATTTTCTGATAGTGAAAAGCTTTCATCTTTTTTCCCGCCCCTGCGGGGAGTGGGGAGTGGAGGGAAGGTTCTATTAGACGCTGAGATGCAAGCTATTAAGAAATGTTAAATGAAACAAAGCTTCGACAAAAGTTTCACTAGTACTTAATGCTCCGTTCGGCCTTCTTGCTTTTTCATTTCTTATTTATTTGATTGATTATCTAGGACCAACTTTGCTTGATAAGTTTTGATCTGTCCAGTAAATCACCCACATTGGGGTTTTTTTTTTTGGTGGGGGGGGGGGGGGAACTTAAAATTTTACATACCAATGTTTTAGGATTTTACCCCCTTCCAACTTTATAATAATTGTCTCATGGACTTGGGCATCATCTCTTTTTACTCCAAGAAGACTTTAGAAGCATACCCAAAATCTCAAAGCCACTGTGCATTGCAAGAACATATGATTTATACTCCAAGTGATTCTCACACATGTAGCACCTATTACAATTTATAAGTTAAAATTATCATGTGTTAAGAAACTACAAACCTTCCAAAGCATGCTACCTTTGTGGGGACTCTAGCTTCCTCCCAAGGTCAATGGTGCACAGAGAAGCTTATAATCCCTTAATGCATTATACAAGAGCAGCTTGCCAAAGAATTAAATCAACTGAGATAGTTCAATATTTTATAAACTAGTATATAAATGTTGGTAGTGTTGCTTGGACAAGGACCTATTACAGATCTTTGATGGAACAGTAGGAGAAAAGGAAAACAGAACACAAGAAAAAGATTGGAAATGGAAAAATATTTCACTAGGAAGTCGTCTGCTCGCAGATTCAATGAGATTAATCCTCAACCTGGAAGTCATAGCATAGAGAGGTTTCGCAGCATGAGGTTTTATGAATTTCTTCATAGTCAAACTATGTTATCTTGAGACCTTTTAGAGCCACCAGAACGGTAGTTCATGATATTATTATCAGCTTATCTGATAATGAACCTTCTCGAATTATATTCATTGGTTCTTTGTACTTGAACATTCTCTATGAAATTACAACAGACCAGCTCCGCCTCTGCCGCATCTGTATCTCTCTGAAGAAATGGTAAATGAAGCAGCATGTTTCGTCCGCAATCACATCAACATGCTGCTGTCTGCATCTGAGGATATTGCCCTTGGTAAAGACACAAATATGTTTGTTAAGGTCTCTGTGGGACTGATGCTGGTATCTGTGATCGGGGGCTTGACCGATTTCCTCACATTGGGATACACTAGTAAGTTATAGTTACTCCCGTTATTCTTACTTTTGGAAACAAAGAGTTCTCGACGTTGGAAATTGACTTTGGGTTTCTTTTCTTTGCAGGCATTGTGATTGTTCTTACAGTTCCTGCACTCTATGAGAAGTATGAAGACCAAGTTGATGCATGTGTCTTAATGGCATACAGGAAATTGCGGCTCTTCTATTTTAAATTTGATGCAGTATGTGTTAGCAAGGTTCAAAGATTGATTTTGGAAAAGGAGAAATTAAGCTAAACCATTTTCTCTGAATTTGTGAAGTTGTTTTCAACTTATTTGTTCTTTTTTATTTTTAACTTTTTTAGTAGGGATGGGGGGAAAGGTTGTTTGGGGTCTTTTTTTATAGCCTTTGCCATATATCTTGGTTTCTTTCCCATTCTCTCTTTCTCATCGGAAGTGAAGTGTGGAGAGCAAATGCTCTGAGAGGCACCAAAATATGAGAGATTGTAATTTGCATATATACTGTGTACGTCCATTTTCCTCATAAATGGATACGGGCGATTGATATAGATGATTTGAACTAATTCGGATTGAAGTATAGTTGATTGATTGATTGATTATGTACATCCATTCCTTGCGAAGCAAATCATTTTAAGGTCGAACCAAGTTGTAAGCTTGCAACATGATTTGCCAACTGGATATTCGAGTAAGAGCACTTGTATATAAATGACCTTTTTTTCTTCTTTTTCAATCTCATGCAACAAAGCAATTAAGGTGTAATTGCTGCTTGCTTAAATCACAATTGTTGTATTTTACATGGTAATTCAGTAACAGAAAGGAAATTAAATTATGCAAATGCCGGATGTTTAAGAAAACATGATTTAATTCTCATGTAATGCCTGCCTCAATTTAGAAGCAGCAGAATCTTGAGTATCTTACTGAAGCAGAATGTGATTCATGTTGGGTAAGTATCAAGGAACTCAGCCTTTTGGCTTTAGTAAAACGATGTTAACAGTTCGGACAATAACATACAGTGTAGGCAAACAAAATGAGCACTGTTCTTACAAACAGAACGACAAAGGAACAATAAGAACATCACTAGTCCTGGCTGCTTCCATAACTATCACGCTTCTCGTGTTGCCAACCAAAGCCCTGTCCATCATGACTAGCATCAGAGTAGTGCCTGCCTCCTCTTTGAAGTTGTGACATGGGATGTGGTAAAGGAGGGGGTGGCGGAAGGGCCATATGTTGTGGCATCAATATACCCTTGCTATCTCTGTTGTCCATTGAATTTCCACTCTGTCCACCTTCCGATCCTCGGTTGGCTGAAGGTGGAGGTGGCAGGTTTGAGGGCATTATACCGGCATTCCTTCCATAGTCTCCTTGGAAAAATACGGGTCTTCCTTGAGGATCAGCGGCATTTACAAAACCATCCCCAGGAGGTTGAACTGCAGAGCGCTCAAAAGGCCCAACCTGCTGCCCCATATTCCATGGCCGAGGGTAATTTTCTGCAAAATTCATACTTCCTGCAGCGCCGGGTGGAAAACCTAGCAAAGACCCTTGTTCTGATCCCATTTCAGGAGTTGAGTCTGGCCTAGGCATCTCAAACGGGGCACCATAAAATGGTTGAGCTCCATCGGGTGCAAACTGAGGATAACCAAATTGAGGAGCCAAAACTGGATTCGAACTCATAGGCACTGCAAAGCCATGAGGTTGGGACATGTGCATAGGATATTCAGGGAAAGGGGAACCCCCTATAATCCCTTGTTGCTTGTCTGGAAACTGACCTGGCTCTGGCCGCAATGCGCCCTGTGTGTCAAAACCTTGTTGGGGAAACCGGTTCTGGCTGCCGGGCCTTTCAAAGCCCGGAGGAGGATTACTATCAGACTGTTGCTCTAATGGATGATTTTGGATTGACCCAGCGAAAGGTGGTGTTGGCTTTGGTTGCATGACAAGCCTAGGAGGCTGTTGGTCTCTAGTTTGAGAATGATGAGATTTGTCTTCACGATCATGTACCTGGGAACCTGAACTAGGAGAAAATAGGGGCCTAGGCGGTGCTTGCACTGTAGAATCAGAGGCTGCAGGTTTTCTAGCACTGGCAGACTCCGAAACATTTCCATCTTTTTCTGCAGTTTGATGAAGGAGATCACCGTGATTCTCATGAATATGAGATTCAAATTCAGTCTTCTTCAGAAAGGACTTGAGACAATGCGGAGCTGCACAGATGAAGATCCCTTCCATCAATTTAATTGTCTGAATCTTCTGAATGCGTTCATCGCAGCTGAATCCGAGAAAGAAAAAGATTAAGTAGTTCATTTCATACTCATTAGATTGACGAAACAAGTTTGGAACAGGAAATCATGCTAAACTAACCAACCCAGTTTCCTCTCAAATAGTTCAGTAGCAATTAGAGTTTAATAGGGGACGCATGACATTCTCTGGGTGATGCTTATCACGACAATTTCAAATCCGCTTCGATGAGATCTCAAGTTTTTTAAATAATCTACTTCGTTGAGAAAGGAAGGCCCAGTCAGAGTTAAAATCAACCATTTGCCATAACAAGGTCTGATGAAGCTCTTAATAGGAGCAACATTTATTTTTTTATTTTTTATTTATTTGCACCGGGTGTCCGAGTCTCTAAGAGCCCGACTAATCCCGGGGGTGCACAGGCCCACAGCAAGGAGTTTCCGGCGAGTGCACCACGGTTAATTCAGGTTTTACCCAGTCCGATGGCCCTCAGAAATTGTTTGCACCCAGTGGATTTCGAACTTGAGACCTTGAAAGGGAGCAAACCCCAAGGCTCAAGTCAATTGCCACTAGGCCAACCCCTGAGGGTTAGGAGCAACATTTATCTAACTTCGAAAAGAATAATTTCTAATAAAATTTCATTCCGACAACTAGCTCAAGTTGACATTGGATTAGACAAAAAAAGCCAAGATGTCAATGCACTAGTCTAAAACACAGGGGAACAAAAAAAACAAAAGAGACACGATACTGAAAATTCACTTGACAAATTTGATGTGAAACCAGGTTTATATAGAACGGCCAAGAGCTCAAACATACACCTTATACTACCACATGCTTCTACCAGCAGCGGAATCCCTATAAATCACTATATTGTATGCCCTCCTCTTTCAACTTGCCAGTTTCAATGTGGTCCAAATTCATATGAGACGTACGGTTTCATAATTTTATATCCTGAAGACTTAATAGAATTTACTCTTACAAGCGAGAGAAACAGGATATACAGCTTACAGGTAGCAGAGAGAATCACTCCTGGCACAATCTAAGCAGAAGGCATGTTCACATGGGCTCTGCAAAAGAAGATAGTAAAGGTCATTTTACTTAAAAATATAGTTGTGAAAAGTAAATATAAATGCATAACATTGATATTGTTTTTAATCCTTCCATAACATTGATAATGTCATTCATCATATGTCAACACTAGCTTTTAAATCATAACCCAGTTAGTGTACGGCATACAACCGTTCCGTAGTAGCAAAAACAAGCTCTGCCAGACTGCCATATTTGACACAACAAGACAATAGGAAATGCATTAACCAGTTAGTGTATGAAAGAGTATAAGTTATTCAATAAATGCATAACCTTTGAAACAAAAATAAGTTCTACAACATATGACAGACAATCTGTTTTTCTTGAAGGGGGATTAATTTAAATAGAGTTGAAAATTCAAAATTCATCTTTGGTGCCCCTTGAGTTCTTGGGATCATGTAAAAGATATTGTGCTAGAGGATTTACAAGGGAAAATATTTTCTCAACCAAGTGATGGTGTGAGACTGATATCAAGTAGTGGTCAATTTAAGAGGCCCTATAATAGCAACTGAAGTTGGCACCAAAAATATGACCACGTAATTCCTTTTTGTTGGTCAAAATAGGTGGGCCCATGATCCACTGAGTTCCGAACCATGTGATGCTTGCCCTTAGAGATTTCTTGGTTATCAAAAAAAAAGGTAGTACTAAGTAGCAGTACCCTAGTTTTAGTCCCTCATTTGTTGGTGGAAACAATTGATATTGAGCAGTAACAGTAGGAATAGCATTGATTGACAAACACGTTGCACCTCAGGGACAGAGGACTCAAGGACCACTATAACAACAATGGAGTAGGCAAAAAAAAAAAAAAAAAGCTGAACATTCTATACTCACCAGACGTCCATAAATAGCAATTGGAAAGTCACAACGGACACAAAAATGTACTCGTTCACCAAGCTGGCGACGGGACCGGCGGCCAACAGTCTTGAGCAGAGAAGCAGCATTTGCTGAACCAAGGCTCTTGGCTACAGGAAGATCAGCTAAAACAAGGTGATCAGGACAAGCAACTGTAATACTGTCCGAAGGCAAAGACTTAGCACCTCCACCACTCTCACTGGCTGGTTTGCTTAGCCTGATCTGAAGCATCTTTTCGAAGTATTCTGCTCCCCACCCTCCTCGTCAGACCCACTAAACCAGTATAACTTCTTCAACTCAAATAACAAATCAATGGTATCTCTGCAGGGAATTAATAAAAAAAATTATTACCATAAAATTCAATTGTGAATATCACCTTATATCAAATCAATATCCCTCCAAGGACAAAGATAAAATTGGAAAATACAAAGAAGATAAGCATGGCATGATACCACGAAAAAGATCAAGAAGGGTTACAGAATTTCAAGGGTTTGTGGAATTGCTTCACAAACGAAATACTACACAGGATAATTGTGATGCATGGAGATGGAGCGCGTGAAACAGTGGTGCATTTTTTGTGAAGTCCTACTATGAGAAGCTTCTAGTAAGGGAGGTGTCAGCTTTCCCACACTCTAGGTATGGATCTTTCGGGTATCGAGAAAGGTGTGCTTTTTCACTTGCTAGCCATGAGTGGGAGATCTTGACGGCAAATAATCTGAGGAAGAGAAAGATTACATATGTCAGTTGGTGTTTCATGTGCAAAAACTCGGGTGAGGACGTGGATCATCTTCTTTTACATTGCAGGGCTGCTTCACATTTGTGGAGGCTATACAAACAAAATACTGCATAGGAGATCCTGGGATGGTTTGGTCTTCAATGGGTGATGTCATGCACGGTAAAGGAAGCTATTTTCAGTTGGTCACCAGAAGTTGGAAAAGAAGACGCATGGTTTGGGATGTGGCTCCTCTAGCAATATGCAGACAGTTCGGAGGGAGAGCTTTTGAAGGAGTAGAAATTGATTTTGTACATTTGAGGAGTAGCCAGTTATCCCGTATTGATTTTTGGGGCACCCACGAGATTCCTATTTTTATAGAAGATTGGGTAACTATCATATCTTTTGTAAAGTTTTCTACATTTTGGCATACTTCTTGTATGCAGGTGTGATGAAGCAATGGTCCAAATATAAGCAAATAAATGAATAAGTTATAAGAAACAATAGTTGTCCAGAAAATACTAATGATTAACAAGCTTTCTAACTAGTACCCATATCAATTCTAACCTCAGGCTCTAATTGAAAGAAATTTTTAAGGATTTCATGGAAACCCCTAATGCATCAGTTAAAAAAAGGGCTTCTGCTGCCAAATCTACATCACAAAAACAACATATAAACCCTAAAATAGCAAAATTTCTACTTTCCCGACTTTGAGCAAGTACTAGGTATTTCAAATTCGATTCTGAATTCCAATTAAATTAAACTGTAATAAATGCATAAATTTCTGAGATAAATAATGCTGATGAATGGACTATTACGCCACCAAATTTAAGTAATATTTGAATCCCAACTATCAGAACGAGAAACAAAATTCAGAAGAAAACAAAGAATATATGTATTACCATTGTGTATAACTCTGTGTGCGTGTCTTATGTTATTGGAAGATTACCGGAGAAAAGAGGTGTTCGTCCCTTAGTTCTGTGCTGATTGCTGAAAGTTGAAATTTACAGTGAAGGAAAATCAACAAACCCCCTTTGAAGTTTAGTTATTTATGGGCCTTTACGTTTGACCGTCTTGAAAAGCAATTTAGATTTTGGCCTAGTTTCGGATAACAAGGTATTCACAGGCATATTTCAAAAGTTGGTCAATTTATGAAATATTACTACAAATATTAGCCAAATATTATTGATATTAACCAATTAGCTATTTGTACCAAAAAAAGATCTTTTTTTAAGTGAGTGTTATTAGAATAAACTGAGTACATTTTAAGGAGTTTGAATCTCAGTTTTAGGATAATTTCGTGGAGTTTTGAGGTGGTTTGAATTGAAAATTCGAAGTAGAAGATGAACATAAACAAATGATGTGTGTATCACACTGTGTATTATTTATGTATACATATGTATCATATTTGTATCAAATATGTATCACATGTATATTCATATATATATTTGTGTGCGTGATACATGTGTGCACAAGAATTTTTTGAACTCGATTTTAACTATGAATTTTGACACCAAATCAGTCCAAATCACCATCAATCTTCGTCAATTTATTTTTATATTGACTCGTCTATATGCTCGAGGCTTGAAAGCCTCCTCACATAACACTCGAGGCTTGAAAGACTCCTCACATCACTCAACATATCCTCACGTATGGCCCTCGGCCTTAATCGGTCCAGAAAATAATCATAAGCCTCTTGGGCATCAGTAAAATAATAGTGCTCAGCTCAACAGCATTATAAATATCATTAAATCTCGAGTTGAGTATAAATGTAGCTGAGTTCACAAAATAATATAATTCAATTGGACTGAGTTCAAATAATATTTTAATTCGTGAGGAAAATAGTGATGTAAATTCACAAAAGATTTCAGATAATTGGCACGAAGCTCAAATATGGCAATAAGCCCCAATCATAGTGAAAAATAATAAATCTTTATCAATTACGCGGTAAAAATATCAACTGGGATGGACCAAGTCACAATCCCCAATAGTAAATGACCTCGCGCTCGTCATACAACGCGTGTCTCATCTCAACATAGCAGTATGTTGTGCAATCCGGGTTTTCAAACCCTCAGTGCATCATTTAAAATCATTACTCACACAATCAGCACCTCGGTGCTCAAGCCATAGGCAATGATCCGGCCTCAAGTCCTCCCGGCTGGCCTAACATCAAACTCACAGAGATTACACCTCGCCCATCGATGGGGGAATTACAAGCCATCAAGGCACATCTAATACTGGGCATTCGTTCGCGCATACGAATATGTGGAAGGAACTGTAAAAGTTACTTTGTCAAGCTGAATCAAGGAGGCACGATTAAGAATTCAAGAATATGAAGTTTTTCCTAAAGGTTCTGCAGCCTCCCGAGGATAAGTACAGACGTCTCCGTACCGATCCGCGAGACTCTACTAAACCAGCTCATGACTCGCGAGACCTAGTAACCTAGGCTCTGATACCAACTTGTCATGACCCAAAATCCCAACCCGGTCGTGATGCTGCCTCTCGTGATATATATATATATATATATATATATATATATATATATATATATATATATATATATATATATATATATTGTATTTCATCACCTTGTTAGTTACCTCATCACACATGAAAATATAGAAAGGAGATCTTTGTGTGTGATTCTTGAAGAGAAAGAACCTTATTTATTTGGTTTTTCAATTTTTATATGTGGTTGGCTAATTTTAATAACTATATGGCTAATGACTAGAGGTTGGTAAGTTATAACTTGTTTACGACATTTTTTATAAGATTCCCTTCATATTGGGTGGCACTATAAAGGGTTGATATTTAAATATTCCCCATGTTTTTAAATATATTTAAAAAATGATCTCCGGACTCACATATTTATTGTTTGTCAGGGATTTCTCTATTGAATTGGTACGTTTTATGTTATATTTACTCTACCTATATTTTTAATTGTTCACAAACTTCAGCCAGCTGGTATGACTTTGTGATTGTTCTATTGTTAACCAAACTATATCATATTGTCATGACTTTGTGTCATCTGCATTCGACCTATTTATTAAATTGCTCACAAACGCTACAAGATTGATATGATTTTGTGCTTGTTCAATTTCACCAAACTCTACCAGATTGGTATTACATTTTATAATATGCAATCCACTTATTTGTTAAATTGTTCATCAAAGTCTACTCGATTGGTATTTCAACTAGTGTTCCTCAAAATTACTAATTCAGTTTCAATAAAATCATCTTATAATCTGCTACAAGTGATTTTAAATTTGAAATAACACCTCAAAATACCAACACAAAAGATCTCCAATCACCAATTTAGTTAGATAACACCATATCAAAAAGATCCACTTTATCTTCTTTAGTACTAAGGGTCAATGGATTTTTGAAAATTTTAAAGCAAATCACTAAATTAGTGTTTGAACTAAAAAGTTAAGTATAAATTATCAATATTAAAATAATTTAAAAAATAATCAATTATTAACTTCTACTTTTCACCCCCCAAACAAAAATTTTAAGTTTATAGTATTGAAGACTGATATTTTGATGAAGAAGAAGCATATCTGTGCAACAAAATAAAAATATAAAAAATATTTAAAGACCAATCCCTTATAGAAACAACTGGTGCAATTGTATGACACATATTAGATAATTAGATCTGACTGACATTTTTTGGTAGAAATAGCGTGGGATAGCCACTTTTTAATATGGTATTAGTTTTTATTCAGTTTTTTAATATTGAGCAAAAATAGCCACTACTCTATTAAAATTAATACGAAAAGACGTTTTTATCCTTTCTTCATGAGTGTTGTATAAATATTAAGGACATGGTGTCCTTAACATTTACACAACACACATGAAATTAAGGACGCCATGTCTTTAATATTTACACTGCACATATGAAGTTAAGGACATGATGTCCTAAAGTTATAACAACGGAAGATGCAAATACATGACACTTTGTCCTTAATATTTACACAACATTCATGAAGTTAAGGACACCATGTCCTTAATATTATACAATACTCATAAAGTTAAGGACATTATGTCCTTAATATTTACACTGCACACATGAAGTTAAGGACACTATATCCTTAACATTTACACTACACATATGAAGTTAAGGACATGATCTCCTAAAGTTTAACAATGGAAGGTGCAAATACAAGACATTTTGTTCTTAATATTTACACATTATTTATGAAGTTAAGGATATTATGTCCTTAATATTTACACAACACCCATGTTTAGCACATGGATATTTTCGTCCAGGCAAATAAAAATTTATTTTGCAATGACTAAAGAATAAATACATTTTAAATAGGGGCTAAAAAGTAAAGATATTTCTAATTAATGGCTTACCGTGCACTTCCCCCATTTTTTGAGCCCAAAAGGTTTGAGAGGACTCTCATTTCACAATATTGTAGAAATGATCAGTAGCCGCTTTTAACACCCTTATTTAGACTTTAGCCAATTTCTTTAAAATATTTAAATTTTAGCCTAAAGGTTGCAATTTAAGACAAAACCAGTGCTGCTTCGTTTTTCTTCTGCCAATATGAACACTCATATTCTTCCTCAATAAAAAAACTAAGCACAATGAAATTGGTCTGGTGAACTCTGACAATAAGACGTGAATAAATTAGCAGTCTTTTCGACTCTAGACCACATAGAGGTATATTTAGAATTTAAAGGTGGCAGGTGATCAATCCCAACTATGTCTTATAAAAAGGATTCTGCGGATATTGTAAATATAACCTGAGTATTCTGCCCAGAGTCGAATCCACAGAGAGTTAACCTATCAATCACTATCTTTAGACCCACTAAACTCTTGAAAACCAATTTCCCCAAACGTTTGAATCGCAGTTGATGGTGTCTTTAATAACTAAAATTGCAAGTAAATAAGCAGCTGTAAACTAAGGATGCTAAGGTTGTAAACAATAATGAGAAAATGTTAAGGTAATGACTTCCCCCATTGATGGAATCCCTTATGTTTATGCTTCATACAAATTGACCAACACCTCTCTATCAACCATGATTGTTCATTTTACCGTAAATCTCTCCCGAGTAATCACAGTAATATACTTAATGCACTCTCCCGAGGTACACTAGCTAGCTCTAATTAACACGGTTCACTTTAGATTGCACTCAAGGCTTCGTTATCCCTAATCCCGCCTTTAAACCCGCAGTTATAGATCCCTCTTATACTTTGGGAGTGGTGTTGTTCAATAATAACCTAAATATGCACTCTCTCCCGAGTTATGCACACTAAATAGGCACAGCTAATTGAGGATCCTGTCAATTAACTACAACATACACAAAGTTGAACAAATAAAGATTGAGACTAGTAATTTGTATTCACATAAACAAGAAGTTCATCCCCCAATAGGTTCCATCAAAACCTTAGACACAGGATTTAGCTACTCATAACTATGGGTAAACAAACTAAAACAATATTCATCATAAAACTTGCAAGAAAAATAAAGAAAAGAAGAAAGATGTTTTGGGTGATCTCTCACAATTGTTCTTCTTGCCAAAATACTCTCTAAAACAATACATGTCTCTCTTGGGCGGAGTCTAGTGTTTAAAATAGGGTTTTGGGCTAAAAATCCCGTATTTTGCACTTTAGTCCCTGAAATTCTCCGCCTCCGACGCGGTTCTGCCGCGGTCGCGGTCAAACCGCGGCCAAACATGCTCTTTGATTCTCACTTTGTCTACATCCCTCTTCTGCCGCGGTTCTGCCGCGGTCGCGGTGGAATCGCGACAATCCTCTTTCGGTTCTGACTTGAGCTGTTTCGCGTGGTTTACTTGACGAAATTTTATGATCGGCCTCTTTTTCTCCATATTTGATCCCAAAAGTACTCCATAGCCTTCTCTGGTCATATATAACCTGCAAAGCATGAAAAACACTAATAAGAGCATTTTGTTATCACTTTTATCATCCAAACTATACAAGACAATGATTATTTAGGGCATAATTATAGTTAAATTCACATATTATCAGCAGGTATCATAATTTTCTTTAATATATATCTTATAATAACTAATATAGAGTTTGTTTGAAACATTTGTTCGATCCATTTTGTTAGTTTATTTCAGCAATTTAATAGGCATTTTTTATTTGCAAATACGAAAATTACATCTTTTTCTCAGATCCTACTTCTGGAATTTCACTGGGTATGTTATTGTTTTCGTATGAAAATTATATCTCAGATATCAAGAAGCAAATGTAATCGTATTTTAAAGAAGGAATCATACCTTTATTATTAACAACAAAAGCAAAACCAATCTTTTCAGTAAGGAACTACATCTTTTTTTGTATGCTAAAAATAAATTTGTACAAGTAAAATAACATCTTCATAAGGGAATTCCACCAATCAGAATAAGAAAAAAAAATCAATAGATAAATTATACTCATTAGTAAATGCAGAATTAAAATCATAAATATCATATTTTTCTAGAAAATACTTCCGAAATATTCATCATAATTTAATAGTAAAGAGATAAATTGTATTTAAGAATCATAATAGCAAAAAATTCATTTTATATTAAAGAAGAAATTATAAAAATTAGATTTCATCTTAATCCAAAATTCCGATCAAGACCCAATTTTTTTTAATTTTGAAAGAAAAAAACTAAAAGATTTGAGAGAAATGATTATTTTATGGAATTTTTAAATTTTGGTGGCTCTTATTTTAGCGTGCTTGCTAAAGATCAACAGATAAAATAATAGAATAGAAAGAAAAAATATTAAAAAAAATAATGAACAACAAATAGGAAATTGGGAGATAGCCAAAAAGAAAATGGCTGGGACAAAGGAAATAAAAAGCATATAAAAAAGGGAAAGTAAGACAAGGTTCAAGATAAATTCGAACTTGAATTTTACATATGAGAAAAGTTTTCAAAAAAGGTTTATCAGCTATGACACATTTGTTTAGTTTGCGGCTAGGAGTGACAGGATCAAATATTTAACCTAATTTAAAAAACTTTCTACATAAAATATATGATAATTTTACCAATCTAGCAGGTGTCATATCACCCCATCCTAAAGGGTGAATCCGCCACTGAGACCGTCCACACAAACACCAACAGAAATGCGGTAAATAAGTTATTTTTTTTTTACATACAGTAAATTAATAGAACCAAATATTAGGATTTTGAAATCTCTGATTGATTGAATCACATTGCTGCATGTTAGTTACTGGCTACAAGTCTTTAGTTGCGCATTAATTTTCTATTTTAGCCTATTGTAAGAAACGTGAGCGGTTTGTGTACCAAATTTGCACACTATAATCCATCTGTTTCAATTTAAATGACACATTTTTCTTATTAATTTATTTTAAAAAGAATAATATATTTTTATAATTGAAAATAATTCTATAAACTTTTTATTTTACCAATTTTATTCATAATAAGAAATTTTTATAATAACACAAATGTCATGGCCCCACAAAGATTTTACCCATTAAACTTTTAAGACCACAAGTTTCAAAAGTCTTCTTATTTTCTCTTAAACTCCATGCCGAGTCAAACTACCTCATCTAAATTGTAACGGAGGGAGTAGTACTTCTGGTTTTATGATTTCACTTTACCTTCCCGAATTAGCTAGTAGTCTAGTACTACTAGGAGCGGCTCGACGAATTTTGTGGCCTAAAGCCAAACTTTACGAGGGGCTTTAATTATTAAAAGTTTTATTATTATTTATTTGAAGTCTATTTTTTTAGATAGATACAAAGTTGTTAATAATTTTCTTATAATCAATAACTCTTAATAAGTATTTCTCAATTGACCATCCATTTAACCTTTCTTGTAACATTTTAGGTAAGCTTTTATCAATTTTAATTTTGAAAATTTTTTCCGCCGAAGCAATGGTAATATAAGTTATTAACATTATTCCATAAGCAATTTAATCATTTGAAAAAGAATTAAATCTTTTTATTTTATTAAGTATATCAATTAAACTGCTATCTTCTAATTATATAATTTTTCTTAATACTTTTAATTCAAAAAATAATTTAAACCATTAAATTCGTATTGATTATTATGCTTTAAGAATCATTCAAGATTAAGGCAATATTTTTTTAAATTTTCAAATCTAGTGATCTTATTCTTTACCGCTAAGTAGGAAACCAAAAATATTTTCATATGTTTTGAATTGTTCAAATCTATTTTGAAATGAAAAAATAGTTGTCTATTATGTATAAAAGTAATCAACTATAAAGGACTGTTCGAAAGATTTTGAGATTTTATTATCAACATTCACATCAAATTGTTACTTTCTATATATCACACATTTCTTACGAAATTTAGGCTCGATATTCATTTCAAGTGCAATTTCCTTGGTAGAAATCATAGCAATTGCAAATCCTTCTTATCTATATTTGTTAAAGAAAGAATCAAACTTTTTCACTTTACAATTTTTTTAAAAAAAATTTATACATAGATTATTAGGTGAGTTCGAGTCTCCCCAAGAGCAAGGTGGGAAGTTCTTGGAGGGAAGGATGTCGGGGGTCTATTTGGAAACAGCCTCTCTACCCCAGGGTAGGGGTAAGGTCTGCGTACACACTACTCTCCTCAGACCCCACTAAGTGGGATTATACTAGGTTGTTGTTGTTGTTGTTGTTTATTAGTTGTAATAAAAAATGAGGCCCCTACAAAGTATAAGGCCTAAAGTGGTTGATTTACTTGCTTTAAGGAAGGGCCGCCCTGAGTACTACCGGATAAAAGCTATGTAAAAAATTATATGCTAAGGGGTCGTTTGGTAGGGTGTATAAGAATAGTGCAGAATAAGGTGTATTAGTAATGCATAGGTTGGTAATGCAAACATTAATTATGCAGATATTATTTCTTATCTACTATTTGGTGTCGTGTATTAAAATTATAATGCATTACATAATTTTTAAGAAAAATAGTTGTTTACAAAAATGTCTTCCATATTCTTTGGCTTTAAGGGACTTTAAGGACAATTTTATCTTTAACCATACTAATGCATGCATTAATAGCCTTGGTATTACTAATGCCATGGTTTTCTATGCATTACTTATATATAGGATAATACCAAATATAATGTATAGTATTAATTATACACAGGTTAAAAAAATATACCAAACAAAATATTAACAATGCATAGAGCTAATGTTTGCATTAGTTTTTCTAATACCCCACCAAACGACCCCTAAATAGTTTGCTTTCCACCAACAAAAGTGCAGGAGTTACAATACGCTATATACCAACTTCTGATACTAAGGTACGAAGTTAAGTTTGGTGGTCCCAACTTCAGACATACGAGTTTGACGTGAACTATCAAATTTAAATTCAGGCCTAATTATCTTAAATTCGAAATGTACGGCAAATGCCAATTAGCAGATATTTAGCTCTTAAATTAGATTGGCAATCGTAATTCCAACTCATATATCTATTTCTAATTTCCAGCCTGGATTATGAAATGATTAAACTTTAAAAATCTAATGAACTTAAACTTTTCTTTAAATAGGGGTCCTAGAAACGTCAATTTGTGCACTTGCCACTACAAAATGAGTCCGGAACCGAAATGTGGTTCTTTTGGACTCAAAATACTTTTTAAGGTGAAAAAAAATAATTACCATTTTATATAAAATGCAATTATGAGCCGTGTTTTACCTTAACGGCCGTTTGGTACGTTAAGGTAAAACGCGGTTCATAACCGCATTTTATATAAAACGCAGTAACAAACTGCATTTTACATATTACTAGCTGATAAGACAATTATATAAAACGCAGTAGTAAATCACATTTTACATATTTTGCGGGCCCACCAATAACTCTTTTGTGCTTAATTGACATAACAATAATTCAAATATGTAAAACGCCTTTCTAAACTGCATTTTACTTCCAAAAATTTGTCCCCCCTCCCCGGATTGGGCATTGCCTTATTTAAAGGCGTTAAGGGTTTTGAGAAAAATCATTCAGAAATGCTCCAACTTCGTAATAAATCTTTGTTGTTAAATTCTCAAGCTTTTTTCATAATATCCGAAGAGCGAAGAGTAAGGGTTTCATTATACTGGGGGATAGGGGATGAGGTTGTGGTGGTGAGAAACTCAATGAGCTATAGTTTATCTTTACAGAGTCATGTTAAGTTGTCACTTACAATGGAGTACGATAGACTGATATCGTTGTTATGCAATAAAATGAGGTTGAACAAACGTTCGGTGAATCTTAAAATAACCAGAAGACATCTATATTCTGTGACTCCGCAATGGGTTGCTTGTTACGCTGAGTTTAACATCGAGGATGATGAAACTCTGAGAGAATTTTTGGGGACTCCAGATAAATACCGGGAACTTATTTTGATAAAAATATTGAAAATGCACGTGAAGGTTGAATACGTTCGCAATAATGATGTTGCACAAAGCAGTGATAACCCTCAATCATCGAGTGATTATTGTGGAGCAGTTTTAGCCTAACGGGTTCCGACTGAAAGAGTTTGGCCGGATCTAAACTTATCTCCATGGGCGAACGAGGAGCGAGGAAATAATTTCTCTCCTACTTTACATAATCCACAAGACGACCGGTAAACTTCAAATTTCCTTTATGTTACGATATTTATTTTTATTGTATTGAATTTGTATTAACACGCATATATTCCACTGGGGGTACCGTCCAGATATGAATTTTATAAGTTATGACCCCACGTCCAGTTGGAATATGCATAATTTTGGTGTGTTGGATCACGGTGGTCCATCCGGGAGTCATCACCAACAGGATAATGTCCATCACGGAATGTCAATACATTATGACTTGTAAGTGAAGTGATATATCTATATGTAAAGTATTTATCAATTTGAGTAGCTTATTATTTTGTTGTTTGTGCAGTGAAAACGAGCAACTTGATGGTGCTGACCTCACTCAGTTGCCCATAGACGACGTATTTACTCAGGATTTGGTAGATGCGCAGAGTCAGGAAGATAATAATGATTATGACAACCATGCCGATGAGTTTGGAGATGGCACACCCTTCCCTGACGAGGGTGATGATGAGGAGGAAGAGGATGCCGAACCTGAGTTGACGAGGGAGCATGCTCCACCTCCCATTAGATCAAGAGTGTACGAGTCCCACGTGCCGTTTCATTCAAGGCATATCCCCTACTTTGATAATTTGCTAAGTATGTTGGATGTGGATGCCCTCACAAGGGATCTTGACGAAATTCGGACAGTAATGTAGGATGAGTCTAGAACAACAGTGCTGGCAAAGGGCATGTTTTTTCTGATAAAGCTCGCTCAACTAGGGCTGTAAAAATGTACAGCGTAAGAGAGTGCCTGAGATGATGGTATGGGAGTTAAGTCCGGATGTATACAAGGGTGTTTGCCGTAGATGGTTTACGGGTTGTCATTGGATGCTGCGTGCGAGCAAGAAGAAAACAAGGTTGTGAAAAGTGGGTAAATATAGTGACACCCACAATTGTGAAATGGACACATTCAATGGGAATCACTTCAACTTGGATGTTGACTTGATTTCTCTTCAACTGATTTCATACATTAAAGCGTCCATTAGGTACTAGATCAAAGAGTGTATTACATCCATCCATCAGGAATATGGGTGTACTATTACCAAAAGAAAGGCATATCTCGGACGCAAACGTGCATTTGAAATTATTTATGGTAACTGGGTAAGTCATTTGCATCTCTACCCAAGTACATGGACGCATTGAAACACTTCAATCCTGGGACTGTTGTTGAGTGGAAGCATGAGCAGAGTGTAGGAAGACCGGAATATATATTCAGATATGTGTTCTGGGCATTTAAACCAGTAATTGATGGTTTTGTGCATTTCCGTTCGGTAATTTCTATAGACGATACTCATGTGTATGGAAAGTATGATATTAAGCTTTGATCACCGTTGCAGTAGATGCCAATGGACAAATATTTCCACTAGCCTTTGCCATCTGTGTCAATGAAAGCGAAGAGACGTGGATGCTATTTTTGAACCACTTGAAGCAGTACGTTGTTAAACAACATTCAGGTACTTGTCTAATATCTGATCGACATGGTGGTATATTAAGTTTTGTAGAGAATTTGCCTAAATGGCAGGAATCCTATGCATACCACCGTTACTGTATGAGACACCTGAAGGCCAATTTCTAGAAGAAATATCCCAACAAGGGCTTACATGATTTAATGTGGATGGCTGCAACTGATCACCAGCAGTGCAAATTCAGGAGGCATATGGAATTGATCCGGCAGTTAGACGAAAGAGCCTATCATTGGTTGATGTGACATGAGCTTCACAAGTGGACATTGCATGCGGATGTGACAGACGATGGGGAACCCTGACTACAAATGTGTCGGAGTCTTTCAACGGATTATTGAAGTCTTCACGTGGATTGCCTGTCACTGCCATGGTCCGGATGACATTCAAACAGACGGCGAAGAGGCTTGTTGAAAGGCATAGAGGTGCATCGGAATTGATGGAGAGGGGTGTTGAATTTATGTCAATACCAATGAAAAGATTAGAGAAATATAGGAGGCGAGCACATTGACATTCATATTTAAAGTATGATCACGATCGTGGCATTTTTGAAATTCGCACTTGTCACACCTCCTTTTTCACTACACCCTGGAAGGGAGTATATAAGGGAGTTTTTTTCAACTTAAAGTGACAATCGAAATGAGATTATTTATTTATTAAACTGAGAGTCGCCACTTGAAATAATTTATGGTGTCCCAAGTCACCGGTTCAAATCCCGAATCGAGGAAAAGATTGACTCTGTATTACAGTCCGCGAACTAGAAATCCGGGTAAGGAATTTTGTTAACCCGAGAGAAGGTGTTAGGCATTCCCGAGTTCCATGGTTCTAGCACGGTCGCTCAACTGTTATATTCAGCTTAATTATCTAATTTTAAACAATTATGAACCTATGTGCAAATTTTAACTTTTAACCGCTTTTAATCAATTTTTAAAGAAGATTGAACGTCGTTTAAAACGTGTCTTTGGATCGCGCCACATGAAATGCACCCGCAATCCTAAACACATTTTAGTCAACGTTTTAAGATTTGGATTTGGGTCACATAAATGTACACCCGAGTTTAGGAAAGTAATTTAAATTACGCGCCTAAAACAATTACGCATGTTCAGTAATTATTTTTCTAAAGCTAATTTGAGATTATTGCGAAGGTCATATATTATTGGGGAGCAAATATGCTAGCTAGCATGATCTATTACTTGGTCAGATTCCTTATGGTCCAAAACCCACCTTATGACCCATTCTTATTCCTTGCCAAGAAAGAAACAACTCCAATTTTTCATCTACCCAATTAAAAGCAATTATTCAAGAACCAAGACGACATACGTCACAATCGAAATAAAACTAATTAAAACAATTTAAATGAAAACTAAGACATACTACTCAAACAACGTAGAATCATAAATCAATCGACACACGCACCAAAATATCATAACAAAATGAAATAAGAATGAAAATTGAGAAATTGAACTTTTATTGATGAGCAAAGCCGAAAATTGTAAATCAATCGGGCTAGCCAAAACAACAATACTTGGACTGAAACACCGAAATTGCAAACCGGAACCTCAAATCGACACCGAAAATCTCGAAACCCAAATCGATCTCAATCAAACGATAAACTAAAACCTTCTGTCAGATCTGGAAATATCCATCGTCTAGGACCAACAATGGCTGCAATTATAGACAAATATCTGACAACTAAAAAAGACAAGGCTACGGTGGCTAGGTAATCAGTAACAAATTCTAATGCTTTAATGTACTTTAGCCATAACCAAAATAAAGTCTTGAGATAACAAAATGATAGGCTCAGTAACTTGCTTTAGCATGTTGGAGTTGGATTTAGTTTGAATCTAGTATGAATGAATTTAGAGTTGGAGCAACGAATGAACTTAGTATAGCCACGTCCCTGCTTGTTACGAGCTCCGTTCCTTTTCAAATCCTTTCCTCACATTGTTTTTCTCTCTTAACTTCTTATCTACTTCATTAAGTTTAACAACAGAAGCTTTGGGTGAAGCGGCAGAAGACGTCCAATCCAATGAGGGGAGGGGTGTCGGCTAGGTTCTGTGTCTATCTAGGGTGATGGCTGCCGCTCTAGCTTTTTTGGAATTGAGAATTGGGTAGAGTTTCTATAATTGAGTATCTTATATGGAAGTGGGAAAGAATGATGATCATTGGATTAGAAGGAAATAGATGGTTAGGATTAAATCTTGCACTTAAATGGACTAATGAGTTGGGAAGAATGAGCTAAGGGTAATTGGGTTGAATCATGTCTTTTTGTGTTTCAATTTTGGGCTAAGAAGACTCCAAAAATTATTAATTAAAACCATAGCTAAATTCCCTTAATATAAGATAACTATACTACATGATGCAAAAATAAATTCTAATTAATTAAACTATACTATATTAAAACATGAAACTATTACATATTTTTTTGTTGTATTTTTCAAGATTATATAAAGATAAAATTAAAGTACTATTTTTGTATTTTTTTTTAAGAATTATGAAAGATACATATTAAAGTATTTTTTGTAATTTTCCATTTTTATGACGAAAATAAAGTAAAGAAAAAAATAGTTGAAATAGCTATATTAGGCATACATTAAATATTTACGTGCTAAAATATGAAAACTCTTGGGGAGGGTCAAAAATCACATGTCTACAGCACTGCTATCCATCAACACCGGGGGAATAATATACACACCGTAAATGAAGCCAACAGGTTGTATTCCTGTGGGAAATGGACCATCTACCACATGCCGTGCTCACATGCCATAAAGTGCTTTCAACAAACAGGTTTATGAGCAATCAACTATGTTGATAGGCAATACAATATTGCTGCATACTTAAACACACATAGTGGGCAGTTGCAGCCAATGTGCGCTGAGCATTATTGGCCGCCGAAATCATCTAAAATGTTGTGTAACAAGGACTGTCGCGCCCCATGTTTTCCCTTTTTAACGAGGAAGTCCGGGTTTCGACATTCATGGGGAAAATAACTCGTTTCCTTTTTGGAATTTGGGTATTTGGAGAGTCGCCACCTAACGCATTATGGTGCGTTAGGACACCTAGAGAAATTAACCCATGAAGTAGTTTGCATTACTAGAGATTAGCGTAAGGGCTCGAAATAATCTTGAGGGGAAGGTGTTAGGCACCCCTCGCAGTCCACAACGGTAGGTCCCGACGGAACTTAAACTATGTGAATTAGTCATTTTAACGAATAAACATTTTTAACACATACTCGCGAATAAAGACATGTCTTAACATTCTAAGTGCATGTATGATCCAAGTAATGAAAACAAGGGAAAAGGTTTGAACAATTTGCACATATGTAAAGGAAAGTAAATTCATTTAAACAATGGGAGAGGGGTCCTAGGTTGGTTTAGCTTACAGGATCATACCTACACAATGCCCGGTAATCACTTCTTAGTGAGGGGCTACGAGTGACATTAGCGCATAGTCATCATATCCTTACTACCTGATTTCCTCCCCTCGGTCATAGCCTAAAGCGTTCTAGAAATGTTGAAAGATATCCTATGCATGCACTATCCGTCCCTTCCTTGTGGCTCTGGAGGTATTTAGGACCTCTAATTTAGGTAGTTCTAGACCATCCTAAGGTACTTAAAGGAGAAAAATCTAAGCGTCAACCGAAAACAATTAGGGCTGCATTAAAGAGGGAACAATTAAAGGCTCACATTTTACCTCCACAAACAGAGCAAGTAAATGCACGTCTCAAACAACAGTTTTTCAGATATTTAAGAGAAGCCATAAAACATGATATCTAGGTGAGCAGAGAATATGCGGTATTGAATTTGGACCAAAGTGTCAAAGACCTATTCAGCTTGCCTACTGATTTTAAACCTATTGAATATGAGCAATCACAGATAACAGAGCATAGTTTTACAGTTGCAGGATTTTTAATCGCCCTATAGGCTTGCCTAGGCGTATAATAGTGATGTCCTATTAGCATGGTATCTAGTCACTAATCAGGAATGCAATGAGACAGTGAACAATTTTAAACGGGCAATTTGGACTCTATAAGCATGCTCTTTAGTAATATTAATTAAGGCAGCATTGAAAACTTGTTAAAGAAACAAACAGATTAGTCAGTTAAACCTATTCAGAGTCAACAAATATGAGTTAAAGTTAAACTAATTTTAGGTCTAACTAAACTGGTTTTAGATCTTATAATCATGATTTCTAATTAGACATAAGGCGAAGCAAGCATAATATATTTGACCAAAGCGAAATCTCTATAGGCATGATTTCTATTAAAGTTGATTTAGATCCTATATGCATGATCTCTATTATTAAAGCTGATTTAGGTCCTATAGGCATGGCTTCTAATTGTGAAAGTAAATCAAGCAGAATTTATTTGAACCAAAGCAGATCCTATAGGCATGATTTCTATTAAAGTTGATTTAAGCCCTATAGGCATGTTATCTACCCCAACTTTACCCATAGTATGTGATTACCCAACCTTTTTTTTCACTAATCACCCCAATGTTTGTTTACAATAATTATTACAGACCAAGAATTGAATATAAATTACATAAATAGAATAGAAGTTAAGCTATAGGGAGCCTGAAGCAGGCCCAAAACAATCCTGGTGTACCAAGCCTTCACTAGTCTCAAATGGCCAAAGTTCCATAGCCCATTTCATATCTATGTGTGTCAGAGTTCCCTAAGGACCTCAAGGATACCGGGCAGTGCTCACACCCAGACTTTCCTCAAACAAAGACTGGTTATGTGCAGTATGAAAGTGCCAACCCTGATATGCCATAGTTCAGAGAGATCTCAAGGGTCTCAAAGCAGTACACATATCAGAGGGGCATGACTTAGTAATCTAAGAGTAATGTGAGAGTGCATAATAATTTGAAAGAGTTTGGTGAATAGTATAAAGAAGGTCTCAAGAATGAAAAGAGTTTTCTGAAAACCTGTACTAGTTTGAGTAAAACAGTTGTTGGAAAAGCATGAAAAAGAATATCTTGAAATCAGAATACCAATCCCAGAATAGCTTCAGAAAATACTTTGGCAAACAGACTTCACATAAGGAGAAAGGGGTAGGGGACACCTAGAATGCACCTTAGTGATAGAAAACAAATACACAGATTCCTCAAGAAGTTATGGAAGTAACCAGTTAATTACAAAGATATGTTGAGAACACATAGGTCTTAGACATGACCAATACACACAACTAGAGTACCTTTGAAAGAGCTAGATGTCTTAACAAGATATCCTTAGTGAAGTAGAGTAAGTTAGATTTAAATGAACAAACTAGACAAACACTTCATGAAGCATTCAAGGTTTTAGAAACACTAATCACATACAGAACAAGCAAAATTTAGACATACTGGGTGAGACAGTAAACAAACAATGAAGAGGGGCAGCTGTGAGCACGTGATTTTGCCCTAAGCAAATTATTCCCAAAATTCAAACAAAATGATTCTTTTTCTTTATTTTTACAATTTTTGTGCAGTTTGGCGTCATTTTCTGATAGTTGTTGCGTTTTATTTATGCCTGGTCAATTCATATAAAATACAAAAATATGCATTTGCATTTAGGATCTAATTTCATATGTTGGTATTAATCAGCGATTAATTTGTTTTATAATAGAATATATGGAAAATAACAAAAAGAGTCCATTTTTGCATTTTTAATTGTTTAATTGCGAATTCGTCCTGGAATAGTTTTTAAAATAATTTTAGGAATTAATTAGTTTAATTTTGAAATATATTCGGAATTTATTTTAAATTTTGCAATTTTATAAAATTAGAAAAAAAGAATATACAAATTGAAGTACAAAAATTAAATAAAATAAGTCAAAAGAAAAGAAGTGAAAACATTAAAAAGGGTTGCCTATGATTTGGGCATATTAAACCACAACCCAGACCCGGCCAGCCCAGAACCCCTTTCCCACCCGGTCCAATACACTAAAATCAAAACGACACCGTTTGGCGTCGATCAATCCGAACCGTCGAGGTTAACAAGATCAACGGCTCAGAGGCAGGGTAGGCGTACTATAAAACTGTCCGAAACCTTACCCCCCACCCCGGTCCTTCGCCTTCCTCACCCTACCTCTCCTTTCAAACCCTAATCCCAGCTGCCCCAAACCCCTCGCCGGCGGCAAGCGCAACCTACGCTGTTCAACCCCAAATTAACACCATAGATCCCCCATGAATCCCTCTTTCCATTCCTACTATTGGTTTCCATCGAATATTGCCGGAGCTCGTCGAATCTCCGATTGAAGTTCTCCGGCCAAGTCGCAAACTCATCCAAACCAGCCCAAAATCATACCACACCATCCCCAGACTTCCCTCAACCCAAATCCATGACCATCTTCCTTCAAATCTCGGTGAAGCGGCTCGAATTTCAGATCTAAGAATTTCTGGCCAAAACCCTAACCCAAAATCTTTGTGATTTTGGACCGTAATATCCTTAACCATGTGTTCTCTTGTAAAAATACATGGTTAGGGATGTTATGTGTCAAAAATCTGGAAAGATTCGGACGTCAGCGACTGGCCGGAGTTTCTCGTGCTTCAGTGAGCTTTCTTGTTTCTTTTTACTGGCATAGTTGAAGTTCTAGTTATAGTTTTGATTTCATTAAAGTGTTCTGTTAATTTTTCGATCTATTTTTGTGTATTAGTATAGTTTAAATCTTCTTTGTTCCTTGTTCCTTGTTCCATCTGTTTTAATCAGTAAAGCATCTTCGCATTTTAGTTTAGTTTGATGCATGTGTCATTTATTAGTTAATCATAATTTTAATTGCAGAATCGGCATAATTAATTAGTTTGGATTCAATACCATTTTGTCCATTAATGTTAGCTAGATGTTTAGGTTGATTTCAATTGCTGTTTAGTTCTGAATTTAATGTTTGAATGGTCAATTGAGAGCTTATTGGTTAAAAGTTAGTTTAATTTAATGTTGATCGATCCTGGTCTCTTGGTTTTTCTAGTTTGTTTGAGTTTGAGTGATTGAACAATTGGGATTGGTTAGTTCAATTAGTTAATTTCTGAGTTCTAATTAATCAGTCCTAGTTAGTTTTGAATTAATTTAGGGGATTGGTTATAGCTGTTAAGAATGTAGGTAGAACCAGTAACTTTGAGAAGTTTTCAAGGGCATTTTAGGCATAGAAAAGGGTAGTTTCTTTAGGAATAGTAATTTCAGAATATAACAAGGGTAGTATAGGTACTGTATAGGTAGAAGAACACCCTAGGGCATTCTAGAATAGGACTTTAGTGTATATTTCAGCCAACTTAGGATACTAGCTTGGGAAACAAGTCAAGAAATGAGGGATTAATCTGAAATAAACTAGGGACTGAATTTAAAATCTGAAAATCTGACTTGCACCTCATCTTTGCCTATAAAAAGGCATGACCATTGCCTTGAAAATGGTTTTTTTTGAGCTCAGAAATCCTCCCAAAGTATGCTCTCTAATTTTCAGATCTAAGACCTGAAATTCAAAATCCAAAACCCCAAAAGCAATAGAAAAATCCAGAAACCAAAAAAAAAAAAACCCAGCAAAAACCAAAGAAAAACTGTTACATGGCTCTTCCCTAGATCATTTTCGAAGGTTCAGTTTTTAATCAACATTTTAGCTTAGTTAAGATTAGGAACTGCTTGAATTCCTCAATTCTGTTCGAACATTTGAAGTGTGAAGACAAGTTTGAATCAGTCATGGGTTAACTGATTAGATCCACTAATTTCTAGGCTTAATTTTGAGATATGGTACTGTTCGGCTGTATATTGACATTGTTGAATTTTCAAAACAATTCTGAGCTCGAGCCTGGTTTGAATTGCTGTTGCACTCGTTGAATACTGCTGTTTGCAATCTGATCTCTTCCTTTCCTTACTTGTGTTCCAATTTTCAGGTATGTTCCTAGAGTCCAGGTGCTAGAACTAAATTGATATGAAAAAACTTATTTGAAATCGATTAATGATGAATTGAAGCTTGGATTGTTTGATTCGCTGTGACTGCATTTCTGCAGATTTGCTTACACTATTGTTTAGTTTGTTTTAATTCTCGTGTGGTTAATTAATTAGGATTAGAAGTCCAGTAGTGTATAACTGGACAGTCGCTTATTGTTTTCATTCGTGGCGTTTGAATTGATGCTATGTTTTCCTTAGATCATGAGAACTCTCTGTAGATAGTAGTATTGGTTAGTGAATGACTTCAGTAGTAAATTTCTGTTTTCAGTAGTTGGCAATCCAATTGGGAACTCATTAGTGTAAACTAGCTACAGTGGCAGGCAGTAATTCGTTCATCAAATCTCAAGTTATTTAAAGTTAGCTTTGTTAGATTGGTAATATTGAATGAGTAGCATTTTGATTCACTTAATCTAAAATTGAGAACTGGGCCAATGTTGGCATGTAGGCCCAAGGCCTTCGATTTGAATAAAATGGAATTTATAGGGCATGATTTGTTTTAGGACTGGGAGTGGTCTTGTGGGGACTCGATCCCGGACTGGGCGTCAGAGCCGCCTGGACCTTTCACTGATGCTGGGCCTGAGCAATTGGGCCGTAACACAAGCCTACCGTGCAGACCAGGTTGGGCTAAAAAAAAATAACGTGATTCTTAGTTTGCCTTGATATAACGCAATTCATAATTAATTAGGTTTTATTTCTCTTCTAAAGAAAACAAAAAAAAAAGCAAAGAATCGTAGTCACTTTTAGGTCGCCCTTTTTATAAAATGATGAGACGAGCCTCACCAAACGAAATACAAATGGCGGAGCCCACAATAATGGTTACATAAAATAATTGGAATTTGGGAGGGCCGTCTAGTGAATTTCACGACCTTCCCCCAAATAATAATACGTTAGAATCTTTAGGCACGTCTTTTTTTATAAAATTACTTCCTTAAACTCGGGTGCGCATTGATGCGACCCGAATCTAAATCTTGACGAAGTCGAAATGGGTTGACAATCACGGGTGCATTGATTGCGACGTGGTTCGAAACACGTTTTCACGACGTCGCAATTCTTTTAAAATAAATAATGATAAAAAGTGGTTTACGAATAAAAGGCACATAAGCTAGCATATATTAAAATCAGATAAAATCAAATACAATTGTTGAGCGATCGTGCTAGAACCACGAAACCCGGAATGCCTAACACCTTCTCCCGGGTTAACATAATTCCTTACTCGGATTTCTGGTTCGCAGACTGTTAACAGAGTCATATGTTTCCTCGGTTCGGGATACAACCGGTGACTTGGGACACCATTAATCTCTCAAGTGGCAACTCTGAATAATTAATAATTAAATCCCGTTTCGATTGTCCTTTAAATGGAAAAACTCCTTTAGCCCTTTGCGGGGTATAAGTAAAAAGGAGGTGTGACAGCTCTGGCGACTCTGCTGGGGATCGAACCCAGAATCTCTGGTTCAGGGTTCAGAATTCGAGCTTAAATAAATTGTTGTATTTGGTTGTATCTGATTTTCCTACATGTTTTGTGCTGAATGTGCTAAATGTTACCGCTTTGATATTATCTGAACTGTATATATATAATCTGTGCCGACACCCTTCTCTCTTCACCTCCGGGGATGTGCTTACTGGTTAAGACTCCCTATTCTGTTAGTGTCATACCTTGAAATAAGAAAGAGGCCGGACAAGTTACGAAGCCAGATGGCCTTTTGGTTCCCGGTAAGTTGGCCCCTCCTCGACTCAAGTTATCCGCTCGGGTACACAGTTTAGAACACCGACCCAGGTTTTGAACATAGAATAACGTGACTTCATGCCGGATCCCTAGTAGGAACGCTTATTTGCATCACGTTGCATTTGACTTAGGGGACTCAACACAGGGGTTGGGTCCGTCCAGGACTAGCAACCTGAAATGAAAAGAACATCCTGATGCATTCTCTTGTGCTTCGCATTTATTTGTTCCGAACCTGCATGTTGACCGGTTTCTGAATTTGGAAAATGTTGGAAAATTGAGAAAAGAAAAAAGAAAAAAAAAGAGAGAGAAATAACAGTTAGGGAGTTAAAAACCCAATGCCCAAACACTGTCGAAACTCTGCCGAAATTTTGAGAAAATAAAAAGGAAAATGCTTTATTTCTAATAGTCTGTTTTACTAAAAACAAAAGAAAAATAGAAAAAAGGAGTCTTTTATTTTTGGAAAGTGTTTGTTGAAAAAAAAAGTTTTTTATTCTTAGTTTGGAAAATAGGTTGTTTATTGTTTGTTGAAAAAGAAAAATTGAAAATGAAAAAGAGTATTGTTTTAAAATAGTTCGGTTAATTGGCCCGAACTACGCCGGTTTGATTCTCACAGGGTGTGAGATACGTAGGCAACCCTCATCGGGTCCAACCTTTCTTTTGCAAAAATAGCCAAAAAATGTCAAAATTTTTATTTTTCGTCGTAAATAAGTCAAGTGGGCCGTCTTGTCATAAATAGCCGAATGTCCCCAAAAGGGACGCTGGAAGGCTGACTTCGCAAAAACATCCATCTTGGTCAATTTTTGATTTTTGACTGGTTGACTTTCGCAACCTTAAAATCTTTGTTCCCGAAGTGCTGAAAGGCCGCGTTTGAGAATCGAGTTCTTCATTTTTAAAATTTGAAAATATATAGGTAATTCTGAGTCAAAAATATAGATAGTTCTTTTTTGAGTCGAATAAAAGTTTTTCTTTTGCTTAATCCCCTTAATAAATGTGCAGGATGAGCACGATGCTGAATGAACCCTTTTCAATAATGACCAAAATCCTTTTTGAGTTGCGATTATGGTGGAATGATTTAGGCAAAGAAGGGCAAGACGAAGTGAAAAAGTATTTGAAAGATCTCCCGGATTTATTAGACATTCAGCCTCGGGGTGATATTATCAGGGCATTGGTCGCTTATTGGGATTCGGCACATAATGTATTTCATTTCTCGGACTTTGAGCTCACCCCTACATTGGAGGAAATAGCGGGGTACATCGGAAGTGATCAAGCTCCGTTGAGGTTCAAATACTTAATTGCTCCCAGGGCCATTACCGTACATCGGTTTTTGGATTCCTTGAAAATACCCCGAACAGTGCATCATCCAAATTTTGCAAAGGGTTTCTGCAGTTTCCGCTTCATATATGATAGATATGGCCACGTGGGCGGATTCAATAATCCAGACTTTAAGCTATGCAGTAGAAGTAACCGACAAAAATGGGAGGAACACAGACGGGTGGCTTTTATGATAGCCTTTTTGGGCCTCATAGTATTCCCAAGGAAAGATGGTAATATTGATTTGAAAGTAGCGGGGTTCGTCAGTACCTTGCAAACTATGGGAAAAGCACTTTAGCACCTATGATCGTGGCTGACATCTTCCGGGCTCTCACTGCTTGCAAAGCTGGGGGCAAATTTTTTGAGGGATGTAACTTGTTGTTACAAATGTGGATGACTGAGCATTTGTGCCCCCGCTCTCAGCTCTTGAGTTATGGTTCATTTGAGAAAACTTGTATAGGAGAATTTTACACAAGAATCAAATGGGCTAATCTACCTAAAGGAGTCACAACTTGGACATCATTATTTCGGACCCTCACTGCCAGCCAGATACAGTGGGTGCTCGGATGGTTGCCAGTCGAAGAAGTCATATACATGCCAGCAGCCAGGCCGCATTTTCTGTTGATGGGACTCAAAAGCATCCAGCCCTATGTGCCATATCGGGTTCTGAGGCAACTCGGGAGGTATCAAGTAGTACCGAGAGATGAAGATCTGAATACCCAAGTGGTCGAAATTAGTCCTGACGGTCGGTTTCCCGAAGAAGAAGTTCGCCAAATTTGGAGTGAGTGTCAACATTTGATGGCGAACACTTGTGTGTTAGATAGGGCTAAAGGGGAAGTTGCCCCGGGGTATCATGACTGGTTCAGAGATGACATGGCGTGCGGGAGACCGGCTAAAAGACCTCATCTCGAAGATTTCGCCGAGTCGTCCCAAGAGCAGTGGGACTGGTTAGCAAAGGAAGAAGGTTATTGAGTTGAGATTGGTAAACTGAAGCAGCAAGTTGAGAGTCTGAAATTCGAGAACAGTGTACAGATTGCTGCAGATCAAGGTGAGAAGAACAGACTGGCTTGAGAAAACAAAGCGCTTATGGCCCAAATCCGGCAATAAAAAGGCTGGAAAATGAAGTGAGGGAATGGTGGGATGAATTAGAAAAATCTGAGAATATCATGGCAGAGCTTAAAGCGCAGTGGTCTACAAGAACAGAGGAGCGTCGCCAGTACTTGAATCAGTTGAAAAGGGACCATGAGAAAATTGTTGCCGATTTAAAGAGAAAAGTGTTTGCCCTTGAGGGTAAAACAGTTAGACAAGCTAGAGATTTTGGAATTGAAAGTGGACATTGTTACGACTTGTTGGCCCAAATGGAGGTAGAAGTGCAGAAGTTGCAAGATCAACACCTGTAGGATTCTCGAGCTTTAAAGACATGCAACGATCAAATAAGATGCTTGCTTATAGAAAAGAAGCAAACAAAAGACAGGATTAGAGCCATTGCTCATGCCATTTTCAGGAGATGCCGGGTTTGTGAAGACATGACCCATACTACTTTTGTCTCCGCAGTAATGATCTATGTGAAACGAATCATAAATGAATTAGAGCAGCTTGAAAGGGATTTGGATCCTAGGCCCGCAGCGAGGCCGAACGACGCCCCGCGGACACCTAAGTTTGAAGCACTAGAGTATGCATAGGCCATGTCTGTAGTTTTCTACCTTTTGAGTCTGTCTTTCGTCTGTCCGTCATCCTTTCAGGTCAAGTATGTTTGCAGTCTTAGATTCTGTGTTTGCTTTTAATTTGCGTCTGTTAGTTTCATTCCGAAAAATGTTTAGTTTGTAATAGTTTGTTTTAGTAATGAAAATTGAAAATTTCAAACCTTTATTTTTGCATTTATTTTTCACGAACTACACTTGGTCTGATTCATGCGGGGTCACGATACGTAGGCAATCTCCATAGGATTCGATCGTAATCGTAACAACAAAATGTAAGAAAGAGAGAGAGATAAAAAGAAGGGAGCGAAAAAAGAGAAAGAGAAAGCAAGAAATGAGCGGAAACCCAAAAGAGAAAGAAATAGAAGAAAGAAAAGAGCACCAGAGAGGGACAAGGTGAGAAATGTGAAAGAAAGATAAAAAGAAACAAGGAACGAAGTGTCGGGATGACGCATGCGATCGAGCAAACGCATAATAGAAATGATTAACTGTATAGGTGCATTCATACCAACGTGCGGTTGTCAAATCTGTTAAGACTTAATCGCTAACAAAGTGTTTGTCTAAATGTGTGAGTTCAGGCAGATGGTTAGTTGATTGGCAATTCTGGCAACTCACCCGTACAATACCCGGTCGAAAGATAAAGTAAACATGACAGGACAGGAATCAACATCGTAGACCCTTCAAATGAAGTTGAGGTAACATATGCGGGTGCTATGAAAGAAGAGATGAGGAAACTAAAAGCACAAATGGCCGAAATGCATCGGCCATGGTCTCAGGGACATCCGACACCACTATACTCCGCTAATCCATCTTACATACCACCCCTGGCTCAGGCTCCGGAGCCCACCACTCCCCACGTATCTTCAGCCTTCCCCTATCACGCCCAGGGCTATGGTACTACTTCATACGCTCCTCCAGCTCCACTCCCCAAACAGAACCCTCCCCCACCCATGGTTCCAGTCTTTGTGGCACCTCCCCCACCCCATTACATAGATCGTCCAGTGAGCCGCTATTCCAAGCTTACGACACCCAATATTACCCTCCCGAACCCACTTTCAAAGCACCTGAGCCATATACCTATTCTCCTCATTTTGAAATCCCGGGAGAAGTTGAGAAACCGGTATAGAATGCAGAACAGGAGGAAGTGATTCGTAAAGTCAAAAGCCTGGAGCAATCCTTCAGGAACATGCATGGTTTAGGCAACCAAGTCAGCATTGCATACAAAGATTTGTGCCTTTTCCCTGATGTTCAGTTGCCTGCGGGGTTTAAAATGCCGAAGTTTGACTTGTATGAGGGGCACAGTGACCCAGTAGCCCATCTGCGTGGCTTTTGTAGCAAGATGAGAGGTTCTGGGGGAAGGGATGAATTGTTGATAGCCTATTTCGGTCAAAGCTTGAGCGGGTCCGCGCTGGAATGGTACACGAGACAGGACCCCGGCCGATGGTATACATGGGATGATTTGGCACAAGCATTCATTGGCCATTTTCAGTATAACCTTGAGATAGTCCCCGATCGTCTGTCATTGTTGAAGCTGGAAAAGAAGCCCGGGGAAAGTTTTAGAGAGTTTGGTTTCCGCTGGAGGGAACAAGCAGCAAGGGTTGATCCTCCGATGAGGGAGAGTGAGATGGTAGATTACTTCTTGCAAACATTGGAGCCTACCTATTTTGGTCATCTAGTGACATCTGTCGGAAAATCGTTTAATGAAGTGGTAAAGATGGGAGCCATGATTGAAGAGGGATTGAAGTCTAACAAGATCTTGAGCTACTCGGCATTGAAAGCAACCACCCAGGCCATCCAAAGCGGTACTGGTGGTGTGCTTGGAAAGAAGAAGAAGGAAGAAGTTGCTACGGTTGAAACTAGTACTTGGTCCAGGCCCAATAACCCTCCACCCTACTACAACCAACCCAGACCCCACCACCCAAACTACCAATATACCCCATATGGCCCACCACAACACTACTATCCACCACCAGAACCACACTTTTCTATCCACCACGCCCAGACATACACTCAGCCTCCGGTGCACTCGCAATGGCGTGCACCGACTCCCCAAAACACACATCCACCCTCACAAAACACCTATCCACCTCCCAGGGCAAACAGACTAGGAACCGGCTTCCACTCAAACCAAGCTTTTAGAAGTGAGAAGGCCCCAAACAGAAAAACATTTACTCCGCTAGGAGAATCTTACACCACTCGCTTCTATAGATTGAAACAGTTGAGAATGTTGAACCCAATTGAGTCCAAAGCACCAAACCCCCTTCCCAGAAACCTGGACCATTCTATTAGCTGCGAGTATTGCTCAGGGATGCCGGGGCACGATACTGAAAAATGTTGGAAGTTGAAAAACGCGATACAAGAACTCATTGATAATCGCCGTATTGAAGTACAGGCCCTAGAGGCCCCAAACATCAATCAAAACCTGTTACCAGCGCATTATGAAGCCAATATGATCGAACTGATACATAAGGGGACAGAGCCTAAAAACCCTCGCAGACGGTCATGGTGATCCGTTCTATGGAAGCCAAGGTCAAAGAAAAGACAGTTAGTGTAAGGCCAGTGGTTCAGCTAAAAGCGATAAAAGATAAGCCAGTGTTGGTAATGGGAAAAGGACCATTTGTTGCTGCAAAAAATCCAGAGCCAGTCAAGTTAGTGGTACCGGGGTCGTCATCTGCACCCGTGGTTATTGTGAAAGGGGCCTACATAAAACCAGTTGTCATAAAGTCGGTAGTCCAATTACCCGTGGTTGATAGCAAAGCCGTACCGTGGAAATATGACAAGGTAGTGGTGACATACAAAGGAAAGGAAATTGAGGAAGAGAGTTGTGAAGCACAAGGACTAACTCGGTCGGGACGTTGTTTGCTCCCGAAGAATTGAGAAAGGCTAGGGGCGCTAAAGACAATCCAGTGCTAGTCAAAAAGGCTGTGATGGAAGAAGAGGCAGAAGAATTTCTGAAAAAGATGAAAGTGCAAGATTATTCCATTGTTGCACAATTGAGAAGCCCAGATCTCGTTGTTGTCATTATTGATCCATTCTGACGAGCATTGCCGAGCTTTGGTGAGGATATTGAATGAAGCTCATGTGCCCGACAAAATTTCAGTGAACCATTTGGAGACAATTGCCAACAAGATCTTTGAGGTAAACAAGGTAGCATTTTCTGATGATGAATTGCCTGTGGAAGGCACAGAACACAATAAAGCTCTCTACTTGACGGTCAAGTGTGAAGATTCAATGGTTACTCGGGCGTTGATCGATAACGGGTCAAGTGCTAATATTTGTACGTTGTCCACATTGAACAAGTTGAAGATTGATGATGATAGAATCCGCAAAAATAGTATTTGTGTTCGAGGGTTCGACGGAGGGGGAACAAATATAGTGGGGGATATTATACTCGAATTGACTATTGGCCCAGTCGAGTTCACTATGGAATTTCAGGTGTTGGATGCTGCAGTGTCCTATAATCTTTTGTTGGGTCGACCATGGATCCACGCGGACAAAGCAATGCCTTCCACACTGCACCAAATGGTCAAGTTCGAGTGGGACAAAAAAGAAATCGTGTTATATGGGGAAGATCCCACATACGCCATGAATGATGCCATTGTGTCCTTTATAGAAACTGAAGATGATAAGGGACTATGGGTTTATCAGGTCTTCAACACGGTCCCGGTGAACAGAGTTCCCGAGGGTAAAAGCATTCCATGTCCCAGGGTGGCAGCTGCAACCGTCATGGTAGTATCAGAAATGCTGAGTAATGGGTTCGTGCCAGGAAAAGGTCTGGGGGCTGAGCTTCAGGGCATTATTCAACCTGTTTCTCTGCCCAAAAATCTGGACACTTTCGGACTAGTGTTAAAACCAACAACGACAGATGTTAGAATGGCTCGTAAATTGAAAAAGAAAGTTTGGGTTCTTCCCAAACCGATTCCACGCTTGTCCAGGTCCTTCGTCAGGCCGGGGGACAAGAAACGGTCATTGGCAAAGGTGTCGGGTCCACTAATTGGTGTAGAGGGGAACTTGGATAATGTGTTCGAGAGGGTATTTACTGAAGTGAACATGGTTGAGGCCAGGGAAGGGTCAAGCGGAGCAGATATACAGTACATCGGACCGCATGCTAACGTCAACAATTGGGAAGCTACTCCTCTTCCAATTCGGAGGGAGTTGTGGTAGTGAGTTTTGTTTTCCTTTTGTCACCTGGATTATTCCAGGGTTTGTAATTCAGTTGCTATGTTCCGTCTGTTTGGATGAGTTAAAACCCTGTTATCTTTACATTCAATGAAATGCAATTTTCTTCTTTCTTCATTCCTAATTTTGTTTCCATTTTTTTCTTTTCTTTTTGTATAGTTCTTTTTATGCTGATATCAATGATATGACATGCATGAGGAATCTTTGGCCCAGTTTTAAAAGCCAATCTAGCTCAGAAATAATAATACAAGAAATCGAGTGTGATGATGGGGTGGATTGTAACGACGATGAGGCTTATGAGGAAATTAGTAAAGAATTAAGTCACTTTGAAGAAAAACCCAAACCTAACCTAAATGACACAGAAGCAGTTAATCTAGGGGACCAAGACAATGTGCGGGAAACTAAAGTAAGTGTTCATCTGGAGCCACAACTCAAGGAGGAGATAATTAAAGTATTGCATGAGTACAAAGATGTTTTTGCATGGTCGTATGATGATATGCCGGGTCTAAGCACTGATTTGGTGGTTCACAAATTGCCGACTGATCCGGCACTCCTTCCTGTCAAGCAGAAGTTGAGAAAGTTCAAAACGGACATAAGTGTGAAGATCAAAGAAGAAATTACCAAGCAATTTGATGCAAAGGTCATTCGGGTTACACGGTATCCCACTTGGTTAGCTAATGTTGTGCCTGTGCCAAAGAAAGATGGCAAGACCAGGGTGTGTGTCGATTATTGAGATCTTAACAAGGCGAGTCCAAAAGACAATTTCCCACTGCCCAACATCCATATACTGATTGACAATTGTGCCAACATGATATTGGCTCTTTTGTGGATTGTTACACAGGTTATCATCAAATTCTAATGGACGAGGAAGATGCAGAAAAGACGGCATTCATCACGCCGTGGGGAACGTATTGTTATCGGGTCATGCCGTTCGGTTTGAAAAATGCTGGGGCAACTTATATGAGGGCCATGATAACAAACCATGATATGATACACAAGGAAATCGAGGTGTACGTGGATGATGTGATCGTGAAGTTTAGACAGCAGTCAGCCCATGTCAGAGATTTGAGAAAGTTCTTTCAAAGGCTTCGCAGGTATAATCTTAAGCGCAATCCTGCAAAGTGTGCTTTCGGGGTGCCATCTGGGAAGTTGTTGGGGTTTATAGTCAGCCGGCAGGGTATTGAGTTAGACCCGTCGAAGATCAAAGCTATTCAGGAATTGCCACATCCAAGAAAAAAAACTGAGGTGATGAGTTTGTTAGGAAGATTGAACTATATCAGTAGGTTCATTGCTCAGCTCACGACAACTTGTGAGCCGGTTTTCAAATTGTTGAAGAAAGATGCTGCAGTCAAATGGATTGATGAATGTTAGGAGGCTTTTGATAGATAAAGAGGTATTTGTCGAACCCACCCATGTTGGTCCCGCCAGAACCAGGGAGGCCTTTGATTCTATATCTGACGGTTTTGGATAATTCATTTGGCTGTGTACTGGGGCAGCATGATGTTACGGGTAGAAAGGAGCAGGCTATCTACTATCTCAGCAAGAAGTTCATATCTTACAAGGTTAAGTATACTCATCTGGAGAGGACATGTTGCGCCCTAACTTGGGTAGCATAGAAGTTGAAACATTATTTGTCATCCTACAGCACTTACCTCATATCTCGCTTGGACCCACTGAAGTATATTTTTCAGAAGCCTATGCCCACAGGGAGGCTTGAAAAGTGGCAGATCCTTCTTACAGAGTTTGACATTACTTATGTGACACGGACTGCGATGAAAGCACAAGTATTAGCCGATCATTTGGCTGAGAACCCCGTCGATGAAGATTACGAACCTTTGAAAACTTGTTTCCCTGATGAGGAGGTGATGCATATTGATAAATTGGAACAAGCTGAGAAGCCGGGATGGAAACTTTTCTTTGATGGGGCTGCAAATATGAAAGGCGTGGGAATAGGAGCGGTACTTATTTCTGAAACAGGTCAGCATTACCCTGTTACAGCTCGGCTTCGTTTCTACTGTACGAACAATATGGCAAAATATGAGGCGTGTATATTGGGATTGAGATTAGCTGTAGATATGGGTGTACGGGAAGTCTTGGTCATGGGTGACTCGGACCTACTGATACACCAAATACAAGGAGAATGGGAAACAAGGGATTTAAAGCTTATACTGTACCGGCAATGTCTGCATGAGCTTTGTCAGCGGTTTCAGGCTATAGAATTCAGGCACATTCCAAGGATTCATAATGAGGTTGCCGACTCTTTGGCTACTTTGGAATCAATCGACGGCGAGCCATGGTTCCATGATATCAAAGAATACATCAGGACGAGAGTATATCCGGTACAGGCCACCGGTGATCAGAAAAGAATGATTCGGCGATTGGCAAGCGAGTTTTTCTTTAGTGGAGGAGTGTTGTACAAAAGAACTCCAGACCTCGGTTTGTTGAGATGCATGGACGCAAGACAGGCCACATCTATCATGACTGAGGTACATTCCGGAGTTTGTGGACCGCATATGAGTGGGTACGTTCTAGCAAAAATGATTCTCCGAGCAGGTTATTATTGGCTCACTATGGAGCGGGATTGTATCAGTTTTGTGCGTAAATGTCATCAGTGCCAAGTGCATGGATATTTGATTCATTCTCCACCATCAGAACTACATACGATGTCCGCACCATGGCCTTTTGTTGCATAGGGCATAGATGTTATTGGGCCAATTGATCCAGCAGCGTCAAATGGGCGCAGGTTTATTCTGGTAGCTATAGACTATTTTACCAAATGGGTGGAAGCTAAGATGTTCAAGTCTGTGACTAAGAAAGCCGTGGTCGACTTCGTGCATTCAAATATCATCTGTCGGTTTGGGATTCCGAAGGTAATCATAACGAATAATGGGGCTAATCTTAATAGTCATTTGATGAAGGAGACATGTGAGCAGTTCAAGATTACCCATAGGCATTCTACTCCTTACCGTCCCAAGGCAAATGGTGCGGTTGAAGCAACCAATAAGAATATAAAGAAAATACTCCAGAAGATGGTTGAAGGGTCTAGACACTGGCATGAGAAATTACCTTTTGCATTGTTAGGGTACCGCACCACCGTTCGTACCTCGGTGGGGGCGACTCCTTATTCATTGGTGTATGGCACCGAGGTAGTGATACCTGCAGAGGTGGAAATCCCTTCTCTGCGAATCGTTGCGGAGGCTGATATCGATGATGATGAATGGGTGAAAAGCCGCCTTGAGCAGTTGAGTTTGATTGACGAGAAGAGATTGGCATCAGTGTGTCATGGTCAACTGTACCAATGAAGAATGGCAAGAGCATACAACAAGAAAGTGCGTCCAAGGAAATTCGAAGTCGGACAGTTAGTACTGAGGCGGATTTTGCCTCATTGGGCTGAAGCAAAAGGAAAATTTGCCCCAAACTGGCAGGGACCATTTGTAGTAACCAGAGTGTTGTCTAACGGGGCATTGTATTTGACAGATGTAGAAGGAAAATGTATAGAAATGGCCATCAATTCCGATGCAGTCAAGAGATATTATGTATGATTTCTTTATTTCTGAATGTATCTGTTTGTATTTGGCATATCATGAAGATTGAAATGACGAAGGCGTTTTGTCCTACTATCCAAACACTTTTATCCCTTGTCATCCCTTTTGAGCCTTACTTATTTTTCATACCCTTCTTTCAGAATCAATGACACTATCAAGGAACACAGGTGCCGAACATAAAAGAAAGAAAAGAAAAGCAAAGGGAAAAGAAATTAAAAAAAAATGAAAAGTGAAGGAAAAGAGCAGAGAAAGAAAAGAAGAAGAAAAGAAAGAAAAGGAAAGAAAAAACACACAACAACAAAGGTAACTATGATACAGTGAACTACGTTTGACTTGATCCCGAAAGGGTACGTAGGCAGCCTTACTCCGAGGTTCAGTCATACCAAAATAAAAATCCAAAAATCCCCAAGCAAGAAACTGGGGCAGAAGTTGTGATTGTTGTGAACAGTTGGATTCCGAAAGTTGAAATTTGAACCCATTTGAATTGTGTTGAGCCTTTTATACCTTTCTTTCTAACCCAATCCAAAAGCCTACATTACGGTCCAAAGAAAGACCTTCTGATCAGTTTTGAGAAATGCCAAGTTGAACAGGTAGGAATAACTCACGATAGGGGCAACACTCTGGTTCAAGCAAGAAAAAAACAAAGTAATAATGAGAGAGTCTTATCGGTGAAAACCTTCACAGACACCCTAAGGCGACAGGAGTTGAGAGAAAAATAAATGAGAGAGTCTTATTGGTGAAAACCCTCGCGGGCACCTTGAGGCGAAAGTGAGTTGAAAATGGTTATTTGGCAAAAGGGTTGCGGGTGGTAAACTGTTTCGAGGCACCGCAGGATGAGCAAGGTTAAGGTCTGGGTAATTCAAACAATTGATGGAAGTCCTGGGCAATGAGGTATGGCAATTGGGAGTTGTTTAGTTGGATCGGTTGGGCCGATTAGTCCGAAATGCATGTCATGATCATTGGTGCCAGCTTTTCCGGTCAGATAAGTTTCTTTTCTTCACTTCATTTTTAGTAGTCATCCGGTTTTGGATTCTTCTTATCCCTAACCCGTAAAACCATTGCATTTTATTCTCTTTTGGGGGGTTTTTGTTTGTCTAAATGTTCTAATGTCAGTGATGTTCATAAGCAAGTGGGAAAGGATTTCAAGGCTCGCTACTAGCTTCCGAAATTGTAAAGCACAACGTGGTCAGAGCATGTCAAAAACAACCTGATGTCAAGTGGAATACAGGGAATTAACGGAAATTTCATCGGTGGAATGATTGGAAAATGTCGCGGGAAATGCAAAGGTTCAAACAAAAGGGGCAGAAAAGTGAAATAACAGCATGGGTGTAAAACATTTAGGTCGCCAGAGGTTGGGGAATTTAAAAGTTGGTCAGAAAATCAAACGGTTCAAGGTCAGTGCGTGGAAGTCAGTCAACACAAAGCAATACAGGGGAAGGATTTTTCAGCAAGAATGCCATCAACTAACCACCATTTTAAACTAACGGAATTTTCTTTGATTGGAGCAGGGGAAAAAAGTTAGTTGTTCAGGAGGAATTCTCCATAAAGGGAAAGCAAGCAGTAATCAGGTTTGACCGCAAAGTGCGGTTTGATTAAATACAAGATAATCATGAATAGCGTAGGGGAATATAATTTGGTTGCAAAGTTTGCATGTTTAGGATAAAATGCAAGTTGTCAGGGCCTTCCTGGATAATAGGACATAATTCAAATACCCGGATAAGATAACATGGTATAGTGAGAAGTAACACCTTAGGTTCATAATTGTTTGGAGTTGACAGGATCTTCCTGGATAAAGGGATGTAGTTTAAACCCTTGTAGATAACATGGTGTAGTTGTCAGAACCTCCCTGGATAATAGGATTTAGCTTTCAATTCTTAGTAATATGTGATAATATGATTCAGTTTAACACTCACCCATACACCCAGCTTCCAAACTGGGGCAGAAAAGTTTCCGTTGGTTGATTATTTTGTTGAAGTCAGGAGTCTGCCTGGAGAACAGAGACATACTTTTTAAGTTTGGTGTCAGGAGTCCGCCTGAAGAACAGAGACATACAGTTTAAATTTTAAAAGTCAGGAGTCCGGCTGGAGAACAGAGACATACTTTTTAAGTTTGGTGTCAGGAGTCCGCCTGAAGAACGGAGACATACAGTTTAAATTTTAAAAGTCAGGAGTCCGCCTGGAGAACAGGGACACGCATTTCAAATTTCGGCAATCAGGGGTCCGCCTGGAGAATAGAGACATTCAATTTCAAAATTTAGTTTTCAAATCAATTTCTTTGTTCATTTTGAAGTTAGGAACCCGCCTGGAGAACAGAGGTACATAATTCAAATTCAGAAGTCAGGAGTCCGCCTGGATAACAGAGACATGCATCTCAAATTTTAGCAATCAGGGGTCCGCCTGGAGAATATAGACATTCAATTTCAAAATTCAGAAGTCAGGAGTCCGCCTGGAGAATAGAGACATACAATTCAAATTTTAAGCAATCAGGAGCCCGCCTGAGGAACAGAGGTGATACAATCCAAATTTTAGTTTTCAATCAACTTCTTTTGTCTATTTTGAAGTCAGGAGCCCACCTGGAGAACATAGGAATACATTCAAGTTATGAAGTCAGGAGCCTGCCTGGATAGTAGAGGAATACTTTAAATTTCAAGGTCAGCAGTCAGGAGCCCGCCTGGATAACCGAGGAATACATTCAGGTTCAAGTTTATTCAAGTTCAGCAGTTTGGAGAGAAAGAATAACATCTTAGTTCACGATTTGAAGTAGTAATAGTGAGTTTCACAACAAGACAACATGGCAACAAGGAAGTGCAAGATGCAAGTTTGAAGACTTTAGATAGGACTTTTTTTTTGATTCGTAGTTCATAGTTTAGTTTAGCTTCTTTTATCTTGCCACGGTGTAATAAGGAAGGTTAGCGAGCAGTAGCAACAGCAGCAATCGCAGTGAAATCACAGCTCCTGGTAGTCCCAGCTACCGGACACTCCCAAACTACACTGACCTGATTCCTGTTTAGCCCAGGATATGTAGGCAACCTCTGAAGCAGGGTGCGGTCAAAACTTTTCAAAATGCTTCACAATGGAATACTTGAACGAGCAAAAACCGCTCGTATTTGCTCACTTATCTTTGCACGAAAACTCTTCGTATTTCCGGGAAAAGAGGGGCAGCTGTGAGCACGTGATTTTGCTCTAAGCAAATTATTCCCAAAATTCAAACAAAATGATTATTTTTCTTTATTTTTACAATTTTTGTACAGTTTGACGTCATTTTCTGATAGTTGTTGCATTTTATTTATGCCTGGTTAATTCATATAAAATACAAAAATATGCATTTGCATTTAGGATCTAATTTCATATGTTGGTATTAATCAGCGATTAATTTGTTTTATAATAGAATATATGGAAAATAACAAAAAAAGTCCATTTTTGCATTTTTTATTGTTTAATTGCGAATTCGTCCTGGAATAGTTTTTAAAATAATTTTAGGAATTAATTAGTTTAATTTTGAAATATATTGGGAATTTATTTTAAATTTTGCAATTTTATAAAATTAGAAAAAAAGAATATACAAATTGAAGTACAAAAATTAAATTAAATAAGTCAAAAGAAAAGAAGTGAAAACATTAAAAAGGGTTGCCCATGATTTGGGCCAATTAAACCACAACCCAGACCCGGCCAGCCCAGAACCCCTTCTCCACCCGGTCCAATACACTAAAATCAAAACGACGCCGTTTGGCGTCGATCAATCCGAACCGTCGAAGTTAACAAGATCAACGGCTCAGAGGCAGGGTAGGCATACTATAAAACTGTCCGAAACCTTACCCCCCACCCCGGTCCTTCGCCTTCCTCACCCTACCTCTCCATTCAAACCCTAATCCCAGCCGCCCCAAACCCCTCGCTGGCGGCAAGCTCAACCTACGCCGTTCAACCCCAAATTAACACCATAGATCCCCCATGAATCCCTCTTTCCATTCCTACTATTGGTTTCCATCGAATATTGTCGGAGCTCGTCGAATCTCCGATTGAAGTTCTCCGGCCAAGTCGCAAACTCATCCAAACCGGCCCAAAATCATACCACACCATCCCCAGACTTCCCTCAACCCAAATCCATGACCATCTTCCTTCAAATCTCGGTGAAGCGGCTCGAATTTCAGATCTAAGAATTTCTGGCCAAAACCCTAACCCAAAATCTTTGTGATTTTGGACCGTAATATCTTTAACCATGTTTTCTCTTGTAAAAACACATGGTTAGGGATGTTATGTGTCAAAAATCTGGAAAGATTCGGACGTCAGCGACTGGCCGGAGTTTCTCGTGCTTTAGTGAGCTTTCTTGTTTCTTTTTACTGGCATAGTTGAAGTTCTAGTTATAGTTTTGATTTCATTAAAGTGTTCTGTTAATTTTTCGATCTATTTTTGTGTATTAGTATAGTTTTAATCTTCTTTGTTCCTTGTTCCTTGTTCCATCTGTTTTAATCAGTAAAGCATCTTCGCATTTTAGTTTAGTTTGATGCATGTGTCATTTATTAGTTAATCATAATTTTAATTGCAGAATCGGCATAATTAATTAGTTTGGATTCAATACCATTTTGTCCATTAATGTTAGCTAGATGTTTAGGTTGATTTCAATTGCTGTTTAGTTCTGAATTTAATGTTTGAATGGTCAATTGAGAGCTTATTGGTTAAAAGTTAGTTTAATTTAATGTTGATCGATCCTGGTCTCTTGGTTTTTCTAGTTTGTTTGAGTTTGAGTGATTGAACAATTGGGATTGGTTAGTTCAATTAGTTAATTTCTGAGTTCTAATTAATCAGTCCTAGTTAGTTTTGAATTAATTTAGGGGATTTGTTATAGCTATTGAGAATGTAGGTAGAACCAGTAACTTTGAGAAGTTTTCAAGGGCATTTTAGGCATAAAAAAGGGTAGTTTCTTTAGGAATAGTAATTTCAGAATATAACAAGGGTAGTATAGGTACTGTATAGGTAGAAGAACACCCTAGGGCATTCTAGAATAGGACTTTAGTGTATATTTCAGCCAACTTAGGATACTAGCTTGGGAAACAAGTCAAGAAATGAGGGATTAATCTGAAATAAACTAGGGACTGAATTTAAAATCTGAAAATCTGACTTGCACCTCATCTTTGCCTATAAAAAGGCATGACCATTGCCTTGAAAAGGGGTTTTTTTAGCTCAGAAATCCTCCCAAAGTATGCTCTCTAATTTTCAGATCTAAGACCTGAAATTCAAAATCCAAAACCCCAAAAGCAATAGAAAAATCCAGAAACCAAAAAAAAAAACCCAGCAAAAACCAAAGAAAAACTGTTACATGGCTCTTCCCTAGATCGTTTTTGAAGGTTCAGTTTTTAATCAACATTTTAGCTTAGTTAAGATTAGGAACTGCTTGAATTCCTCAATTCTGTTCGAACATTTGAAGTGTGAAGACAAGTTTGAATCAGTCATGGGTTAACTGATTAGATCCACTAATTTCTGGGCTTAATTTTGAGATTTGGTACTGTTCGGTTGTATATTGACACTATTGAATTTTCAAAACAATTCTGAGCTCGAGCCTGGTTTGAATTGCTGTTGCACTCGTTGAATACTGCTGTTTGCAATCTGATCTCTTCCTTTCCTTACTTGTGTTCCAATTTTCAGGTATGTTTCCAGAGTCCAGGTGCTGGAACTAAATTGATATGAAAACTTATTTGAAATCGATTAATGAAGAATTGAAGCTTGGATTGTTTGATTCGCTGTGACTGCATTTCTGCAGATTTGCTTACACTATTGTTTAGTTTGTTTTAATTCTCGTGTGGTTGATTAATTAGGATTGGAAGTCCAGTAGTGTATAACTGGACAGTCGCTTATTGTTTTCATTCGTGGCTTTTGAATTGATGCTACGTTTTCCTTAGATCATGAGAACTCTCTGTAGATAGTAGTATTGGTTAGTGAATGATTTCAGTAGTAAATTCCTGTTTTCAGTAGTTGGCAATCCAATTGGGAACTCATTAGTAAACTAGCTACAGTGACAGGCAGAAATTCGTTCATCAAATCTCAAGTTATTTAAAGTTAGCTTTGTTAGATTGGTAATATTGAATGAGTAGCATTTTGATTCACTTAATCTAAAATTGAGAACTGGGCCAATGTTGGCATATAGGCCCAAGGCCTTCGATTTGAATAAGATGGAATTTATAGGGCATGATTTGTTTTAGGACTGGGGGTGGTCTTGTGGGGACTCGATCCCGGACTGGGCGTTAGAGCCACCTGGACCTTTCACTGATGCTGGGCCTGAGCAATTGGGCCGTATCACAAGCCTACTGTGCAGACCAGGTTGGGCTAAAAAAAACAACGTGATTCTTAGTTTGCCTTGATATAATGCAATTCATAATTAATTAGGTTTTATTTCTCTTCTAAAGAAAACAAAAAAAAAGCAAAGAATCGTAGTCACTTTTAGGTCGCCCTTTTTATAAAATGATGAGACGAGCCTCACCAAACGAAATACAAAAGGCGGGGCCCACAATAATGGTTACATAAAATAATTGGAATTTGGGAGGGCCGTCTAGTGAATTTCACGGCCTTCCCCCAAATAATAATACGTTAGAATCTTTAGGCACGTCTTTTTTTATAAAATTACTTCCTTAAACTCGGGTGCGCATTGATGCGACCCAAATCTAAATCTCGACGAAGTCGAAATGGGTTGACTATCACGGGTGCATTGATTGCGATGTGGTTTGAAACACGTTTTCACGACGTCGCAATTCTTTTAAAATAAATAATGATAAAAAGTGGTTTACGAATAAAAGGCACATAATCTAGCATATATTAAAATCAGATAAAATCAAATACAATTGTTGAGCGACCGTGCTAGAACCACGGAACCCGGGAATGCCTAACACCTTCTCCCGGGTTAACAGAATTCCTTACTCGGATTTCTGGTTCGCAGACTGTTAACAGAGTCATATGTTTCCTTGGTTCGAGATACAACCGGTGACTTGGGACACCATTAATCTCTCAAGTGGCGACTCTGAATAATTAACAATTAAATCCCGTTTCGATTGTCCTTTAAATGGAAAAACTCCTTTACGCCCTTTGCGGGGTATAGGTAAAAAGGAGGTGTGACACATACTAGTGAACAAATAGGATTCATGCAATTATTTAAAGTAGGATTGGGCATGCTAAACAGTATACTAGTTATAGCTTTTAACAGAACAAACTTAAACATGCTGAGTGATACAGTAATTAGGCAATGTAATCTAAGCATGCTGATTACACATTGAGCACATGACCGTAGAATAGTAAACAGAACTGGAAATCACAACTAATGAATTGCAGCAATAGATAAAACACATAGTTTTGGAATGGGAATTGAATCAGGACATACCAGTTAAGGAGATAATACAGAGTATAGAGCAGAGATGGTGCAAATAGCCAACCTTGGCTTACAACCGACTGGATTAGTGAGAATTACAAGTAACATGAGAGAATAGAGAGAGCTTTTGAGAGTGTGGAGGAACTAGTGTTCGTGTCCAGAAGTGAGGAGTAAAGGAGAGTATATATAGCAGTTAAGAACAAGAGAAATAAGGTAAAGGGAATCAACCGTTCTGCAATTAATGAAGCCACAGAATCAATTATACACCGATTAGTGTAATTTTCCCTTAATTAAGGGTAATTAACCAACGATAAAGGCAGAATACATTTAAGGAAAGAAATTCAAATGAGCAATTAGGGGTAGATAGACAGAAGTTTAACTAAGGACATGATCAGTAAATGTCACAGTTAATGGAATAAGGTAAGAAAGCTAATCAAGATTGTAAATAAAAGAAATAGTCAGGAATTAGCACATAGGTCTTAACGAAAAAAATTGATAAATCAAGAATCCAAATCAATTATTGATTTAAGGAGAAAAGTATAGGTTTACCATGAATAGGCAAAAAATGAACATAGACACATAGAATTAGTAGAAAAGTCGAACCAAGAACATTAATAGAGGCACATGAGGATAAAAAATCAAAAGACATCGAATTAGGCTAAAGAAGAATCACAGGGACCAAAGTATATGACAAAGTCAGTGCACAAGTAACTCAGAAACCACATGAAATGTTGAAAAAATTAGGGTTTTTAGCATAAACTAGTTAGAGTTAAAGTAAACCTTATGAAATCGATTAGAATACATAAGAAACAGAAGGTTAAACACTCAAAATTATCAAACGTTTTGGAGAAAGAAAATTTCAGAAACCCTAGTTTGAAAACACTTAAAGAAGAAAACTGGAAGGCGTGTGAACATACAGAGGTTCGAACAAACAGAAGTCATAGAAGTCAAAAACCTGAAGTATTGTAGTGTTTAAAATCAGCCAGTAGTAGAGGAATAAGAGAAACTTAAAGAAAAATTACAGGAACTTGAAAACATTTCAAGTGTGCAGAGATCCAAACAGTAGATAGCGAAGAACCCAAAATCTAGTGCTAAAATCGGTTAACAGTAAAGAAACAAGAGATCTTTAAAGAAAAGTCATTGACAAACTCAGAATGCTTCCAAATCTACAAAGATCGGGACGGATTCATGTCTAAAGATTAAGGTTTTGAGGAGAAAGGGGAGGGGTAAAGAGAACATGGTTTTGAACTAGAGATTTGAACCGTGGAACTTCAATAGAAATTGCTCACAAACCATGGACGAACTCTTGAAGAGCCTTGAACGAGATCTGGACCAGATCTCTTCGAGGTTCTTCCACAAAAATCACATAATCGAACAACTAGGGAGATAGGAGACAAGTAGAGGCTTCGTACAGCCATAGGACGCCATAGATCAGACAGGGATTCAAAGGATTAGGGCTGATTTTGGGTGACAACGATTAGGGTTAGGTTTAGGTCTCAGAGAGAATTGGAGAGGAAGGGGGTTTCAAGGCGGCTGTTGGTGAGAAATGGCCAGGTTTGGGGCGTCGTTTGGGACTAAAAAATGAAAGTGTTAATTGTGACCGTTGATCTCTGTGATCAACAACCGAGATTGAAAGGGTTTGGGACGGGTTGGACATTAAGGTTTGGGTTGGGGTATATTTTGGGCCTGGTCTGATTTAAAATTCGAGTTAAAATTAGGCTAGATTTAAGAATAAAGGGGCCATATGTTAAATACCCTATTTAATTGATAAAACAATTTTCAAAAATAACCAATAGGCTATAAAAAATAATTTTGTGCATGGAAATACATTACAATAATTACTTAATATTTTAAAAATATATGTCACGACCCAAAATCCACTAAGGGTCGTGATGGCGCCAGACACCACTGTCAGGCAAGCCAACCAAAATACTTAATTAAATTCTTATTTTAATAATTTTGAAAACTATGATTTTCCTTCAATTTTAACAGTAAAAGATAATCGTTTCAAATCAAATATGAATGTTAAGCAATTAATACAAGATACCTCATAATCATCCCAGAACCCGGTGTCACAAGTGCACGAGCATTTACTAGGGAATGACGTAAAATACAGTAACTGTCCGGAATACAAGTGGACAGAAATGAAAACACAGTACATCTGGAAGAGACTCTGCTGACCGCGGGTCGTCTCAAGAAGTGCAGCTCACCTGAGTCTCCATGTCAACCATGCTGTTACACCCATTAGGCCACTAGAGATGCATATGCCTGTGCAACAAAAATGCACATAAGTGTAGTATGAGTACGAAAACAACGTGTACCCAATGAGTATCCTGTCTAATCTCGAAGATGTAGAGACGAGGGGTCGACTTCGACACTTATTAGAGGTCCAATAACATTATATCAATAATATAGTAAATAGGTGATCTTTATAAACATGATTATAATTCAATGGAGTGAAGAAAGTAAGAAATTCTTTCTTTATAGAAAATTTCCAAATTCTTTTTCATTGTTTATACAAATATTCTCAAACCGGGAAGGGGCAATAACAACTTCAATAAGTTTCAAGGCAAGCAATACAAGCATGCTCAAATCATGTCGAGATCGTACGGCCCGATCTAACAATATTTAAACTGTGCACTGCCAAAGGGTCGAATGGCGCGAACCATAGATGCATCTATTTAATCTACTGAGGCGTTCGGCCCGTTCCGAAATTAAACACACACAAACAGTCAATCAAGAAGTCAACAAGGAATAATTATCCAAAGAAACGCCAATTCTCTTTTAAAGATTTTTGAAAATGAAGTTTAAATCTTTTTAGAAATTTATTTACTAATCTGATATGATTCAGGCAATTCAAACTGTCAACAAGGTTACAAATATTCCAAATATAGCATGCTTTTGGGTCCTAGACTACCCGGACTTACACATAATAGTAGCTACACACGGACTCTTGTCACCTCGTGCATACATAACCCCCACAAATAGAAGCACATAACCAATTATTTCACCTATGGGGATAATTCCCTCTTACAAGGTTAGAAAGAAGACTCATCTCGCTCCGAAGATCCATAACCGACATTCCACACTCTTCCGAAGACTCGAATCGATGCACAATGCTCCCAAAACTAGCCAATAATTATGCAAATCCATTAATATATGTTCAATTACTCATTACAATCCAATTTATAACAATTCCTAACCCCGATCGATAAGTTTCCCTCGGGCCCATATGCCCGAATTCCGAAATTTTTCGAAGATAAAGTTTACCCATAGCCTCACGAACTCAAATATATAGTTTTCTCTGAATTTCATACCCAAAATCGTGGTCAAAAATCCAATATATCCATTTTCTAGGTTTTTCCTCAAACCCCAAGTTTCTACCAATTTTCATGGTCAAATCCGAAACAAAACCATGCATTTAGCGTCTAATGAGTGGGAACAACTTACCTTGACATAGATGAAGAAAATCTCTCTTCCAAAAGATCCAAAATCGTCCAACCCGAAGAGGAAAATGAGAGAAATGGCCAAATCCCGATTTTTAAAACACTCACTGCCTCCAGCCCTTTCCACACCTGCGGTCACTTGACCGCTTCTGCGGTTCCGCAGGTGCGGTTCCAATACCGCTTCTGGCGGTCCTCCTCCAGCTGCCCTAGCTCGCTTTTACACCGCACCGACCGCATCTGCGATCACGCAGGTGTGGGAATTCCTTCGCACCTGTGGCCTCTAACTCCTTCACTTCTAACCACTTCTGCGATTCCATTCCTCGCTTCTGCCGGGCCGCTTCTGCGGTGAACCCTCCGCAAAAGTGGTTACACCAGCAACCAGACCCCTTCAGCTCATCCTTCAAGTTCCAATTCGATTCGTTAACCACCCGGAATCCACCCGAGGCCCCCGGAACCCCAACCAATCATACTAACCAGTCCCAAAACACATTACGGATTTGCTCAAGGCCTCAAATCATATAAAAAAACGCTAAAATCATGAATCGACCTCCAATCCAAGCTTTATGAACTTTAGAATCTCAAACTTCTACTTTCGATGTTTAAACCTATCAAATCACGTCTGATTGACTTCAAAATTTTGCACACAAGTTATATTCGACATTACGGACCTACTCCCACTTTTGGAATCGGATTCCGACCCTGATATCAAAAAGTCCACTTCCGGTCAAACTTCTCAAAAACCTTCAAATTTCTATCTTTAGTCAAATGACTCCAAAATGACCCACGGACCTCCGAATTCACTTTCGATCGCGCTCCCAACACCAGAATCACCAGGCGGAGCTACTACCAGACTCAGAATCCCAAACAGACATCAATAACACTGAAATGCACTTCAACGCAAACTTATGAAATTTCTTTCAAAATGCCAACTTCCACAATAGGCGCCAAAATGTTCCCGGGTCTTCCAAAACTCGATTCGGACATATCCCCAAGTCCAAAATCATCATACGAACCTGCTGGGACCTTCGAATCCCAATTCCGAGGTCGTTTACTCAAAATTCCGATCCTAGTTAATTCTTTCAACTTAAAGCTTCCGAAATGAGAATTCTCTTTCCCAATCAACTCCAAACTTCCTGAAATTCAATTTCGACCACACGTACAAGTCATAATACCTAAAATGAAGCTGCTCATGGACTCAGACTGCTGAACGACGCACTAGAGATCAAAACGTTCGGTCGGGTCGTTACATTCTCTCCCACTTAAACATACGTTCGTCCTCGAACGTGCTAAGAACTATGTTGGGGTTGCCCGAAATCACTGTTTATACCTCGTGCACTTACCCGTGCTACTACAACCCAGTGGAGCACATTAGCTCGATCAATTCTGAAGATATTCCTTTTTATTCAAGCATATAAGCTTAGAGCCAAATTCCAACGTCCGGAATTCTCAGTCAGGCCTGTTTTAATATACTCTCACCGTATAAATAGCTACACACAACACCAAAACATGACGGCATACTTTAGCTGAATTCACACATTGCACCACTTTACTCACAGGACCACAATAACATTCTCTGATCCATTAAGTCGAAATTCCCTGAATCTGATGCTCCCATTGCACCTCATGGCATACATAGGTCTTGCTCTAACTCTTACAATACCACCACGATAAAAGAGATGTGTAGAAATTCATAACTAACTGCCGAATCAACAATTCATTGGGTCTATACTCCTGACAAGAGCCATCATTTCATTCTGAACCAAATAATGGTCTTTGCTCTTTAATATACTTCATATAATCCGAATGCACTATTCCTAGATCCAATAACCTCGTCTCAATTAGTATGAACTGCTCAGGCAATAAGCCACCCTGGACATGACCAAAAGCATCATATGATGCCGCAATATGCTGATAGGCTACCAATTCGGACGTGATACAAAGGAAAACGAACTCTGGAAGGAACTACTCAACTCACGCACTAATATGGACTTTCCTTAGAAAATGGGAAACAAAGCATACAAAAATAGCATATAGAAAACTGTACTCATCATCACACTGTTGCAACGTGCAATCCGATCTGAATAACATACCCATGGCGGCGCGCTACCCTATCCACACATAGAATTCACATAAGGTGATATACATCAAGCTAAATCGCTCATCACAACAAATACTGAATATCGGTCACAAGCACGCTAAGTTCACAATACCATCCCCGGGGAGACATATAGCACTATAAGCTACAAACTCAAGCACAACTGAGGTGCGATATACGATCTGAATCTCAAGAGCCATTCTACTCATATAACATCATCTCTACACAGAACCTTAACACATAAGAAATTCACCAAGCCGTCTCATGACTCACACGGCGCAATACATCATTACATGAAATAGCTGACGACGAAATAACACCCCGACTACTCTTCCATAAGGAGTGCATGGCTAAAATGAACACATCTGGCCTGATATAGAGCCCATTCACATTTAAATCCATCCACAGACTTCAAAACAATCGGTCGGGTCATTACAATATAAAAAGCTATTTTCTAGTAAAACAATGTAGTAATGTGTGTGTGGGACCTAATTGCAAAGTAATTACAATTGAAGCCTAAAATACAAAAAGTGGCTATTTGTGCAACAATTGAGACTTAGTACAAATGAAAATGATAAAACTAAATCACAATAATTATTATAAAACTATTAGTGATTGTTTTATAAATAAAATGCTGGGATAAATCAATTAAAATGTTTAATAAAATGCAGAAATTGTATGAAAAATACCGGCTGATGCCAAAGCATAGTTTCGTAAATATTGTGGGAAAAATTGGATATCAACAAGGACTATTTGTGCAAGGTCTACAAGTGAAAAAGAGAACTCGTATACGGAACCAAATGGATGTTGGTGATACCGTTTATGCGCGTAAATGTGGCATATGCTCGCAAACAGGACACGACCATTGTAAATCCTTTAGCTGGTTTGGGTGACGGTGGTAATCCAGCTCCTGGTGCAAGTTCATCTAATGTGCCCAATTATCAAGGAATACACGTAGTGTTTTGTTTTCGTAATAATTTTTGTAATAAGTGTCTGTACTTGTTTATGTTGCAAAATTTATCAAATAAAATTATGTTTCCACAACCTTGTTACATCTTATTGATATTTAACATTTTTTAGTTGAGTAAATTAATGAATTTTCCCTCCCGTTCATGTAATCAAAAATAGTATTGGATTAAAAAACGAAAAATTTTTACGTTCACTTTCGAGTTTCACCCAAAAACTATTAGAAAACTACACTGTTAGAGGAGGAAGATGTTTGATAAATAAGTGATTATATATATAGCACGGTTAAATACTATGTTTTATGTGTTGTCTTGTCGATCTGAAAAGCTGCCTAACTACGAAAAAGCTGTTTTGTATCAGAAAAAATCTTTAACACGCCAAGCATAGCACCGTTAAATAATACATTTTGCGTGAATATATATATCGCGGTTAAATACTATATTTTGTATGTTGTCTTATCGATATGAAAAGCTGTCCGACTGCGAAAAGCTATTTTGTATCAGAAAGAATCTTTAACACACCAAGCATAGCGCGGTTAAATACTACATTTTGTGTGAATATATATAGCACGATTAAATACTACATTTTGTGTGTTGCGTTGCCTATAAATAACGGGTGCATTCTAGTTGTTTTTTGTGCTTAACCATAACAAACAACAAAACTTTCCATAAATGCAGGTTTTTTAGCTTTAACAAATGTCTGACCGCATGTATGTACCAATGTGCCAATGTGGAAAACGTTGTATGATGACAGACTGTTGGGATGACGGTCAAGTTGGGCACAGATACTGGATGTGTGTGAATAGGTTTGGAGGGAACAACAAAAATTTTTGTAATTTTGAGGTATTGCTTGATGAACCCTGTGATCAAGAATGCTACAAAAAAATCTTTACAGTATCTTCATGATTTGACCAAAAAACAATGGGAATATGAACGAGAATATAAATGAGAAATTACGGAGTTGAAGGAGAAACTCAAAGAGGTGGAAGAAGAAATAAATAAGCTGGAAGAGAAATTTAAGTGGTTGGAGCAGAGAATACTAGGCGGTGATGACTAAATGATCGGTGCCAACCCTGCACTACTACAAAGTAGCGAGAGTGGTCGAATAAGGTTTTACCCGAGAAGGTCGGGATCGATTTCCACAGGGAGCTGGAAATGGGAATTGAGTTTCTATCTAAATTGGAGATGGGTAATTGCTCTTAATTGCACTTCTAATCATAGTTAGTTTTGATATTACTTCAAAATTTATACTAATAAGATGCTAATTAAGCTAAGTTAAGCTAAGAGTAAGATACTTGAAGGGTTGTCTAAATAGTTAAAATGCACTAGGGAAGTGACTTTCTCCTAGGTAGATACTTGATGGATTCTCGAGTCTAAGGCTAGGTTGTCATGTTGGGGATTACGATATAACCAATGCGCTGAACTTCTCACTCTATACCTCTCGGTAGTTTGAGTGATTTTGTCCTAATTGACTTTCTCATGACCAATTGGGTATGATAATTTGTGCAAGCAATTTAGGTTCAAGTTGGGTATTACTATCTCTAGGTTTAACCCTTTAATTGGGGCTATCAATCTCTTGAATACGCCCCAATTCTTTGTTGGACTAATTTTTCTAGACTCAAGTACTCTTTCTCAAGAAGAACCCAAGTCAAAAGGGCATAAATTAGTGTTTGCAACCACTAATTCAACATTGAAACCATAAATTAGTCCAAATATCAAATACCCATAGATATTCAAGCCTTAAAACACAAGACCCATCAAATACCCACACTAGGGTTGAGCCACAACCCTAGCTAATGGGTCTAGTTACTCATAATAATAGAAGAAAACAAAGAAATATATGAAGAAAAACCCATAATATTTAATTACAAGCTAAAACTTGAAGATTCAATGATAAAATTACTCTAAAATTACTTAAAGTGGTAAAGGAACATTGTTCACAAGCGCAACCCAACGTTAAAATACAACTGATGACCTAAAAATGGGAAAAGAAACTACTTATACTCGGCTGAATTTTTTGGATAAAAATACCTCTGCGGGGTAGTGCGGTCCACACAAAATCGAGTGCGGCCGCACTGAGGCGTCTTGGCTTTAAACTCCGCTCTTTGAACTTGGACACTTCGGGCCGCATAAAATGCACCACGGCTGCGGTGGCTTCTATTGCGGTCCGCACAAAAAGGACCGCGGACCGCACTGACAATGATTCCCCAAATTGGCATTTCTCTGAACTCCAGCTTTACGGACCGCACAATATCGAGTGCGGCCGCGATGAAGCCAATGCGGTCCGCACAAACTACTTTGCAGCTGCATTGCTTTAGTGTCTGAAATGATCACCTCTCTGAACTTCCTCACTGCAGACCGCACAGAATGGAGTGCGGCCGCATTGGACTTGTTGCCCTGTGCTTGGACTTGTTCTTGGTACTTGTGCATGTTTCACTCCTTTTTGAGCTAGTTTTGACGAATTGTCACCTTGTTGACCAAACCCTACAAACAAGTACAACATGTAAGCCTTTCAGACTATTTTGTACACATTTTTAATCAAAACTCAAGTACGAAGGAGTGTAAAATGCATCATAATCCCTAGTTATCAACTCCCCTAAACTTAAGCTTTTGCTTGTCCTCAAACAAACAAAATAAGACTCATCCCTTAAGAGTAAATCCAAAAAAATTCAGCTGACCTAAAGTGACCTCATCTAGCCTCAATTCAAATGAATCATTAACAACATTCGACCTTTTAAGCACTATGGATTTAGTGCGACACAAGAGCATCAAGAGTTGACTCAACACATCAAAGAAATTCTTTCTACTACCTTGGTCATTGTGGAACCCAAACTCACACATCCTCAACTCTCCCTAATCAAACCTTACCTTTAGGATTGTAGCACTCAGAACGAGGTTAATGGAAATACACTCATCTCTTTCAAAGAAAACTCACAAGTCCAGCTCTAAGTACCATATGCTTTACCCTTATGTACGTCACCACTAATGTAAGCTTCATTTAACTCATGATCATATAGGGTTTTTGTAGAGATATAGTGAAGGCTTTTGGTTCAGGGTAGGAAATGTTTGGTCTAAGTTGGTTCCATTTTCCCTTTAGCACTTCTTTTGCTTCATTTTGGCACACATTCTCTTGACTTTTTAGGTCATTTAACTTCTTTCTAAGGGGTTAGAGAGACACATTGTCACTCTTTCTTGTTCATTTCAAATCTTTTTCTTCTTTCTCAACTTTCCACACCTTTCATCTTATTGCTTTTATTGAATCCTTCATTCTTTTCTACATTGATCATTCTTTTTGTCTTTTTGATTTTCTTTCTTTTTCATTGCCTTTCCTTTTCTTCATTTTGTACCTTTTACCACTTTGTTGCATTCCACGTCTCTCCCTCCAAACTTATGCTTTTACCATGTGCTAAGGAAAGATCGGGTGCCAAGAGAGGGTATTTTTAGAACGGGTAAATGCTTGTATCGTGGTTTTTGAAAGAACAAGGTCTATGGCTCAAAAGAGTTGACTAGGGATATTATCATTAGTAGGCTATGGAAGTGTTCAAGATAACATTCGGATCAAGAAGAGCCTATAATCACATCTCAAGTCAAATTACACTTAGGATTTTTCCTAGACAAACATTCAGGGTAAGTTCTAGACTAATGGCTCGGGACTTGGACTTGAAATTCAAATTCTCACCACACGAGCTATGGGATTGCTAAAGAAACAGAGTCGGGGGCCCACAAAAACCTTAGTTGAGATTTGAGCAACACAATGGTCCCGAAAAACCATTTGATGATTATCAGCCAGCACAAGAGTCTCAAGGTCACAACTTTCACCATTGTATACACAACAATTTGTTTTTGACTATAGGATCAAAGGCAAATGTGATAAGCCCAAGTGAAGTTTTGCTTGAGGCACCCTTACCAACTAGCTACTAAAAAGAAAAAAGAAAACAGACTCAAACCCTTAAGAAGGTTGTCATACCATCCATCATCAGGAAGAGCCACCCGGTTCACATGAATTCCACCTTTGGAAAGAACCGTGGCATTAAGAAAACCAAAGGCTTATTGCACGCAAGAACTCAAAACAAGAAGCTACTAAAATAAAATAAGAAGCTATGAAAGGAAAAATGTGGAAAGTAAAAATGAATATATACAAGAGGGGAATTAGTCGAATATACAATAGGGAGAATGAATATATACATAAGAATATAACTTTATATACAGGCCCAATAGTAAAAAGTACGAAAAGTACAATAAAATGATAAAGTTATGTACATACCAAAGGTAAAAAGAAAGCATAAAGAAAAAATACTGTCATATATATAGTCATCCAAATAGGGCTACCCCCTCAAATGAAAGCTAGCATTGTCCTCAACGCTAACTAACCAAAATAAGCACAATATAAGGAAGAGATGAAAAAAGAAACTCCCTATTGGCCTTCCGTCTGCATACGGTCCTAAGTTTGGGTCCCTAGGTCTTCAGTCTGCTCGGGAACCTGTGACTGGCTCCCTATACTTTGTGTCTCCACTGGGACATGGGCCTGGACTGAGTCCTGGGTATGTACTGGAATCTGGGGCTGGATAGAGGATCCATTCTGCGGGTCCTCCAACTCAATGACAGTATCGTCAGTACGGGGAATCACCCTCTTCCTCTTGGGTGGCCTCTTTGACTCCTGCTCTGGCTGGGGCTGGGCTTCTAGAGCTGGTTTATGCAATAACAGATCCAGAGGTAGGTGATCCGCCTTCAACCTCTCTACCTCCACCCTTAGCTCCTTCACCGACCCTTTTGAAGCTCGAGTTTCTCATTTTCTTCGCCTCCCTAGCAAGCTCCTTCAATGCCTTTCCATGAGATTCAACAACATCTATGAGCTTCTTTTGGTTGTCCAGAATCTCATTCAGAGTGTCCTCCACTGACTGTGGGATCTGTGGCGGATGAGGTGCTGACTGGGCTACCACCGTAGTAGATAGTACAGACAACTTAGAAGTGGTTGTCTGTATCCAGTTGTTGATGCTGGCAAGGGTCTGGCTCAGGCGGTGGGCAGTCAAGGGGTAAGCAAATCTCTGGAGCTGTAGAAGTAGAGGGTCCTGGGGCCATGTCTGTTGTGGTGGAAGGAGGCTGAGTAGGAGCCACTACTACTACTGGCTCTTCAGACTGGCCAGTTGAAGTAGTGGCTTTGCCCTTAGGGTCCTTGGGGTTGTAAAGTCCCTTGGTGCCGTACCAGGAGAATGGTGCATTTGCCTTCATTTTCACATCGAATCTCTGCTTCTCCACATCTAATTCCTCAAAGTACATGGTCAGGAAGTTGGGGAAGGGATAAGATCTGTTACCTTCGTTCACCACCTGTGTAATTACCTGGGACATCACATTCCCGATGTTAATCGGGTACCCCTCCATGATCGATTCCACTATTATAGCCCGGTGGATAGGAAGTGAGTTGTCATGAGTGGTGGGATCTATCATGCTACACACAAATGTTTCCCAGCCTTTAGCTTCAAAGTTCAGTGTCCTCCTCAGAATCCTCACTCCCGCAGTCAACCAATCTGGGGTGGTACCTGGGATTTCCAAATACTCTGCCAACCAAGGACGAGCAGCCTTACCTAATGCCACCTTTTCTAAGTACAGTGCCTCATCCTCCTCTGGGAAGCCCAGGTAGTCATTTATAGTTTTGCCATCAAATTTCACCTTCAAGTTCCACACTTTGGTTACTGTGGTGCCTTTTTTGATGTAGGCAACATTTGTGTAAAACTCCTTCACCAAGTGCTCATTGGCATCCTCCACATGGCCTATGAAATAATCCCATCACACTCTGAACTGCCTCAACACATTGGGGTTGTGAGGTATGAGGTCCTGAGTGATGAATTTTTGCTCAGGTATTAGTTTTCTCTTGGGCCACCACTCTTTGAATTTGTGGTAGGCCACTTCACTCACGAATCTGTCCTGCCAGGCCTATGGGTTTCTGGTTCTCTCTACCCTTCCTACTTGGGGCTCACCCCCTCCGACTTCTTCTCCTTTTTATTCTACGGCCCCCTCCCCCGATACTGAATCTGTATGTGAGGTGGAGTATTTATTGCCACTGCCTGCAGCTGAGCCCTCAGATGACTCAGAAGATATGCGCACTGATGCTTGGGCAGCGGGAGAGACCGGAGGTGTATCCCTCAACCTGTTCCTCTCTAGCCAGTCAGGAACATACTCTGGCACGGAGTCTGACGATGCCTCCCGGGAAGGCTCATATTCACTCTCGGATTAGTCAATAGCTCTATCAGCAGCCTTTTTGAGCCTTCTGGTGTTTTTGATGTTTTACCGGGCTTGCGGGGTCAATTTGATCATGCCATTTCCTCTACCCCGAGAGGACTCTCCTCTCCCTGATTGTTTATCACCTTTGCCTCGTGATTTCACCATGATCTGTAAAGAGAATACAATTGAACTTTGTTAGTATCAACAGAGTCAGTGAATCATTTTAGAAAAATTTCAGGCATTCAGAAGTTGCAGACCGCACAAAATGAAGTGCGGCCGCAAAGAAGCTATCACGGACCGCACAAAATGCACTGCGGTCCGCACTGAGGTGGGGTTCAGACTACCCACTCTCTGAATCTATACACCGCGGACCGCACAAAATGTATTGCGGTCCGCATTGAGGCACCGCAAACTGCATAAAATCCATTCCGTCCGCGGTCCTCAAATGTCAGCTTTCAGAACATTTACCACCGCGGTCCACCCAAAATAGCACTGTGGACCACACAGAAGCACCGCAGACCGCACAAAATCCACCGCAGTCCGCGGTGAGTACCCAACAACAATACAAACCTAGGGTTCAAGTTTTTCACATTTTAGTCCAACTTTTCACCTATTATTGATTCCCTAGGTGTTGAATCAATGTTTTAACTAATTAGTCCTAATTAAAGCAGGAATAAACTAAACTATAATATAAAATTGACAGAAAAATGGGAAGAAAAGGAACCAAGAAAAATAAAAGTTAAAAGAAAATGACAAAATTAAACAACTAAGAAGGAATTAAAGTTAGAAAAAGTGAGATGCACTGATGATTAATCGAGACTTAGCAGTTGAATTCGTGCAATTAGAGTGATGAACAGTAATTTTAAGCTCTGAGAGTAAAAAGGTCGAAAAGTTTGAAATGAGGGCCTCAGGTCCTATTTATAGAAAAAGGACCTGGGGCCCATCTCACCTACCCACCACGGGCCGCACAAAATGGCACTGCGGTCCAAGGTGCTCAGAAACATGAAGCATTGGGAGGATAGCCACTGCAGATCGCAAGAAATGCAATGCAGCCGCAGTGGTCCACCGCGGCCCGCAAAAAATACAATGCGGTTGCGGTGGAAAACTTTAGAGACTCCTCACTTTTGACAAATCACTCTGCGGTCCGCAGTGAATTCTTGCTCCCGCACAAAGGCCTTTGCGGCCGCACAAAATGAAGTACGGTCCGTATTACAAACTTCAGAGAGTGATCATTTTTCCAAACTTGGTCCTGCACTACATCAAAATAATCCTACAACATCTCACAACCAGTCAATCGAAAAATAAATACTACACTACAAAGAGAATCAAAGAAAGACACATGAGTTGCCTTTCAAGAAGCGCCTGATTTGATGTCGCGGCACGGCGCAGGTTACCATCAAATTGCTTTAGATAAAGAAGTGCCACCACGTGGCTATCATCAATCTTGCCCAGGTAGTGCCATTAACTCTGAAAACCTCCCTATTTTTGTTCTTCAAGTCAAGTGTACCAAATAGAGTCACAAACACCACTTCAAAAGGTCCACTCCATTTCGATTTAAGCTTTCCCGGAAACAGACGTAACTGAGAGTTGAACAAGAGACCAAGTCACCCACTTTGAACTCCTTGCCACAAGCATATTTATCATAAAGTTACTTCATCTTGTCCTTATACAAGGGCGAACTGGAGTAGGCATGTAATCGGAATTCATCAAGTTCATTAAGCTGCTCTACACGAAGATTTGCTGCCACATCCCATTCAAGATTCTGCTTCCTCAAAGCCCACATGGCCTTGTACTCTAACTCAACCGATAGATGGAAAGCTTTCCCAAACACCAATCGATACAGAGACATACCAATCAGAGTCTTGTAAGCAGTCCTATAAGCCCAAAGAGCATCATCCATCTTCTTTGATCAATCAGTCCTATTTGCATTGACCGTTTTTTACAATATACTCTTGATTTCCCTGCTAAGGCTCGGTAGAATCGTACCCGGGCACGTGGAGCTCGATAAAACTCAACTGATAAAATGGTTGCACAATAATTTCCATACCCATCCGACTACAGTACAACTCGGTAGAGTAAAATAGATACGTATATATAATGCATGCTCGACTCATGGAATCACGTTCTAAATCTTTCGGAGTGACGTAAGGTCGGTATCCTCCGTACACATTTTAGGAATAACTCTTCATCATGAGTCTTGTAAGAATCAAGAAGTACCAACAACATTGATAACATAATAATAAGATAAGCAACATTAACATCAATCGTTCCATAAGAAAGGAAACAATGTAAGTACTGCTAGCTTCTAAGAGTAGAGTATCTTTGGATGCTCAATCATTACATTGTATATAATTGGAGTCGTGCAAAAGAAGTAAAGGGATAGCCTCACATACCTTGTATATACTGCCCAACCTCAAGCTATGCAAATGTCACGACTCCTTAGTCTACAATAGGAGAAATGACACTATCGTTAACGTTTAAGCGTCGTAACTATTATGTACCGACCACAACCTATTTTACGATGAAACGGACAACACCTCCACTATTTATATGACTTCCCACAAATGAAAACAATCACCAAACAGCCCAAACAACATCAATGTTAATCATATTGAGCCTCTCAACACAGTCCATCAACCGATAACATTACTACCAAGACTTTCGATATATATTTCACAAGTTCTAGCTTAAATGACTTAGCCGCAACTTGGATAATCTTAAATACATGTAGATTAAGAGGTTCCTTACCTTTAGAAAGAAATAAAAAATCCAATTTGACCTTAATTGTCCATGAAATATCCCTCCAATGCTGCCACAAAGCCAAACTAGCAATCAATTAGGGGTTTTCGGTACTAGAATCACTATAGAAGGCTTGAGATCAGCTAGGGTTGATATTAAGAACTTGAGGGAGTATTTAAAGAACATAAACCCCTTAAAACAACCACCCACACAAGCTGGAACAACACAAAAATGAGCAACAATAAGATGAACAAGAAACTTACTAGCGCCACGGGATTTTCGACACTTGATTTGTGTTGTTTGCCCTTTTTTGGATCTTGAATCTTGAGAGAACCTTGAGAGGGTGTTTCTAGGGTTCTAAGGTCTGAATATACTGAATACACGTACTTAAAAAGGGTTGGAGGCGTCACATATATATCCAAATGTCTTAAATCGCCTAAGTGGGCCCCATAGAGAGGTGTTTGGCGTTGTCTCACGAAAATGCGAATACAGTCTCGCGAAAACGCGAATATCTCTCTACTCCAAGATCGTATCGACGAACGGTTTAATGTGTTGGAATCTAAACTCATAGATCTTGAATTTGGAGAGTAGATTACCACGTAATTCCAAGTAAATTGGGAGAAAAGATTAGTAACAGTTGACCTAATGTTTAAGTAGAATTATGAACCTAAGTTGCGACAACTTTTGTCGACTTTTGTTTCATAACTTGTTTGACTTCAAGACTTATGATACGGATATTATATGATCCAAATAACTTAAAACACTACCTCTTGAGTGTATTAAGCACCTCTATATTTACCCGAAAACATGGCTGACAACATCCTTGATTCGTTTAACTTCTGATACTTATTAACCACCCTTATGCACCTTTGTATCATTTAAGACTAATAAGATTAACTTCTTATCATCTTAAAGATAATCTACTCATGGATTTACATTGACTACCTTATGGAATGAACTAACGTATGTGAATATGGGTTGTAGCACCCTCCCCTCCTAGGAACATTCGTCCTCGAATGTAAGGGTTTATGGGGAGTCCAAATCATCGTGGATTCCAACGGAAATTTTGGGTCAATTTTGCCCTATAAAATGGTCACTAGCAAAACTTGCAAGCAGTTAAGCCCAACGTATGGCCTCACAAGGCTACACAAAGCATTATGGATAAGTACATTATTTGCATATCGCCATTTTACATTAAGGAAAAGTATTATCAAGTTATTGCTTACCTTTGAGAGTCGTTTCACCTTCTAATGTATCATGCGTTCCACCAACATCCTTGTTATCTTCATTCTGGAATATGTAAGGGTATTTAGACTTCATCTCCTCTTCTGCTTCCCATGTTATTTCTTCCATATTCTTGTTCCTCCACAATACTTTGACGAAAGCTACATCTTTTGTTCTCAGCTTGCGAACTTGTCGATTAAATATAGCCACTAGCACTTCTTCATATGATAGATCCTCTATAACTTGTACATCTTTGATAGGGATGACCCGATAAGGGTCTCCAATACATTTCATCAACATAGATACATGGAATAGCGGATGGACAAATTCCAATTCAGATGGCAATTCTAACTCATAAGCAACCTGTCCAATTCATTAAAGAATTTTATATGGCCCGATATACCGTGGACTCAGTTTACCTTTCTTCCCTAACGCATAACACCCTTCATCGGTGAGATTCTCAAGAAAACCCAATCACCAACCTCAACCTCCAGATCGCGACGTCAGACATCGGAATAAGACTTTTGCCTGCTTTGTGCTGTCCTCAATCGCTCATGTATCACTTTCACCTTCTTAATGGCTTGGTGAATCAAATCTGGCCCATATAATTCTGTTTCACTGACTTCGAACCATCCAATTGGTGATCTACATCTCCTCCCATATAGTGAATTGTATAGGGCCATTTTAATACTGGAATAGTAGCTATTATTGTAGGCGAATTCTATGAGCGGAAGATGGTTATCCCAATTCCCCTTGAAATCTAGAACACATGCTCGTAGCATATCTTTAAGTGTCTGAATTGTACGTTCAGCCTGTCCGTCAGTCTGCGGATGAAATGCAGTGATGAAATTCACTTGTGTGCCTAAACCCTTCCGAAAAGACCTCCAAAAGTTATCCATAAATTGAGCTCCTCGGTCCGATATAATAGATACCGGCACACCATGAAGCCTAACAATTTCCTTGATATACAACTTTGCATGATCTTCAGCCGTGTAAGTTGTCTTAACTAGCAGAAAATGGGCACATTTTGTAAGTCGATCAATTATCACCCAGATGGAGTCAAACTTATGATAAGAGCGAGTTAATCCAATAATGAAGTCCATATTAATAACCTCCAATTTCCAGGTCAGAATCTCTATATTCTAAAGCAATCTACCGGGTTTCTGATGTTCTATCTTTACTTGTTGACAATTGGGATACTGGGCTACAAATTCTGCAATAGACTTCTTCATGTTATCCCACAAATACTGCTCCTTGACATCATGATACATCTTTATCGAGTTGGGATAGATGGAATATCGGGATTGATGAATCTCATTCATAATATTCTCTCACAACCCTGTCACATTAGGCACACATAATTGGCCCTGGTATCTCAGTGCCCCATCTCATCCGATCTCAAAAGCTATAATTTTACACTGTTGAATGCTCTATCTCAATCATACTAAGATAGGACGTTCATATTGCCGTGCTTTTACCTTGGCTACTAAAGATGATTCTGATGTATTCTGTACAGTAACACCTCTGTCATTAGAGTCTAACAATCTGATTCTCATATTGGCTAGCTGATGAAGCTCTTTAGTCAACCCCATCTAGCTGCCTCAATATGTACTAAGCTTCCTATTGACTTATGGCTGAGAGCTTCTACCACAACATTGGATTTACCAGGATAATACAATATCTCAACGTCATAGTCTTTCAGTAATTCAAGCCACCTACGTTGCCTTAAATTCAACTCCTTCTGCTTGAAGATGTATTGTAAACTCTTGTGATCTGTGTAGATGTCAACATGGACGCCGTATAAGTAGTGCCGCCATATCTTCAAAGCATATATTACTACAGCCAATTCCAAATCATGGGTTGGATAATTCTTTTCATGCTTCTTCAATTGTCTTGATGCATAAGCAATCACATTCCCACGCTGCATCAATACGCACCCCAAACCTATACCTGAGGCATCACAATATACCACATAACCTTCTGTTCCTTCAGGAAGAGTGAGCACTGGTGCAGATGTCAATCGATTCTTCAGCTCCTGAAAACTACGTTCACAAGTGTCAGACCACTGGAATTTGGTAGCTTTCTGTGTTAACTTAGTCAATGGTGCTGATATAGAGGAAAACCCTTCTACAAACCGCCTATAATATCCTACTAGCCCCAGAAAGCTGCGGACTTCTGATGGTGTTGTAGGTCTCAGCAGTTCTTTACTGCATCGATCTTCTGAGTGTCGACACTAATACCCTCATCAGATATCACATGGCCAAGAAATGCTACTAAGTTCAGCCAGAATTTACATTTAGAGAGCTTAGCATATAACTTACGATCTTGACATGTTTGTAATACTATCCGTAAGTGGCCCGCATGTTCTACCTCTGAACAAGAATACACCAGAATGTCATCAATGAATACGATCACAAACACATCAAGGAAAGGCCTGAATACAGTATTCATGAGATCCATAAAAGCTGCTGGAGCATTTGTTAGCCCAAATGACATCACCAAGAATTCAAAGAGCCCATATCTTGTCCAGAAGGTTGTCTTTGGAATATCGTGCTCCTTAACCCTCACCCGATGATATCTTGAATGTAAGTCAATCTTGGAGAAATACTTGGCACCCTGGAGTTGGTCAAAAAGGTCGTCAATCCTTGGAAGTGGATATTTGTTCTTTATAGTAAACTTATTAAACTGTCGATAATCGATACACATCCTTAATGGCCCGTCTTTCTTCCATACAAACAAAACTGGCGCACCCTAAGGTGAAGTTGTAGGCATAATAAAGCCCTTATCCAGCAAGTCCTTCAACTACGTCTTCAACTCTCGCAACTCTGCCGGGGCCATTCTGTATGGAGGGATAGAGATCGGTTGAGTGTCAGGAAACACATCAATGCTAAACTCAATCTCCCTTTCAGGAGGAAGTCCTGGGAGTTTACCCAGGAAAATATCTGGAAATTCATTGACCATGGGGATTGATTGTAGAGTAGGCGGCTTCGCCTCCGCATCCCTAACGTGAACGAGATGATAAATATAACCTTTTGAGATCATCTTCCTTGCCTTAATATAGGAAATAAACCTATCTTTCGGCGTAGCAATGTTCCCCTTCCATTCAATGATGGGTTCACCAAGAAACTAAAACCTAACCATCTTCGTACGACAATCAACATTTGCATAGCATGAGGCCAACCAATCCATCCCCATTATCACATTGAAATCTACCATTTCTAACTCAAATAAATTCGCCATTGACGACTACAAATCATCACTGTGCAACCTCTATATACCTTCCTAGCAATCATAGAATCCCCTATTGGAGTAGATACCGCAAGTGGTTTACCTATAAATTCAAGTTCAACGCCAAACTTATTAGCCACAAAGGGCGTAACATATGATAATGTAGATCCCGGATCAATCAACGCATATACATCGTAAGAAAACCCAAACAATATACCTATAACAACATCCGAAGATGAATCGAGATCCTGTCGACCTACTAAAGCATAGGTTCGATTTTGAGCACCACTCAAACTCAGCACCGCACCTCTACCTCTACCACGACCTGTCGACTACTGAAAACCTCGTGCAGGAGGTCAAACTGATGAGGAAGAACCAGACATAGATCCAGTCGGCTGAGCCATACCACCACCTATTCTGTTAGGACAATCCCGCATCATATGTCCAGGCTGTCCGTAAGAATAGTACGCATCAGAACCTCAACGGCACAGTCCAAAGTGGGCATTGTCGCACTGATCACAACACGGTGTTGGGGGTCTCGTCTGACTAGTTTCTCTGTGATATTGCGAGCCCGATGCTCGCGAACTCTGACCTAAACCAGAATAGGTAAATCGATCATACCGAGGCCTCTGAAACTGTAGAGGAGCACTAGCTACAGGTGGTGCCAAGCTCCTCAAAGACTGGGGCCTGACACTGCCTCTGAAGTCATCAGAATACCTGAAAATCTCGCCCTCTTATGCTGGCCCCTATCCTGCTCCCTATCTTCCCTTTGCTGGTGCTTACGATCCTCTAGTGTCTGGGCTTAAGCCTGAATATAGGAAATATCCATGCCCTCAACCAAGGAGGCTATCGTGCACTCATTTATCAGATATGGTCCCAGCCCATTCACAAACAAGTGCACCCTATCACTCATCTCGGCCACCATATGTGGAGCATACCTTGCTAAAGAATCAAATGGCATACTATACTCTCACACACTCATATTTCCTTATCAAAGGTTCAAGAACTTATCAACTCTAGCTCGTCGTATCTCAACTGGCAAGTAGTAACGAAGAAAGGCCTCAGAAAATTCCTTCCACACAGCTGGAGGAGCATTTGATCTCCTGGATCTCTCCCAACTATCATATCAGAAAACTGCTAAATCTCGTAGCCGATAAGAAGCCAACTCTACTGCCTCTGTATCACTAGCATGCATAACCCATAGTGTACGATAAACCTGATCAATAAAAGTCTGCAGGTCCTCCTTGGGGTCTGATATGGTAAACACTGGAGGGTCTAGATTAATAAAATCAAGAACTCTCGCACTAACCGGTTTATCAGCAGCACCTGTATTCTTCCTCTGAGCCTGAACAGCTACCAAGCTAGTCAATAACTGCAAAGCATTCCTCATATCCTGGTCTGTAGTGCCAGACGGAGGAACTGGAGGTGCTGGGTGCCTCCTAATATCCTCTGGAGGAGACGGAGTAGATGAGGTATGAGACGACATCTCACTCTAAGCCTCACTTTGGCCTGCTCTGGCTTGGGGCACCTGACTGGTACCCTCTCCCGCAGCTGTATCAAGCCGTCTACTAATTGTTTGCTTCCTAGTCGAAGGCATCGCTGAAAGAAAACAAGGTGAATATTAGAGACGAACACTTACGACTCAACTCTACGCACGATCTAGATTCAGGAAGAAGGTAACAACCCTAGATGTCATGTAGCCTCCTGATTATAAATGTGGCATGCTACACATCCATAATCAAGACTCTACTAGACACGGCTCATAGACAACCCCTAGGACAGACTTGCTCTGATACCAAGTTTGTCACGACCCAAACTGGAGGGCCATGAATAGCACCCGGCCATACTTGCCGAGCACCAACGTACATTTTATCTAATCTTCTTTATTATCTTTTAAGGCCGACGAGATCAATATAAATGGAAGAAATAAATCATGGACAACCAACAATAATAGATGATGGGATGAACATACATAACATGGGATGACCAGACAATCAAGAAACTATATATAAGGTATGAGCTACCACGCTACCATGAAAGACTATACAACAAAATCAGCCGACAAGGCATACTAAACTATACATGAGTCGACACCTCTGTATGAGCCTCTAAAGGAACATAAGTGCTGCAACATTACCGGAATAGGGCCCCAACATACCCATAATATCTATAACAAAAATGCATACCAAGACCATGGCAAGTCCGGAGAAGGGATCTCACCAATAACCGCTGAACTGGGCAGCCTACTGTGGTGGGGGAGCTGCGTCTACCCATCTATCAGAACCTGCAGCATCCACAAATAAAAAGGACGTCAGTACGAATAAAGTACTGAGTATGTAAGGCAGGAAAGCATAAGTACGAGCAGTAATGTAAATAGGGATATAGAATATATAACCTGTAACAACTGGGTACCTCTGAGGGCTACTGATATGAAATGCATGATACATACATATATATACATAAACTTTTAAACATATGCCTCTGTGGGCATCATCATCATCATGTCTTACCTGACCGTAATAGGCTCGGTAAAAATGTACCCGGCCATCATAAGGCTCGGTAGAATCGTACCTAGTTATGTGGAGCTCAGTAAAACCCAACTGATCAGTGGTTGCACAATAGGTGCCATACCCGGATGACTATAGTGCGGTTCGGTAGAGTAAAATAGATACATATATATAATGCATGCTGGACTCATTGGAGTCATATTTTGAACCTTTCGGAGTGACGTAAGGTCAGTATCCTTCGTACATATTTTAGGACTAACTATTCATCACGAGTCTTGTAAGAATCAGGAAGTACCAACAACATTGATAACATAACAATAAGAGAAGCAACATCAACATCAATCGTTCCATAAGAAGGAAAACAATGTAAGTACTGCTAGCTTCTAAGAGTAGAGTATCTTTGGATGCTCGTTCATTACATCATATACAATTGGAGTCGTGCAAAAGAAGTAAAGGGATAACCTCACATACCTTGTATATACTGACCAACTTCAAGCTATGCAAATGTCACGACTCCTTAGTCTACAATAGGAGAAATGACACTATCGTTAACGTTTAAGCGTCGTAACTATTATGTACCGACCACAACCTATTTTACGATAAAACGGACAACACCTCCCCTATTTATATGACTTCCCACAAGTGATAACGATCACCAAATAGCCCAAACAACATCAATGTTAATCATATTGAGCCTCCCAAAACAGTCCACCAACCGATAACATTACTACCAAGCCTTTTGATATATATTTCACAAGTTCTAGCTTCAATGACTTAGCCGCAACTTGGATAATTTTAAATACATGTAGAGTAAGAGGTTCCTTACCTTTAGACAAAACAAATCCAATTTGACCTTAATTGTCCACGAAATATCAAATATCGCTCCAATGCTGCCACAACAACAAGGAAGCGAAACTAGCAATCAATTAGGGTTTTCGGTACTAGAATCACTATAGAAGGCTTGAGATCACCTAGGGGTGATATTAAGAACTTGAGTGAGTATTTACAGAACATAAACACCTTAAAACAACCTCCCACACGAGCTGAAAAAACACAAAAATGAGCAACAACAAGAAGAACAAGAAACTTACTAGCGCCACGGGATTTCCGACACTTGATTTGTGTTGTTTGCCCTTTGTTTGGGTCTTGAATCTTGAGAGAACCTTGAGAGGGTGTTTCTAGGGTTCTAAGGTCTGAATATACTGAAAAAATGACTTAAAACGGGTTGGAGGCATTATATATATATCCAAATGTCTTAAACCGCCTAAGTGGGCCCCATAGAGAGGTGTTTGGCGCAGTCTCGCAAAAATGCGAATATTTCTCTACTCCAAGATCGTATTGATGAACAGTTTAATGCGTTGGAAACTAGACTCATAGATCTTCAATTTGGTGGGTATATTACCTCATAATTCTAAGTAAATTGGGAGAAAAACTTATTAATATTTGATCTAATGTTTAAGTAAAATTATGAACCTAAGTTACGACAACTTTTGTCGACTTTTGTTTCATAACTCGTTTGACTTTAAGACTTATGATACAGATAATATCTGATTCAAATACCTTAAAACACAAAATTTTGAGTGTATTAAACACCTCTAGGTTTACCCGAAAATATGGCTGACAACATCCTTGATTCATTTAACTTCTAATACTTGTTAACCACCCTTATACACCTTTGTATCATTTAAGACCAATAGGATTAACTTTTTATCATCTTAAATATAATATCTTCATGGATTTACATTGACTACCTTATGAAATAAACTAACGTACGTGAATATGGGTTGTAATAGTTTCCCATGTCATGTGTTTTCATTAGTTGTACTACATTTAAATTATGTTAAGTTTCTATGTTTGTGTTGTAGTATTAAAATAAAGAAGAAACGGGGAAATAAAACATAATGCTCATATTATGTAAACATAAAAAATTATTGTTATTATTTACATAAAATAATATTTACATAGCGTACATAAAATACAAAAAAGAAAATCAATGTGTCCCACAACCTGTGTGCTTCAATGCAGCCGCTGGCCTGAGGCGCATCCCATTCTACTTGGATACACTATCAAGATCATTCTCATCATGTCGCCTCTTTATCGGAGGATGCGCTGCAACATGATCGTCAGTAGTGCTGGCGGGATCGGTAGAAGAGGTCGTCGGTCCATCAGCAACCTACAAAAGAATAAGTCAACTCAGTATATGAAAATATATATTAGTAATGTATGTGTTAAGTCAAAAAACATTTATTACCATGGTCTCGTGGGAATCCTGAATATAAGCATCCATCGCATCCTGCTCAGCATCGCAAAAAGTGGCCTCGGTGACGGGCTGGGATGAAGCCTTAATAAGAAAATTATAAAGTAATTTATGGCGAGTCAATGAGATAAAAAAATTTAAATTTAATAGTAATACAAACATACCTGCGCCTGTAAAAGATCCCCAGCATCCCTCGACGATGAGCCATAACTCAGCCAGCGCCCACCATCCACATCTCGGGTTGGATGATCCTCAGCAGTGGTCGATGGGCTTAAAAAGAACTTCTACCAATCTCAGGTAATGCTCGTTCCCGTGATAAACAATGGATTTGACAGGGTCACCTGCGATGCTACTGGAGTCAACTCCAGTTGAAGGCTGTATGACGGCATGTTGTTGTAATGCTCATCTGGTTGTACACCTGGCAGATCATCTCCAACATCGCCAACAGGTGCCTGAATAGGTGACTCAACACCCCCTTGCTGGGGACCACCTCCTCACCGGCACCTACGACCCCCTAGGATAGTCTTGCCTCGTGGGGTACCCCTGCCTCATTCTCCCCTCGCTCGTGGGACAAGCCTACCTCGATGGTAGTGCTCTGGTGCCACATAAGTAGGGACATGCTCTAAGCTCTCATCCTCTCTAGCTCGATGCAGTTTCTTGGTAGCCAGCTCTATAACCTGCCGGCTATACTCCTGCAAAGCGATCACAGGATCACCGGCATGCTGCTGCATCTGCAGTCCCAACCAGTGGACTAAATTTAGGCCAATAGCCTGCACAACATGTAAAATATGAATCACAGAATGCTAGATCACAGTTATAAGTAAGAATACCAAATAACATACCAGTGCCTCATGCCTTCCGACGTATGAAACGTACCGACTGCCAGCTCGATGAATGGGGTTCTCGACAAAAAATCAGGTAACGCCGCGGTACTAGGGCATATAATCATACTTAATATCCTGCCGAGTCGGTGAAGGGAGGGGGCAGAATCAGGTGAAATCACTGGTCCCAAGTAAATATCTGATCCTGTAGCCATGCCAAATATGCGTCGTCCACCCTGGTACGATAATCCCACTAGTAATATGTGGTCTACAAGGTGGGCGGTGTCGGTACGATCTGCTGCCTGCCAAACTGGTGAAGTACCTACTCGGTGGCATGTGTCTCCACAATATCAAGGCAGAACAAAGGGACTGAAGAGCCCCACATAATTCGGCCGACCGAGCAATAACAGGGCAAGCCAGCTAACACCGCGTCGCTGTATGGCGTCCAGACGAACTATTAAGGAAGAACAGAAAATATCAGTATATGCAACTTATGTTTGAAGCATGACAAGTAAACTTAGATATACATTTACCTGTGCGCCATCCAGCAAATCCAATATATTCCTGCACAAGGAGAGATTATGCCGAGCCTCGTACTCGCGCCTATGTCCCTGCCGGAGAACCCACCTCCTAGCTAGAGGGAACAACTCCGATGGTACATCCAGATCTAATAGTAGTAGAGGTGGCTGCAATTGTAGAAACTGCTCCCAGGCCCAAACCTAACATAAAAAGTTGACGTAAAATTTAAGATATATTTTACAGGTATGTTAAAATGAACAAAGTATTCTAATATGTTATCACCTGTAGTAGCGGCAAGAATCCAGCAACCTCACGCTAGGTGCCCATGCTCGACCGACACATATGCCTGTACAAGTAGACGAGAACAGCAGAGCCCCAGATGTACTGGGGTAAATCATCTAGCCGCTCAAGATGATGAAGAAATCTCAAGTTGACTAGGTTCCCCGAAGTGTTCGAGAACAAGACCCCTCCAAACAACAGGAGTAGTAGCAATCTCGTATACCGGACAACATGATAATCCGGTGTATCGCCATCGGTCTGAGGATGCAATGCCTCCAACCACAGTCGAACGACTGGTCCCATGTAGTACATTCTCATCCTCTGGCCGGAAAGCAGTGAGCTACTGCAACATGTCCAGGTATTGTACATGTGTCATCTCTCCCATGCCAAGCGACAAAGCATTGGGCAATCCATCAACGGGCAGCCTATATAAAACCTCCACATCCTGCAGTGTGACGGTGGCCTCACCAATGGGCAGGTCGAATATGTGCGTCTCCGGTCTCCACCACTCTATCAGGGTCGTGACCAAAGACCAATTGAGCTGCAGCCGTCTGATCTCCAAAATCCTGTAGAAACTCGTCTCCCGCAGGCATGTGACTACACGGTAATGGAGAACTCCATCATGCAGAAAGTCCCACATGTCGTCCACTCTCCTGGCGCGGAGAGTCTGGATCAGTAACTCACCTCCCATATGTGGGCGGATCTATGATCGCCCAGTAATGAGAGTAGCTCATCGCTGGAAGGTCCGGGATGAATAGGCGTCACTTCCATGTCGTCTATTGTAAATTAAACAACATTAATTACATGTTAGTTTTATAATTTTATATGTTTGTTTTTAAATTAAATAATTAATTTTTGTAATTATACAATATTTAATTAGTATTCACATAAGGCCATAAGGGTTCTAGGCTCGATATCTGAGGCCCAGTAGCACCAAGATATCCTGAATTCTTCTATGCGTTAGTTTTATTATAATTTTATATGTTAGTTTGTAAAGTAAGTAATTAATTTTTATAATTAAATATTCATATAAGGGTTCCAGGCTCGATATTTAAGTCCCAGTACCACAAGGATATCCTAAATTCTTCTATGTGTTAGTTTTATTATAATTTTATATGTTAGTTTGTAAATTAAATAATAAATTTTTATAAATAAATATTCACATATGAGTTCCAGGCTCGATATTTGGAGCCCAGTGGCACCAATTTATCCCGATTTCTTCTATGTATTAGTTTTATTATTTTACCTGTTAGTTTGCAAATTAAATAATTATTTTATAAATAATTGTCACGACCCCGGTTCGCCCTCCGTGAACCATCGTGACAACACCTAATCTCTACGACTAGGTAAGCCTAAATTTGCGGAGGATAACCAAGCTTGCGGAAGTAAAACAATTTAAAAAACAGAATAAAGCAATAACAGTGTGTAAATGTGCCGCTCGACATACACCATGTTTAACTCTCAACACCAAACGTAAATCCAAGACCCGAAAACCCACGAATCACAAGTTAAGAGGAGAAATTCTACATAACTCTAAATCCGGAATTTCTAATAGAGAACAGAAAAGTGCAGAAGGGCTAAATACTAAGAGCATGAATAGAAAGGGACTTCTCGGTCTGCGAAAGCGGAAGATGTACCTCGAAGTCTCTAAGTAGTCGTCTCCCTCAATGATAGTAGGCCTGATCAGCGGTACCTAGATCTGTACATAAAAAACATGCGCAGAAGAGGCATGAGTACACCACGGCGGTACTCAGTAAGTGCCAAGCCTAACCTCGGTTGGGTAGTGACGAGGAAGGTCAGGGCCCTACTGAGGTTAAATACAATATAATGGTTAACAGTGTGGAATAAAACAGTATAAATAAGTGCAACAGTAAGAAATAACATAGAATTTGTAGAACAACAACAACTAGAATAGAGACAAAAAACACGCCACGAAAATAAATACAGCTCAACACAGAGATAACAACCAGACACCTTCTAGGATACTGTCCTGTAGTCTCAATTAAAACTGTCCAGTGGATCTCTCGGGATACCGTCCCGTAGTCCATCATACAACTGCCCAGTGGATCTCCCGAGATACCATCCCGTAATCCATCATACAACTGCCCAGTGGATCTCCCGGGATACTATCCTGTAGTCTATTATATATATGTCCAAAGGATATCCTGGGATCCATCCCGTAGTCCAACTATCAATGCGCGGGGATCTACCGGAATCTCGATCCGTAATCCCAAATGTAAATACCCAGTACTGGGGGAATCTACCGGGTGCATTCCCGTATTTTCATATAACTGTGCAAGGGGATCTATTGGGAATCTAACCCATAGTCCCAAAGTAAATGTACAGGGGAATCTATCGGGAATCTAACCCGCAGTCCCAAAGTAAATATGCAGGGGTATCTATCGGGAATCTAACCCGCAGTCCCAAAATAAATGTGTAGGAGAATCTATAGGGAATCTAACCCAAAGTCCCAAAGTAAACAGACAAGGGGGAGCTACTGGAATCCTACATCCGTAGTCCCAATGTAAATATACAACAGTAGCAAGAAAATTATTCAGAGAAGAGAAATTTCATGTTAAGGCAACAAATAATTCTAGCCTAGCATGCTGCACAAAGTTCAGGTAAACAGGTTGAACAATTAAAGCAATTAAATCACTTAGACATGCTTTCCTAAGCTAACAACGGGCTTAATAGTACAAGTAATAAAAGCAGGAGAACGAACATGATAATAAGTACTTAAAGAAAACCGGATTTCCAACAATTTGCACAAGTACGCACTCGTCACCTCACGTACAAGTCATTTCAATTACCAAATATATCAAAATTAATTTGAAACCACACTTTTGACATGAGTATCCGACTCCAAATGGCCCAAATCTATTCAATTCAATTGCATATTTTAAATAATACTTCAAGTAACTGATTTTACAATTAAATTCTAAGCTAATACGCGAAATCATCTAAAATAACCAAAATGCCCCTCAGGCCAACATCTCGGAATCGGGTGAAATTTATATTTTCAGAAACCTCGTACTCTCACGAGTATATACATAACAAGAACACCAAAATCAGAGTCCAAATGGCCCATCAAATCCTCAATAAGGCCTCTTAAACTCAAGCCCTAATTAACCATTTTTCCCCAAATTTCTCACCATTAATTAGGTCTTTAATCACATAGAAACGAATTATGAAGTCAAGGACATTACTTCCAAGTGATTTCCCTTTGATTTTCTCAAAAACCCCTCTTAGATGCTTCAAACCCGAACAAAAATGGTGGAAGAATAGCCAATTTTTGCAAAGGCAAATATTTATATGTTCTGCCTAGCTACTTCCACATTTGCGGCCCTGGGACCGCATCTGCGGTCCAACTTTTGCGGAACAAGTGTCGCATCTGCGACTTTCCCATATGTGACCAGCTTCCGCATCTGCGGACCTCTAACCGCTTCTGCGAGCCTCACGCCGCATCTGCGATTTCTGAAGGAATGACCCAAAGCCACTTCTGCGGCCCTTTAGCCGCTTCTGCTATCCCCAAGCCGCAGATGCGAAAATACCAGAAGCAGCAATGCTACAGCTCCTGCAACACTTCTTCAACCTTCCCGCTGACCATCCGAAATCACCCCGAGGCCCCCGGGACCTCAACCAAAAGCACCAATATCACCCAATACCTCATTCCAACTTGTACCAATCCTTAAACCACCTAAAACAACATCAGACACTCGAATTAATCAAGGATTTAAGCCTAAAACTCCAAATTTCCTCAAATTACGCTTTCGATCAAACACCTAACCAAAACACGTCCGAATGACCTAAAATTTTGCACACACATCCCAAATAACATGACGTAACTACTGCAACTTCCGGAGTTCCATTCTGACCCTCGGATCAAAATCTCACCATCGGACCGGAAACTTCAAATAATCAACCTTCGACATTTCAAGCCTAAATGAGCTACGGACCTCCAAAACACTATCCGAACACGCTCCCAACCCCAAAATCATCCAACGGAGATAACAGAACCATCAGATTTCCATTCCGAGGCCGTCTTCATATAGTTCCTACTACGATCAATTTTCTAACGCTTAAGCTCTTATTCAAGGACTAAGCGTCCCAAAATTCTCAGAAACTTACAACCGAATATCCCAGCGAATCAAATTAGCAGAATTAAACTTGGGGAAAGCAGTTAATAGGGGATCAAGGCGTTAATTCTTAAGACGACCGGCCGGGTCGTCACATCCTCCTACACTTAAACATTTGTTCATCCTTGAACGAGCATAGAGACATACTTGAAGTAGTGAAGAGATGAGGGTGACGACTGCACATATCCTACTCGGTCGCCTCCTTGACCGGCTTGCCCCGCCACTGAACCTTTACCGAAGCAATGTTCTTTGACCTCAACTTTCTAATCTACCTGTCCAATATTTCCACTGGCTCCTCAACATAAGATAGATCCTTGTCCAACTAGACTAAACTAAAATCCAAAACGTGCGACGGGTCGCCATGATACCTCCGGAGCATCGAAACATGAAATACCAGATGAACTCCTGCCAAGCTGGGAGGTAAGGCTAGCTCATAAGCAACCTCCCCAACACGCCTCAATATCTCAAAAGGGCCAATAAACCTCGGACCCAACTTCCCTTTCTTCCCGAACCTCATAACGCCCTTCATAGGCGAAACCCGAAGTAGAACCCGCTCTCCAACCATATAGGAAACATCGTAAATCTTCCAGTCCGCGTAACTCTTCTGTCTGGACTGGGCTGTACGGAGTCTATCCTGAATCACCTTAACCTTCTCCAAAGCATCCTGAACTAAGTCTGTACCCAATAGTCTGGCCTCACCTTGCTCAAACCAACCCACCGGAGATCTACACCGCCTACCATATAAGGCCTCATACGGTGCCATCTGAATGCTGGACTGATAGCTATTGTTGTAAGCAAACTACGCCAATGGAAAGAACTGATCCCAAAACCCTCCAAACTCAATCACACACGCACGGAGCATATCCTCAAGAATCTGAATAGTGTGCTCGGACTATCCGTTCGTCTGAGGGTGAATTGTTGTACTCAACTCTACCCGAGTACCTAACTCATGCTGAACGACTCTCCAGAACCGTGATGTGAACTGGGTACCTATATCTGAAATGATGGAAACTGGAATACCATGCAGACGAACAATCTCCCGGATATAAATCTCCACCAACCGCTCGGTAGAATAAGTAGTACACACAGGAATGAAATGAGCGGACTTGGTCAGCTGATCCATAATCACCCAAATAGCATCAAACTTCTTCAAAGTTCGTGGGGGCCCAACTACAAAGTCCATGGTGATTCGCTCCCACTTCCACTCCGGAATCTCTATCTGCTGAAGCAACCCACCCGGTCTCTGGTACTCATACTTCACTCCAACAATATCTTTCTTCATCCGTCTCCACAAATAGTGCTGCCTCAAATCTTGATACATCTTTGTGGCACCCAGATGAATGGAATACTACGAGCTATGTGCCTCCTCTAGAATCAACTCTCGAAGCCCATCGACATTGGGTACACAAATCTGACCCTGCATCCTCAATACCCCATCATCTCCAATAGTCACATCTCTGGCATCACCGTGCTGAATCTTCTCCTTGAGGATAAACAAATAAGGGTCATCATACTGCCGCTACCTGATACGATCAAATAAGGAAGACCGAGAAATCACGCAGTCTAGAACCCGATTGAGCTCCGAAAGATCCAATCTCACAACTAACTAGCTAAGGCCTGAATATCCATCGCCATAGGCCTCTCTGATGTAGGTAAATAAGCCAAACTCCCCAAACTCTCTGCCCGGTGACTCAAAGCATCGGCCACCACATTAGCCTTGCCCGGGTGACACAAAATAGTGATATCATAATCCTTTAGCAACTCCAACCACCTCCTCTGGTGCAAATTTAGATCCTTTTGCTTGAACAAATGCTGCAAGCTCTGATGGTCAGTATAAATATCACAAGGCACACCGTATAAGTAATGACGCCAAATCTTCAGGGCGTGACCAATGGCAGCTAACTCAAGGTCGTGAACAGGGTAGTTCTTCTCATGTATCTTTAACTGTCTGGATGCATAGGCAATCACCCTACCATCCTGCATCAACACCGCTCCAAGGCCAACCCTCAAGGTGTCACAATAAACCGTATAAAACCCCGAACCTATAGGCAGTATCAAAATTGGGGCTGTGGTCAAAACTGTCTTGAGCTTCTGAAAATTCGCCTCACACTCCTCCGTCCACTGAAATGGAGCACCTTTCTGGGTCAACCTGGTCATAGGGGCTGCAATCGATGAAAAACCCTCCACAAAATGACGGTAGTAGCCATCCAAACCAAGGAAACTGCGGATCTCGGTAGTTGAGGATAGTTTGGGCCAACTATGCACGACATCTATCTTCTTCGGATCCACCTGAATACCCTCACTCGATACCACGTGGCCTAAGAATGCCATTGTATCCAACCAAAACTCACATTTCGAGAATTTAGCATATAACTTCTCCTCTCTTAGAGTCTGAAGAACAGTCCTCAGGTGCTGCTCATGATCTTCCCGATTCCGGGAATACACCAGAATATCATCAATAAAGACAATGATGAACGAGTCAAGATACGGCCGAAACACACTGTGCATCAAATGCATAAAGGCTACTGGGGCATTGGTCATCCCAAACGACATAACAAGGAACTCGTAACGACCATATCGAGTCCTGAAAGCAGTCTTCGGGATATCTGGCTCCTGAATCTTTAACTGATGGTAACCTGAGCACAAGTCAATCTTAGAAAACACCCGTGTGCCCTGAAGTTGGTCAAATAGATCACTGATACGAGGCAAAGGATAACGGTTCTTCACTGTAACCTTGTTTGACAAGGGATAATCAATACACATACGCATAGAACCATCATTTTTCTTCACAAACAAGACAGGAGCACCCCCAAGGTGATACACTGGGCCAAATAAAACCCTTATCAAGCAATTCCTGTAACTGATCCTTCAAATCCTTCAACTCATGATGAGCCATAAGATACAGAGGAATAGAAATGGGCTGAGTATCCAGCAATAGATCAATGCCAAAATCAATATCTCTATCAGGCGGCATGCTTGGAAGATCAGCTGGAAACACATCGGAAAAATCCCGTACTACTGGGACTGAATTAACTGAAGGGGTATCAATACTGACATCCCTCACATAAGCTAAATACACATCACATCCCTTCTCAACCATACACTGAGCTTTAAGAAAAGAAATAACTCTACTAGAAGTGTGATCTAAAGTACCTCTCCACTCAACACGTGGTACACCTGGTATAGCTAGCGTCACGATTTTGGCGTGACAATCAAGAATAGAATAATGGGGCGACAACCAGTCCATGCCCAAGATAATATCGAAGTCAACCATACTGAGTAACAATAAATCGGCTCTAGTCTCAAAACCACTAAGAACAACCAAACACGACTGATAAATGTGGTCCACAACGAGAGAATCTCCCACAAGAGTAGAAACATAAACATGGGAACTCAAGGAAACCCAAGGCACACCCAAATACGGAGCAAAATAAGAAGACACATAAGAGCAAGTAGAGCCTGGATCGAATCGAACCGATGCATCTCTGTGACAAACCAATATAATACATGTGATGATAGATCGGAGGCAACAGCCTTGGTACGGGCAGGAAGGGCATAATATTTGGCCTGGCCTTCCCCTCTAACTGGCTGAGCAGGTGGGGTAGCAACCGGTGCTGTAATCATAGCTTGAGAACTCTGAAGAGCGCGTTGTGGCTAAGAAGTCTGTGGAGGTGCACTCCTACCAAGTCTAGGGCAATACCTCACCACATGGCGTATGTCACCACACTCAAAGCAGCCTCGTGGCTAACGTGGCAGTGGGAACGGTGCGGTACGAGTACTCTAAGACCCTTGAACACCTAAAATACTATGTAAATTCTGAGATGCAAACTGAGCTGGCTAACCCGCAAAACCTCTACCATGTCGTGCTCTTCCTCCAAAATAAGGACCAGTGGGTATCCCCAGTCTACAAGGTCTACTCACTCCCCTATACTCTCCCTCCTGACCTCGTCTGCCCTCTCTCTCCTGGACCCACCTGTCCTTTACTCGGCGAGGGGTCCTCAACATCTACTGAACTGGGACCACAGGCTATGTCGCCATGACACCTGGAACCTGACCAATGTGAACTCGCTGCTCTAGAGCGAGGGCAGAGGAAGTCTGGGTCCCTCCCTCGATCTGTGAAGTAGTTGGTACAACCTGAATCAACCTCACCTGAACTAATGTACCAAACATGCTCAGGAACTGTTCTAATGTCTCCTGAAGTGCTGGAGTGGTAGTAGCAGTAGGCATATCCGATGCTTGGGCTCCAACTGGAACTGTTGGTGACTCTTCGGTGGCAGCTCGCGCGGGTGCCCTGGCTGCACCACGTGCGCGTCCTCGGCCTCTACCCCGGCCCCGACCTCTGACGGCTCTCGCAGGGGGCACAGGTGTTTGATCATCTCTGGTAGCACGTGTCCTCACCATCTATGAAAGAATAGAAGACAGAAGTTTAGGATTATGATGTCAAAAATCTCGCACGACAGGGAAATCAAATGAAGTGGAATTTTCCTAACTGTTACATAGCCTCTCGTAGATAAGTACAGACATCTCCGTACCGATCAACGAGACTCTAATAAATTGGCTTGTGATCCATGACTCCTATGAACCTAGAGCTCTGATACCAACTTGTCACGACCCCGGTTCGCCTTCCGTGAACCATCGTGACGGCACCTAGTCTCTACGACTAGGTAAGCCTACATTTGAGAAGGATAACCAAGCTTGCGTAAGTAAAACAATTTAAAAATAGAATAAAGCAATAAAAGTGTGTAAATGTGCCGCTCGGCATACACCATGTTTAACTCTCAACACCAAACATAAATCCAAGACCCGGAAACCCACGAATCACAAGCTAAGAGGAGAAATACTACATAGCTCTAACTTCGAAATTTCTAATAGAGAACAGAAAAGTACAGAAAGGCTAAATACTAAGAGCATGAATAGAGAGGGACTTCTCAGTCTGCGGATGCGGCAGATGTACCTCGAAGTCTCTAAGCAGTCATCTACCTCAATGATAGTAGGCATGATCAGCGGTATCTGGATCTGCACATGAAAAAACATGCATAGAAGAGGCATGAGTACACCACGACGGTACTCAGTAAGTGCCAAGCCTAACCTCGGTTGGGTAGTGACGAGGAAGGTCAGGGCCCTACTGAGGTTAAATACAATATAAGGGTTAACAATGTGGAATAAAATAGTATAAATACGTGTAACAGTAAGAAATAACATAGAATTGACAGAACAACAACAACTAGAACAGAGACAAAAAAACAAGCCACGAAAAGAAATACAGCTCAACACAGAGATAACAATCGGGCACCTTCCAGGATACCGTCCTATAGCCTGAATTACAACTGTCCAGTGGTTCTCTTGGGATACTGTCCTATAGTCCATCATACAACTGTCCAGTGGATCTCTCGGGATACCGTCCCATAGTCCATCATATATATGTCCGAAGGATCTCCCGGGATCCCATCCTGTAGTCCAACTATCAATGCGCGGGGATCTACCGGAATTCCGATCCGTAGTCCCAAATGTAAATATCCAGTATTAGGGGAATCTACCGAGTGCATTCCCGTAGTTTCATATAATTGTGCAGGGGGATCTATTGGGAATCTAACCCACAGTCCTAAAGTAAATGTACATGGGGATCTATCGGGAATCTAACCCGTAGTCCCAAAGTAAATGTGCAGGGGTATCTATCGGGAATCTAACTCACAGTCCCAAAATAAATGTGCAGGAGGATCTATCGGAAATCTAACCCGAAGTCCCAAAGTAAATAGATAAGGGGGAGCTACTGGAATCCCACATCCGTAGTCCCAATGTAAATACACAGCAGTAGCAAGAAAATTATTCAGAGAAGAGAAATTTCATGTTAAGGCAACAAATAATTCTAGCCTAGCATGCTGCACAGAGTTCAAGTAAAAAGGTTGAACAATTAAAGCAATTAAATCACTTAGACATACTTTCCTAAGCTAACAACGGGCTTAATAGTACAAGTAATAAAAGCAGGAGAAAGAATATGCTAATAAGTACTTAAAGAAAACCGGATTTCTAATAATTTGCACAAGTACGCACTCGTCACCTCACGTACAAGGCATTTCAATTACCAAATATATCAATCCTAAGGGGAAGGTCCCCCCCACAAGGTTAGACAAGCCACTTACCTCGAACCGGCTCAAAATCAACTTGAAACCACAGTTTTGCCATGAGTATCCGACTCCAAATGGCCCAAATCTATTCAATTCAATTGCATATTGTAAATAACACTTCAAGCAATTGATTTTACAATTAAATTCTAAGCTAATATGCGAAATCATGTAAAATGACCAAAATGCCCCTCATGCCAACATCTCGGAATCGGGTGAAATTTATATTTTCAGAAACCTCATACTCTCACGAGTCTATACATAACAAGAACACCAAAATCGGAGTCCAAATGACCCCTCAAATCCTCAGTTGAAGGTATCTTAAACTCAAGCCCTAATTAACCATTTTCCCCAAAGTTCTCACCATTAATTAGGTCTTTAATCACATGGAAATGAGTTATGAAGTCAAGGACATTACCTCCAAGTGATTTCCCTTTGATTTCCTGAAAAACCCCACTTAGAAGCTTCAAACCCGGACAAAAATGGTAGAAGAATAGCCAATTTTTGCAAAGGCAACTATTTATATGTTCTGCCTAGCTACTTCCGCATTTGCGGCCCTGGGACCACATCTGCGGTCTCGCCTCTGCGGAACAAGTGTCGCATCTGCGACTTTCTCTTAAGTGACCATCTCCACATCTGCGGACCTCTAATCGCTTCTGCGAGCCTCACGCCGCATCAGTGATTTCTGAAGGAATGACCCAAAACCGCTTCTGCGGCCCTTTAGCTGCTTCTGCGGCACCGCATCTGCGGTCCCCAAGCCACATATGCGAAAATACTAGAAGCAACAATGCTACAGTTGCTGCAACACTTCTTCAACCTTCCCGTCGACTATCCGAAATCACCCCGAGGCCCCCGGGACCTTAACCAAAAGCACCAATATCACCCAATACCTCATTCCAACTTGTACCAATCCTTAAACCACTTAAAACAACATCAGACACTCGAATTAATCAAGGATTTAAGCCTAAGAACTCCAAATTTCCTCAAATTACGCTTTCGATCAAACACCTAACCAAAACACAATGACCTGAAATTTTGCACCCACATCTCAAATGACATGACAGAACTACTGCAACTTTCAAAATTCCATTCTGACCCTCGGATCAAAATCTCACCATCGGACCGGAAACTTCAAAAATTCAACCTTCGGCATTTCAAGCCTAAATGAGCTACAGACCTCCAAAACACTATCCGAACATGCTCCCAACCCCAAAATCATCAAACTGAGCTAACAGAACCATAAGATTTCCATTCCGAGGCCGTCTTCATACTGTTCCAACTACGGTTAATTTTCCAACACTTAAGCTCTCATTCAGGGACTAAGTGTCCCAAAACTCTCCGAAACTCACAACCTAATATCACATCGAATCAAATTAGCAGAATTAAACTTGGGAAAACAGTTAATAGGGAATCAGGGCGTTAATTCTTAAGACGACCGGTCGGGTCGTCACAATAATTATTTACATATGTGTTCCAGGCTCCATATTTGGAGCCCAGTAGCACCAATTTATCCTGAATTCTTGTATGTGTTAGTTTTATTATAATTTTATATGTTAGTTTGTAAATTAAATAATTAATTTTTATAATTAAATATTCACAAATGGGTTCCAAGCTCGATATTTAGATCTCAGTAGCACCAATTTATCCTAAATTCTTCTATTTGTTAGTTTTATTATTTTACATGTTAGTTTTATAATTTTATATGTTTGTTTGTAAATTAAATAATTAATTTTTCTAATTATATAATATTTAATTCTTAAATATTTATATCTAGGTTCCAGGCTCGATATTTGCGGCCCAGTAGCACCAAATATATGTTGACTATAATTGGACAAATTTGTGTTTGATCTATCAGCTATTTTGATGTATTTTTAAGTATAAGAGATACTTAAACTACATGGAAACTGCGCTAAAAGGCACTACATTTTACTACGCTAAAAGGCACTACATTATACTATGCTAAAAGACACTACATTTTACTACCCTAAAAGGCACTATATTACTAGTCTTTAAGCAAATAAATAATTTAAATCAGATAAAATACAACAAATATATTGTAATCACAAAAATGCGTATAAAATAGTAATAGTAATTTATTAATATTTTTATTAACAAATAATAAAGATTTCACAATTTTTACATATTTTTTTTATAATATTAGTATCTTAATCCGGATAAAATAACATACCAATTTAATCGCAAAAACGAAAATACAAAATAACATACAACACATTCAAAACAACTAATATGCATTATTTATACGAGTTTGGACATAAACTAAATCGGAATACCTCGATTTATATTTTAGGGAAAGTTGAAGATTTGAAAATTTGACTCTGAAACAAGCAACCCACAACAATAAAAGTCTTGACTAGGATATAGGACCAACAATATCTGCTTTTAACGGGATGGGTGGGGTCCACACGAGCTTTTTAGGTTGTTAATAGAGGGGGGACCGCTGTAATTTTTGTAAGAGAAAGGGGGAAGTGGGCAGAACATGGGGGAAAAGGAAGGGGATCTGTTATTTATATATATAAAACACGGTTTATTACTGTGTTTATATAAAATACGGTAATGAACCGCGCTTTATATAGTTATCTTATCAGCTAATATGTAAAACGCGGTTATGAACCGCATTTTATATAGAATGGTAACTTTTTTTTCCACCTAAAAAAGTATTTTGAGTCCAAAAGAACCACATTTCGGTTTTGGACTCTCACAAAATCTTAACTTTATTTAGAAACTTTGAGGGGAGGGGGAGCTCTTTTTTGTTCCGGTTCAGAAGAGGCTGCGCTCCTTCAGTTGCAGGGGTAGCTCTTTCTTGTTCCCGTTCAGAAAAGGCGGCACACCTTCAATTGCATGGGGGACGAGGAGCAGTTATAAGCTAGTGAACAAGGGAAGCAGAAGCAAGAACAGTGAATTCCCTTAATAATATAGCACCATTTGGATGTAGATAGAAAATTGCAACCATTAAACAAACTTTAACTCTATTGAGAGTATATGCACGTGCGCATTTATTTTGTACAAGTAGTTGTAGTGTAGGTGGTACAAGCTTAGCTGCAGTTGTTCAATATTGCTAAGAACCACAAGTCCAAATAATTTTCTAATTATAGAGATTATAATATTTATTTCTAACTAATTAACTAACATTATTATAAAGCAGTAAAATTATCAACAAACAATGATGATTTTAGACAAAACTAAGGAGGTTTAGAGTTATGATTTCCCCAAATATTGGAATCCTTCCCGCTATGTTCCCAACAATTTCGCCTATGTATTCTCGAGTGATCGTGAGTATTTTAGGTGCCGTAATTCACTCTCGAGCAACTACTGTGAGCATGTGATTTTTGTCCTATACAAAATACTCTTATACAACAACAACAACAACAACAACCCAGTATAATCCCACTTAGTGGGGTCTGGGGAGGGTAGTGTGTACGCAGACCTTACCCCTACACTAGGGTAGAGAGACTGTTTCAAAATACAACAACAAAATACTCCTATAAAATCCCAAAAATAGGTTTTTTGTTAATTGTTTGCCATTTTAGGAATTTTTGTAGAATTTTCTTAATTATTTACATTTTGTGCATATTTAATTTTTTTATTTAAATCATGAAAAAATACCAAAACTATCATGCATTGCATTTAGGATTTGTTTTTACATATTTAGGATTAATTAGTATTTATTTGTTTTACAGAAATTTGAAAATCATAAAATAGCTCATTTTTACATTTTTTGTCTTTTTAATTTTTTATTTATTGATTTTTTTCTTTTAATTCAAAATTAAGGGATGTTTATAATTTTTATAATTAGTTAATTAGTTTTAATTTCACATTTTTACATAATTTAGGATTTTTAGTTTTAGGATTTTTAATTAAAAAGAAAAAGAAAAGAAAAGAAAAGGGAAATAAAGAGTTTAATTTTAAAAGTTGGGTTTTATTTTTGGAATTTTATTCAATCACCAAACCAGCCCAAAATTGCCCCAAACCCGTTTAAATCCTACCCAAGCCCAATGCCAATTATACCTGGTCCAGGTCCCCAAAAACCCAAACGACCCCATTTTTGTAACGCCCGATCACAGCCGTTGGATTTTGATCAATCCAATGACCCAGAACTATCTCCCCTAACATATATATAAATGTCCTAAAGAGAACCCCCCCCCCCTCTAACCCCTTTCAGTCTACACTCTCATCTTTCTCTCAATAAACCCTAGACGCCCTTATAGTCCATGCCGCCTCCACCGCAAACCACTGTCGAAAATTGCCTCACGGTTGTTCCGGCATCCCAAACCCCCCCCCCCCCAAATTAACACTCCAAATTCCTCTTCACCCCCTCTTTACGAATCTCTCAACCGTTTTCCCCAAATCCCCGTTGATTTCTTCGAATCGTAAATCGAAAAATCACGGCCAAGACCCTAGTTGTTCCAAACCCCACCAAAATCATACCCCACAGTCCTCAACCTCCCCTCACCACTACCCTACCTTCGATTTTCCAAAAAGCACGTTTATTCTTTCGAATTTTAAATCTAAAAACCTGTGAACCCTAACTTTTTCCCTTTTCTGATTTCCAGTCTTTGTTCGATTGTTTGAACCCCAAACCTTCATTAGTCGACTGTTCTTTGTGAGAATAGTCGATTAATGTTAGTTTGGGTTCACGATTGCTTTGAAGAAATTTGGTCAAATTTGAGCTGGTCTGGTTTTCTTTATGAGAACAGTCGATTAACGAAGTTAGTTAATTCTTTTCACTCTCGTTTTTGTTTGTTGTTTCCTTTCTTTGTATGTTCATGTTTTCCTGTTTAGACGCATGTTTAGATTTCTTTTCTTCTTCCTCTTTTGACTGTTAGTTTGACTTCTGGCATTTATTTTGTTAGAGTAATTAAAACATGTTCAATTTGTTTAAAGTCAGGCTTATTTAGGTTAATGGTTAGGTTTTTTTGTGAATTGTTTGCTCTGTTTTGCCTTCTTCATGTTCATTAGTCCCATGTTTAAGTTTAACTTTAGATTTTTGTTCCTTTTCATTATTTTTTTAGCAAATGCTCAGTTGTTTAGTTATTCTTGATTAAGGCATGTTTGCATCCAGTACTCGAATTGCATAATTCTTAGCTTAGGGTTTGTTGATGCCTACTCTGTTTTGCCTCTATGAGGTCATTTGGTTATTAGTTTTATTTTGAATCAACAAGATATCTAGGTTGATTGTTACCCTAATGGTTTAAATTTAAAAACTGATAGGTAGAATTCTAGTTCTTCTTTGCAGTTTAATTCATTGTATTTCTTGATTAAGTGAATTAGATTTAGACTACATTCTTAGATTCACTTGTCTAAAGCATTTCTATTCATTTGTCTATTTAGTTTTAGGGTTCATGATTGCAGTCACTTCTTAGGCACTTTTGATTCGAATTGCCAATCCCTTTTAGGCTTGCCTTTGTTTGTCATGGTTTTGAAATCAGTAGAAACTTTAGGGAGTTAACTGAACTTTAAAAGTTAGGATAAAAACTGAAATAAGTGTTAATTCAAAGGGTAAAAATGGGATTTTACTTAGGCTAAAAAATCAGAAATGTACAGCTGTACTAGCTGTTACAAAATATGCTAAATTAGGATAGGAAGGACAACTGTATTGTACTATTTTCAGAGGTTTAGGATAAGGAATATACCCAAGATATACCCTCCCCTAGGTAGCCTATATGTAGGTAGGTCCTCTCACATAATAGAGACAGATATTCAGCATCAATTTACTGTACAAAATCATTCTTTCCTCTACTGAAAAGATTAGGATTGAGAAATTTTAAAAAAAATCTTTCCTCCTTGGTTTTCTTAAAAGATGAAAAGATGACTTGACGTAGAAGATTCTTTCCTGGTTTTCTTTGGCTGAAATCTCTTGGTTTTAAAAGTTGAACTTGGGTCTGACTTGGCTGTTGTTTTGCTGTTTAAAGGTGCTCACTTTCTTTGGAAGATTTAGCTATTTTAGTGACCTTTACTTCGTCTTTCTTTGAATCATCTCTAGGTATGTAACCACATTCTAGCTATGAGAATGAATTTATCTGTGCAAACCTGAAGTTATTCATGATTATGTGTGTATGGCTATATGTTTCAATAGTAGAAAGTAATATGTGTTCATTATTTTTCATCAGCTTTTCCTGTGCCCTTCTATGCACTTCAGTAGTAGGAAAATGTTCTTAAAACTGCAAAAAATAGCTTTGCCTCATAACAGTATTTAGGTTTTATATTGTTTAGAATACTTTTCTTCTCTCTTTCACTTATTCCTCTTACTTAAAAATACTATTTTCATTTTCTTTTTGATTGTTTGGCCATGAGCTGCAACCTGCAGATTTAGCCACTGGTTGGCTAAATCAGTAGGTTTAGAAGCTGAAGCTTTGGAACCCTATAGTATGGTATGGACCATAAGAAGAGACCATGGTTTTGATGAACAAGTCATGTCCAAAGAGGCAGGGATTCTTTAAATTTGCTGATTATACAGAAATTTGTAATAAATTAGTTTTTATGTAGTTAGTATGTAATTCATAAATTACCATGTAATGTGTTGGAAACCTTCTTATTTCGTTTGAAGTTTTATAATTAATTAGGTTGTTAAATTCATGTACTTAGATTCAAAGATAGCCACGTTAGGAATTTGATTATGTTGTGGTTATATTTTAAAAACAGTGATATAATGGGCCAAATCATGAGCCCGCCCTGTAAAGGCGACAAGGCTTTGCTTTGACTAACCTGGGTTGAATCCTAGGTCCATTTAAAAGTCAAATGAATCTGGGTTTAGGCTGTCAAGCCTGGACCCTAAGCCCGAATTTGGATCCAATTGTGGAATTTCTCTCTTATTATAAGATACAGGGTAAACATGTGCATGTTATTGCAATTCATATGGTTAATTTTTTAGGATTGTATTTGATTTCTGAATATTTGTTTTCTTAGAAGCAAACCGAGTTTTGGTTGTTGTAAATATGCAAGTGCTGTTAATTTTAGAGGTGGATAGGCCTAGTTGTAAAAATAGGTCCGCCTACATTAAGCCCATACGGGCTGGTTTTAGTTGGACTTAATGAAAATATTTCTGAGTCTTGTCCTCTTGAAAACAAATCCCAGCCTAAAAATAGGCTTAATGCTGTCGATCTCCCTCAGCTAAGCCACTAACAGGCCATCGTTGGCCCAATCCCTCTAAGAGGCATAATTTTGAGCCCAGCCTCCCATATTTTTAGATTAAAAGATTTCCTAATTTAGACTTCAAGTAGTATCTTTAGTCTTAATTAAAAAAAATGCAAACCCCTTTAGTTAAAATCAAGTTGAGGTGTGCCATAAAACCCATTAATCCATGGCCCTCGTGAAAGTAATTCAAGAGTTAATCCTTTATAAATTTGAGGTGTGCCATCAATTAAACTCTCCATGGCCCTCATAAATGTTGTTATTAATTTGAACCTTCGTAGTTGCTTTAGGCGCATTCTTTAAATAACTTATCATAGCTACGGGTGCGTTCTCGTGACGTAGTTGTGATTTTAATTACTAAATTCGGGTGTACATTTCATGTGATCCAATTTTAATTTCTCAACAATGTTAAATAGAACGTGTCGTGAATCGCGGGTGCATTTCATGTAACATGGTTCAAGGCGTGTTTTAAATAATGTTGAATCTTCCTAAAAGCAGTTTTAAGCTAAAATGCACTATAGGTTAAAACATATAATAAATAAGATAATTTGCCAATATTAATAGTTTAAGCGACCGTGCTAGAACCACGGAACCCGGGAATGCCTAACACATTCTCCGGGGTTAATAGAATTCCTTACTTAGAATTTCTGGTTTGCAGACTTTTAAAATAAACTCGAAATTTTCTCGATTTGGGATTTAAAATAAACTGGTGACTTGGGACACCAAATAAACTATTTCAAGTGGCGACTCTGAAAAAATAAAATAAACAATCTAATTTCGGTTAATATCACTTTAATTGGAAAAACTCCCATATATCACCCCTCGGGTGGTAAAAAGGAGGTGTGACAGCTCCGGCTACTCTGCTGGGGATTATAACCCAGAACTTCTAGTTTTTACATGTTTTGAGCCTAATGTGCTAAATGTCGCTTTTTACCGCTTTGATATTGTTTGGATTGTATATAAATTGCTACGAAATTCTCCTCTCTCTGAGTCTTCTAAATCATCTGGGAAGTGTGCACTTCGTGTAACTTCTTTTCTGTTAGAGTCATATCCGAATTTTAGAATGAGGTTCAGACAAATTGCAAAGCCGGTGAAACTTCTGTATTCCCGGTACGCTGCCCCCCAGCTCGAGTTGTCCGCTAGGGTAAGCCAGGTCTAGAACAATATACCCAGGGTTTTAAACCTAGTATAACAAAGCCTCATGTTGGATCCCTAGTAGGAACACTTGTTTGCATCACGTGCATTTGACTTTGGGGACTCAACACAGGGGTTGGGTCTATCTAGGACAGGTGTACCCGAAATGAAAAGACCATCCTGATACATTCTACTTGCTACTTGTGCATTTATTTGCTTCGGATTGCATGTTGACCGGCTTATGAATAATGGAAAAAAGTTGGGAAAAATCAAGTTGAGAATTGAGAGAGATAATTTCCTGTCTTTAAAAAACCGGTATCCAAAAAGTACCGAAACTTGCCAAAATTTTGAAAAAAAGAAAAGGATTTTTTTGCTCCAAGAAAATATTTGGTAGTGTTTTTATTATTTCAAAACTGCCCGAACTACGCAAGTTTGATTCTCACCGGATGTGGGATACGTAGGCAACCCTCATCGGTTCCAACTCCATTTTTTCAAAAATAACCCAAAAGAACAAAAAATTTTGTCGTTTTGTCATAAATACGTTAGGTGATGACGTTCTTGTCTAAATAGCCAAAATGTCCCCAAAAGGGCGCCGGAAGGCTGATTTTACAAGAATAGCTACCTATGGTTCCTTTTTCAAATTTTGGCCAATTAGCAAACACAACCCTAAAATCTTCTTTCTTGATGTGCTAAAGGACCATATTTGCAAAGGCTTATTTTTGTTTTGAAATGAAATTTTTGAAAAAAAAATTGATAACATTCTCTTGAGTCAAAATAAATCATGATATTTTAATCAATCACTCTAATAAATGTGCAAGATGAGCACAATTGAAAATGAACCATTCACGGTCCTTGAGGAAATCTCATTAGGACTCCATATGTGGTGGAACAACTTAGGGAAAGTCAACAGAGATACTATGGTAAAAAATTTGGGCGGTCTTGTTGGTCTTCTGAAAATCAAACCGAGACTGGATGTGATTGAGGCTTTGATACCTTTTTGGGATCCGACGCATAATGTGTTCCATTTTTTTGATTTTGAGCTAACCCCTATGCTTGAGGAAATAGCGGGATATGCTGGTCTTAGTGGGAATCTCAGATGTCGGTACCCAGTGGCACCAAGAACAGTGACTCCTCATAAGTTTTTAGACCTTCTAAGCATCAGTCGGGAGTTTCAAGACGGAAATCTATCTGAGGAATTTTGCACATTCTACTTCTTGTACCAGCGTTATGGCGATCCCCACGGTTTTGAGGCTCTAGATATTGGCCTAACTCATTCAGGAAACAAAGATAAATGGGAGGCACGTCAGGGACTAGCTTTATAGTGGTGTTCCTGGGTGTTTTAATCTGCCCAAGAAAGGATGAAAATATAGAATTGGGTCTTGTGGGAATGGCCGACGTCATGATTAAAAAACTGAATGGCACCCTTATTCCAATGATCTTAGCAGAGATTTATCGAGCCTTAACTGTTTGCCGAGAAGAGGGTAAATTTTTTGAGGGTTGTAACATGCTTCTACAACTGTGGATACCAGAACATCTCTGCCACCGCTTAGGGTACATAAATTATGGCATGACTGGTTTGAATTGCATTGAAGAACATGAAAACTAGATGGTGGATTATGAATTTCCAGAAGGTACAGAGGCCTGGTTTGTGCTTTTGAGTTCCTTAACTTTAGAAAAAATTGAGTGGACCTTCGGTTGGCTCCCGGTCACTGAAGTCATTTACATGTTAGCCGAGGTGTGCTATCTTCTCTTAATGGGTCTCCAAAGCAATCAGCCATATGCTCCACACAGGGTGTTGTGCCAACTAGGCAGGTATCAAACTATCCTACATGACGAAGCTTTGAGCCGACAAGTCATCGAATTGGGTCCAAAAGTTGTGTTCCCAGAAGGAAAAGTTCGTCAGATTTGGAATAAGTGTAGATTTCTAAAGTCAAAGACTCGGGTGCGGGATCTATCTAAAGGCGAGTTAGACCCTAATTACATGATTTGGTTTGGTAAAAGGTTTCAACTTCATCAGGATCCCGAACGGCCTGCTAAAAGACCCCACATCCAGCAATTCACTGATGATTCACGAGAGCAATGGGATTGGTTGGCAAAAGAGGCAAGCTATAGGGCCAAGATAAGCAAATTGGAGGGACAAATCAGGGATCTCAAATTTGACAATAGTGTACAAACTGCTGCTGATGAAGGGAAAAAGTAGAAGCTGGCTCAAGAAAACAATGTCCTTCGAGCCCAGATCCAACAAATGAAGATAGCTGCTGAGAATCAGGAAAGAAGCCGAGCAGATGAAAGGATCATAAATGGTCTTAGAAGGAAAGTATCTGAGTATCAGGATGACTTGGAAAAATCCAAGGTTAATCTAGCAAAAGCCCGAGCACAACTGACAAAGAATGTAGAGGGACGGGTGGAGTTTGTGCGGCAGTTGAAAAGGAAATATGAGGGAACAGTCACAAATCTGAACAAAAGGCTAACTACCCTCGAAAATGAGATGGCCAAACAAGCTAAGAACTTTAAAGCAGAAAGGGAACATTGCTATGCATTAATGTCCCAACTAGAGGAAGATATACAACAGCTGCGAGGTTAAAACCATCATGATGCCCAAGTGCTAGAAGCTAGGTCTTAGCAAATAGGGCGTTTGCTCCAAGAAAAGGGTATCATCAGGGAGAGGGTTAGAGCAATTGTTGACTACATCATCATGAAGTGCCATGAATGTGAAGACATAACTAGAACCACCTTCTTTGATGTGGTAATGACCTTTGTTCGCGAAATAATGAGTGACCTGGAGCGTCTTCAAGGGGATCTTGCACATAGGCCCGTGGCAAGACCGACTGATGTCCCACGACCCCCTGGAGTAGATGCACTTATGCATTTTTTATTTTTATTTTGAGTCTGTATTTCAGTTTAAAGTATGTTTCGAGTCTGTTTGTAGTTTTAAATTCCTAGAAAAGGTACGATGGAGTCTTTTTGTAACTCAGAAAAGTAGAGATTTTTATTAATGAAAATTTGGAAAACCCCAAATTTTTTTTTTTTTGCTTTTCACATTTATTTTTTGAACTACGTGATGATCTGATTCACGCGGTGTCGTGATACGTAGGCAATCCTTATCGGATCCGGTCATGATTTTTGTAAATAACTCAAATAAAAGAGGAGTGTGGTAAAGAGAAAACCAAAAAGAAAAAAAAAACAAAAAGAAAAGAGAGAAAACAAGGAAAAGAGAATGAGAACAAAAGAGAAAATGAGAGTACAAAAGAGAGAAAGAGAGAAGATCGGGGAGATGAACAAAAGCTGGGATGAGACATGCAATCGTTGCAAAACATGTAGAAACACATTTAACTGTATAGGTGCATCACACCCCAATGTGCGATTTCTTATTTGTTAATTGCTTCAAACTAACCGGTTTGTTGTCTACTGTTGAGTATAGGTTCTGTTTTAAGGTGGTTGGTTTGTGGTAACCTGGCTTCACACCCATACTTTACAAGATCTAAGGGTAGTGTAGAAATGTCGTTAGAAGCTTATCCACCAACAATTCCCATCCCAGAGGATAGCCCACTATCGGTTATCCCAACCTCAGAGTCAGCGGCAGCTGAAGAGAATAGGGCACTGCGCCTCCGCGTGCAAGAAATGTGGGACGCCTAGTCCAATGGTAGAGAGCCACCAAGTGTTATACCCGGTTTCCTCGAGTTACTTCCCAGAACAAGTGGAAATTCCAATGTACCGATAAATTACCCGAATACCCCACTTGGAAACCCCATCATCTCAGCTCACTTCACCGGAACACCTTCTGAGGTTCTCCCCCAGGTGGTTTCGGGAGTGGCCTCCAACATATTTACCGCACCACCAACATCAGTTGTGGTGCAACCCACTTTGCCCAGGCCAAGCTTTGATCCATCATCTTTCACCTTTCAAGTACCATCTTTTCCACCAGAACCTACCCAATTCACCACCAATTCTTACCCTCAACAACCCCGGTACGAGTTTACCGTGGGATAGGAAAAGGCTACAAAGAACCCCGAGCAAGAGGAAATTACCCGGAAAATGAGGAGCATGGAACAGATCCTTAAGAATATACAAGGTTTAAGCAGAAAAAAGAGTGTATCCTACGCTGATCTATGCATGTTCCCACATGTGTATTTGCCCCTGGGTTTCAATACCCCAAAGTTCGAAAAGTATGACGGGCACGAGGATCCCATAGCCCATGTCAAGAGGTACTGCAATCAATTATGAGGGGTAGGCGGAAAAGAAGAGCTCCTAATGGCTTATTTCGGAGAGAGTCTAGTTGGCATTGCATCTGAGTGGTACATAGATCAGGACATATCTCGTTGGCATATTTGGGATGATCTGGCTCGAGATTTTGTCAGGCAGTTTCAGTATAACATACACATAGCTCCCGAGAGGAATTCTCTGTCGAATCTCAAGAAGAATTCATCAGAAAGTTTCCAAGAATATGCTATTAAATGGCGCAAACAAGTGGCCAGAGTCAAGCCCCCGATGGATGAAACGGAAATGGTTAATGTTTCTCTACAAGCCCAAGAAGCTGACTACTTTCAGAATATGATGTCTGCAATGGGGAAACCATTTGCTAAGGCCATCAAGATTGGTGAGATGGTCAAGAATGGTCTAAAAACAGGGCACATATTGAGCCAATCTGCCATAAGAGCTACATCCCAAGCAATTCAAAGCGGGTTCGGAGGAGTAGCAAACAGAAAGAAGAAAGAAGAGGTGGCGATGTCAACTTCAAGTCTGAGAAACCCCCGTCCACCCAGAGGTTACTTCCCTCCAAGCACCCCATAACATTATTATCCTCATCAGGATGTGGCTTATGCTATGGCTCCTCATCCGTACGTAGTAATGAACGCCCAATCATACTCTCGGCCACAACAATAGCTCAACCAAAATCGAGCTCCATTTCCTAGAAATCACCCTTCTCACCAAGCTCAATATAATCTCCGACCTCCATAAAATAACTTCCCCTACAATGCCTGTGCTCGGGAGCAACCCAGGAGAACAAACTTCATGCCTATTGGACTGTCCAAATGGATTTGTTGCAACTCGTACCCCAAACCAGGCATACCCAGAGTCTCCCTCCTACCGAGCCGGTACTCGATGTGCTTACCATTTGGGAGAGGAAGGACATGACACTAAAGACTTTTGGACTCTGAAAAGGGCTATTGAAAATCTCATAGAGCAAAAACGGATAGTGCTAAAGGATGAAGAAATTCCTAATGTGACCAACAACCCATTACCAGCTCACAATAACGGGCCGGTCATTGGAATGATTTGCGAAGATAAGCAGTTTGATCCTGCTTTGAAAGCCATCATTGCAATTGCTGATGTCGAGAAAAAGCCAAAGGCTACTGCAAAGCAAGACAAGGGAGAGAAGAAGAGTAAACCCACCCCTAAAAATGCAGAAAAGATAGTGGAAACCAAAATTGGGGCAGTACCCCCAAAAGATGCCATTCTTTATGTTCTCCAGGGTCACAAGAAAGAGCAAATGACATTGAGCCCTCCAAAAAGGTTTGAGCTGAATAAAGGACCTAAGATGTACGTGCCTAAAGGTACCTATGTGGTACGGGGGCCAGTAATTTCACCAAGGCTGAATGAGCCTGTGGTTATTGTCCACACACCACAGAGGCCCATGACAGACCCTACTGTCGTCCCATGGAATTACAACAAGGCGGTAGTAACGTACAAGGGAAAAGAGGTCCTAGGAGAAACAAATGAAACTAACCCAGCTGCAAATACCTTAATCTGGAAGAGGTGAACAATGCCAAGCAGAAACGCTTCCCAATCAAAAAGCTAGTTAGTGCCGAAGAAGTAGAAGAGTTCTTTCGAAAAATGAAAACTGCGGATTACGAGATAATTGACCAACTCCGAAAGTCTCCCGCTTAGGTCTCATTGTTGTCTCTGCTAATAAGCTCAAGTGAACATTAGAAAGTGTTGATAAAAACCCTCAATGAAGCTTATGTTCTGATTAAAACAACTGTCGAACAACTGGAAAGGATGGCAGAAAATTTTTCCGCAGTCAATCAAATTTCCTTTAGCAAGAATGATTTGCCCCCGGAGGGGCCGCCCACAACAAAACCCTTCACTTAATAGTTAAATGTGAGGTGTACTATGTAAAAAGAGTCATGGTGGACGGTGGATCGGGGGTCGACATATGCCCTCTCTCAACTTTGCAAAGAATGGAGATTGGGACTGAGAGAATCATGCCTAATAATGTCTATGTGCGTGCCTTTTACGACATAAAGAGAGACATCATAGGTGAGATCGATTTGATCTTGACTATTGGTCCTGTGGATTTCGAGGTGACATTTCGGGTCCTAGATATGGACACTTCTTATAATTTCCTCTTGGAAAGACCTTAGATTCACGCGGCAGGGGTAGTACCTTCCACTCTCCACCAGATGGTGAAATTTGAATATGAAGACCAGGGAATTGTGGTTCATGGAGAAGACGAGCAGTCAATTTACCGGGACCTATCAGTCCCATATCTTGAATCTAGGGAAGGTAACGAGCATATAGTTTATCAAGTTTTTGAGGTGGTGGTCGCAGATCAATGTGAGGAGGGAAGACCTTATATTCAGCCTTTTCTGTCAAATGCATCCATCATGGTCGCTACTGAAATGATCAAGCATGGTTATAAGCCTGGGAAGGGACTCGGGGCATCATTGCAAGGTATCACAGAACCTATTACTTTACCTACCAGCGAGAAGTTCTTCGGTGTGGGTTTTCATGCCACAGGAGCTGATGTGACATGGGCAAATGAACGAAAGAGCAATGGTTGGGTTTTACCTCAGCCGGTTCCGCATCTCTACAAAACATTTGTCAGGCCCAAGTACAATGAAGAAGAAGAAGATGAGGCCTTCACGATAGGAAATTGAGGACATATGTGGAGCCATGAGGCAGATGTTGTATGAAACCCACATAGTCCAGCCGGGAGAAGGCTCAAGCATTGCCGAGGTGCTGTATATGAGGCCCAATGCCAAATTCCAAAACTGGAAGGCTACTCCGTTCCCAGTCAGGCGGTAATCCTGGTAGTCCAGTCTTGCCACCTTTTTTACATCACAAGTTATTCCAGGGTGTAACTCGGATGTTTTTTTAGTTTACTATTTTAAATTCCGATGTAAACCCTGTTATCTTCAAAATTCAATGGAACGAAATTAATATTTCATCGTTCGTGAATCTCTCTTTATTCTTTATGATTTTTGTTACTTTTTCTTATTTCTTCTTTTAGTTCTAATAATGCGCTTTAAATAACATGACATGATAGTGAACTTCATACCCAGATCCAAACACGCTGTCTAGTTGTGAAATAATGAATCAAGAACCGGAATATGATGAAGAAGGGGATTTTAGGGAAATAAATCGAGAATTGGAACAATTTGAGAATAAACCTAAGCCAAACTTAAATGAAACCGAGCTGATTAATTTGGGTAGTTCTGAAGAGGTCTAAGAAACCATGATAAATATTCATACGGATGACAGAACCAGGGATGCATTGATCCAACTTTTGTTCGAATTCAAAGATGTGTTTGCTTGGTCTTACGATGACATGCCAGGATTAAGTGTCGATTTGGTGGTCCACAAGTTGCCGACTTTACCCGATTATCCCCCTGTCTAGCAAAAGCAAAGAAAGTTCTAAACTGATATCAGTGACACAATCAAAGAAGAAGTCACCAAACAGTTGAAAGCGGGGGTAATCCGAGTGGTCTGATACACCACATGGTTAGATAATGTGGTTATCGTGCCAAAGAAAGATGGGAAAACTCGAGTGTGTGTTGATTATCGAGATCTGAACAAAGCAAGTCCCAAAGACAACTTCCCTTTGTCGAACATCCACATCCTTGTTGACAACTGTGCCAAACATGAGATACAATCTTTCGTGGATTGTTATGCAGGATATCATCAGGTGTTGATGGATGAAGAGGATGCGGAAAAGACAGTTTTCACCACACCCTAGGGCACCTATTGTTACAGGGTCATGCCTTTTGGTCTGAAGAACACCGGGGCAATGTACATGAGAGCTATGGCTACCATCTTTCATGACATGATGAACCAAGAAATCGAGGTGTATGTGGATGACATGATCATCAAATCCAGAACACAGGAAGACCATGTTCGGGACCTGAGAAAGTTCTTTGAGTGACTGCGTAAGTATGATTTGAAGCTGAATCTGGCTAAATGTGCATTTGGGGTTCCGTCCGGCAAACTCTTGGGATTTATAGTCAGTTGGAGGGGCATAGAACTAGATCCAATGAAGATAAAGTCTATTCGGGATTTGCCTCCTCCGAAAACTAAGAAAGAGGTTATGAGCTTGCTGGGGAGGTTGAACTATATTAGCCGATTCATTGCTCAGTTGACTTCTACATGTGAGCCCATCTTCAAGCTATTGAAGAAAGATGGCGTGATTAAATGGACAGATGAGTGTCAAAAAGCCTTTGACAAAATCAAGGATTATCTGTCGAACCCGCCAGTCTTGGTCCCACCCGAATCGGGAGGCCTTTGTTTTTGTATCTGACAGTCTTTGGAGAATTCCTTCGGTTGTGTCCTCGGGCAACACGATGTGACCGGGAAGAGAGAACAGGCAATCTACTATCTGAGCTAGAAGTTTACCAGTTATAAAGCTAAATACACTTTGTTAGAAAGGACTTGCTATGCTCTAACTTGGATCACTCAGAAGCTTAGGCATTACTTGTTGGCCTACACCACTTATCTCATCACCAGGATGGACCCTTTGAAGTACATATTCCAGAAGCCGATACCCACAAGGAGGTGAGAAAAATGGAAGATCCTGCTCACTGAATTTGACATAGTCTATGTCACCCGCACGGAAATGAAAGCCCAGACTCTAGCAGATCACCTAGCTGAAAACCCTGTTGATGATGAATATCAGCCTTTGAGTACTTACTTACCGGAAAAAGAGGTGAACTCAGTCAAGGTAATTTCAGAAGACACCAATGCTTGGAAAATGTTCTTCGATGGAGCTGTGAACGTGAAGGGTGTCGGGATCGAGGCAATCTTGATCTCACCCATTGGTTAGCACTATCCAGCCATACCCCGGCGTCAGTTTTTCTGCACAAACAACACTGCTGAGTATAAAGCCTGTATTATGGGTATGAACATGGCAATTTACCAAGATGTGGAAGAACTATTGATCATGGAGATTTGGACTTGATCATACAACAAGCTTAGGGTGAATGGGAAACTCGGAATGTCAAGCTTATTTCATACAGGCAGCATGTGGAAGATCTTAGCAAGCGGTTCAAATCAGTCGAGTTTAGGTACATTCCTCATTTCACAATGAGTTAGTCGATGCACTCGCTACTTTGGCCTCGATGTTGCCATATCCAGGCAATCTCCACATTGACCCGTTGGAGATCCAAATCGGGGAAAGGCATGGTTGCTGCAATACGGTTGAGGTCGAACCAAATATTCAGCCATGGTATCACGATATCAAGAGATTTTTGAAAATGAAAGAATATCCCGAGCAAGATGGAGACCAAAAGAGAACCATTAGAAGGCTTGCCAGCGGTTTCTTTTTGAGCGGCGAGATCTTGTACAAAAAGGCTCCAGATCTCAACTTGTTAAGATGTGTGGATGTTGAAGAGGCCGGAAGAATCATGCATGAAGTGCACGCAGGGGTGTGTGGACCCTACATGAATGGATATGTCCTGGAAAAGAAGATCCATCGAGCAGGCTATTACTGGATGACTATGGAAAAGGATTGCTTCAGTTTTGTCCGAAAATGTCATCAGTGCTAGGTGCACGGTGACCTGATTCATGCACCACCTACAGAACTGCATCATATGTCAGCACTGTGGCCATTCGTTGCTTGGGGTATGGATGTTATTGGGCCAATCGAGCCAAAAGCTTCAAATGGTCATAGGTTCATATTGGTTTCCATTGACTACTTCACAAAGTGGTTTGAAGCAATTACTCTTAAAGCTTTCACTAATAAATCTGTGGTAGACTTCGTGCACTCCAATATCATATGCCATTTCGGTATTCCTTCAACTATTATTATGGATAATGCTGCAAACTTGAATAGTCACTTGATGAGGGAGATATGTGAGCAGTTTAAGATCACGTCAAAATTATACCTCTTATCGGCCCAAAGCTAATGGTGCTGTCGAAGCAACAAACAAGAACATTAAGAAGATTCTGAGAAAGGTTATCCAAAGATCCAGGCAATGGCATGAAAAGTTTCCATTTGCATTATTGGGATATCGCACAACTGTGCGCACATTAGTCAAAGAAACCCCCTATCTATTGGTTTGTGGCACTGAAACTGTAATACCAGCTTTCTTTTCGGATTGCTATTGAAGCTGAAATTGAGGATAGTGAATGGGTCAAGACTCATCTAGAAATGTTAACCCTGATTGACAAAAAACGGATGGCCGCAGTTTGTCGGGGGCAGTTGTATCAACAAAGAATGGCCCATGCCTACAACAAGAAAGTGCGGCCTAGGAACTTTGAAGTGGGGCAACTCGTTTTGAGATGTATTCTCCCTCATCACAAGGAAGCAAAAGGAAAGTTTGCTCCTAACTGGAAAGGCCCATACATTATCAAAAAATTGTTGCCAAAAAGGGCATTGTACGTGGGAGAAACAGCTGTAAATGCGGACGCGGTCAAAAGGTATTACGTTTAACCCTTTTGGCAGTACTAGTATTATCCGATTGGGGTGACGAAGGCTATCATTCTCACTACCCCAAACACTTCAATCCTTTGCTAACCCTTTGATCTGGTTACCTTTCTTTGATTACCCTCTTTGGAACCTAAAAACGTTTGTAAAAAAACAAAAGAAAATTTTTCCTGAACTACGTTCGACTTGATTCTGAAAGGATACGTAGGCAGCCTCTCTCTGGGGTTCAGTCACACCAGAACAAAAATACAATTTCCCCCAAAAGTTGAAACTAGGGCAGATGTTATAATGGCTCGGCGATGATCCCTCCTGAATGATTCCAAAGTTGTAATTCAATCCAAATTCCTTTTACCCCGAGCCCTGTTCAAGTGCTTCCGATCAATCAGTGAGGCTGTTCAAGAATTGGAGAACGTAGCTATTTGGATCCGATGTAATCAAGATGAGAAAAATTAATATGAGAGAGTCTTATTGGTGAAAACCCAAGGGCACTGTAAGGTGATGGTGAGCAGAGAAATTAAAAATGAAAGAGTCTTGTTAGTGAAAACTCGTAAAGAGCACTGCAAGGTGACGATGAGAAGAGAAATGAGAGAGGTCAATTGACGAAAACCCACAAAGGGCGCCATTGATCGAAAAGAGGGAATTCCTTAAGATCATTGGCATGGACAAGAGTCCTGGCAAGGTTCCTCGATTTTGAGATATGGATTATGAAGGGTCTTTGCGAGATTGGATGGCTGCATAGATCGGGTATCCAGTCCAAGAAGCATGTCATGTGTATTGAAGTCGGCATGCACGCCAGATAAGTCCTTCTTTCCTTCCCGAAAGGGACACTTCTCTTTAAATTCAGTTTCTTGTCCTTTGTTTACTTTTCTTTGAATCCCTTTCGGTTTAATTCTTCCCTGAAACTAATACAAAGAAAAGATGGCAAGATTAGTTTACAGGGTTCTGCTTGACAAAATCCGAATGCAAAGAAAAGCACCCAGCCTCAACAGGTGCATCAAGTCGATCCCGACTGGCCATAATGGTCGATGCTCTGAAGTCAAAATTATTGACAATGAAAGAAATCCAAAGTCAAGTGCCCATAAAGGAAGAATAAGATGAAAAGGCCAAAGTCCCACACGGTTGAACCATCATGTGAAATTTTGGAAAGTCAAGGTCCTTGGTTTTAGAAGAGAGATCGATCTCTAGAAAGCCAGCGAGCAACAGAGGTTCTCATTTAAAAGAGTCGGGCCGAGATCAAGTGATCAGAAATAATCAAGGCCACAAAACCAACCATCATTTCAAACTAACAATTGTTCTTTGTTTGAAAATATGAAACAAGTGCAATCCAAAGCAACCTTGCAAGAAGCAGGTGCAACCGAAAAGAAAATGCACAAGGGCTAGAAACAGCTTTGCAGCAATAATCCATAAAAGGGAAGTCCCCTCCAATAAGCCTAACACTTACTGAATTAATGGCAAAATTCAACCAACAACTATTAAATATGAAACAGAAATTTTAATACAAAGCCCACAATCACAAAACCGGTAGTACAAGTCATAAACTCAACTGAGTTCACTAGAAAATTTCTAAGTACAACTGATCTGAAAAAAGAAATAAACTGTACAAAAATAACTTCTGAAGGTGACTCCGAGGCCTGCAAACGCGACAACGGGTATACCTTGAAGTTTTCACAGCAATATCTGATCCGCTATCTAACAATAAATAGACTCCAAAGTGCCTTGATTTGCGCAAAAATATACAGAAGTGTAGTATGAGTACACCACGGTCGATACCCAGTAAGTTCGCATTCACTCATTCTACGAAAAAAAAGAGATAAGAATAAAAACTCAAAAAAAAATTGATAGACTAGGATCCCCAATCTCTATTTACGCTTTTCCAACATAGGGTCTCCACTTCTTAGTTGATTTTATTTTAGACATAGGGTCTCCACTCCCTAGTCGCTTTTCCAACATAGGGTCTGCACTCCCTAGTTTATTTTATTAGACATAGAGTCTCCTTTCCCTAGTAGCTTTTCCAACATAGGGTCTCCACTCCCTAGTTGAAGTTATTTTTAGACAAAGAGTCTTCACTCCCTAGTCGCCTTTCCAACATAGGGTCTCCACTCTCTATATGAGTTTATTTTAGACATAGGGTCTCCACTCTCTAGTCGGCTTTCCAACATAGGGTTTCCATTCCCTAGTTGATTTTATTTTGGACATAGGGTCTCCACTCCCTAGTTGAGTTTATTTTTGACATAGGGTCTCCACTCCCTAGTCGCCTTTCCAACATAGGGTCTCCACTCCCTATTTGAGTTTATTTTGGACATAGGGTCTCCAATCCATAGTCGCTTTTCCAACATAGGGTCTCCACTCCCTAGTTAATTTTATTTTTAGACATAGGTCTCCACTCCCTAGTCGCATTTCCAACATAGGGTCTCTACTCCCTAGTTGGGTTTATTTTTAGACATAAGGCCTTCACTCCCTAGTTGTCTTTCCAACATAGGGTCTCCACTCCCTAGTTGATTCTATTTTTAAACATAGGGTCTCCACTCTGTAGTCGTCTTTCCAACATAGGGTCTCCACTCCCTAATTGAGTTTATTTTTAGACATAGGGTCTCCACTCCCTAATCGCTTTTCCAATATAAGGTCCCCGCTCCCTAGTTGATTTAGTGTAGATATAGGCCTCCACTCCCTAATATTTTTTTCCCAAGGATACACAATCCTTATTTTATTGGTTTCAATAAATAAATAGTTTAGATTTTGTTACAATAACTCATGAAATTTTTCTAGTGAAAACTGGGGCAGAAAATTTCATTCGTTTGTTTGCTTTGTTGCCTGAACAGGTTTTCATCGTGAGGCACAGGGTTCGAGATGACCAAAAGAAGAAGTCTCAACCCAATTAAAAGAAAGGAAGAACAAGAAAAGAAATTGAACTCTAAGTGCAGCATTGGGGAAAAGATGCGGACCGCCCAAGATATGATTGAAGTCACAAGTTTTGCATGTCCCGCCTTGATCCGAAAAGAAGAATGAACCAGTGGTTGCAGCTAACGAGCATCAAGATTCAGGTCAGAGTCTGCAGGAAGGACCATCCAAGACTCAAGATCAAGCTTAGAAGGTTTATAGATAGGAATCTTGTAACTCGTAGTTGATGGGCTTAGCTAGTTTAGCTTTTTATCTTTCATCTTAGTGTAATAAGGAGCTCAGCAAGCAGAAACAACAGTGAAATCACAGTTTCCGGTAGTCCCAGCTACCAAAACTTCCAGAACTACACTGACCTGATTCTTTTATAGACAAGGATATGTAGGCAACCTCTGAAGCAAGACTCGGTCAGGCTTTTTCAAAAGATGCTTCCCATGGAGTTTCAAAACGGGCAAAAATCCCTCATAATTGCTCATTTTGTCTTTGCCCGAAAATCCTTCGTGTTTCCGAGCAAAGAGGGGTAGTTGTGAGCATGTAATTTTTGCCCTATATGAAATACTCCTAAAAAATACCAAAAAATAGGTTTTTTGTTAATTATTTGCAATTTTAGGAATTTTGGTAGAATTTTTTTAATTATTTGCATTTTTGTGCATGTTTAATTTTTTTATTTAGATCATGAAAAAATATCATGCATTGCATTTAGGATTTGTTTTTATATTTTTAGGATTAATCAATAATTATTTATGTTACAGAAACTGAAAATCACAAAATAGCTCATTTTTACATTTTTTGTCTTTTAATTTTTAATTTATTGATTTTTCTCTTTTAATTCAAAATTAAGGTATGTTTATAATTTTTATAATTAGTTAATTAGTTTTAGTTTTACATTTTTACATAATTTAGGTTTTTTAGTTTTAGGATTTTTAATTAAAAAGAAAAAGAAAAGAAAAGAAAAGGGAAATAAAAAGTTTAATTTTAAAAGTTGGGTTTTATTTTTGGAATTTGATTCAATCACCAAACCAGCCCAAAATTGCCCCAAACCCATTTAAATTCCACCCAAACCCAAGCCCAAAGCCAATTATACCCGGTCCAGGTCCCCCCATAAACCCAAACGACCCCATTTTTGTAACGCCTGATCACAACCGTTGGATTTTGATCAATACAACGGCCAGGAACTATCTCCCCCTAACATATATAACTGTCCTAAAGAGAACTCCCCCCCTTTAACCCCCTTCAGTCTTCAGTCTCATCTCTCTCTCTCTCACTAAACCCTAGTCGCCCTCATACTCCATGCCACCTCCGCCTCAAACCACTGCCGGAAATCGTCTCACGGCTATTCCAGCATCCCAACCCCCACCCCAAATTAATACCCCAGAGTCCCCTTCACCCCCTCTTTACGAATCTCTCAACCATTTTTCCAATATCCCTGTTGATTTCTTCGAATCCTAAATCGAAAAATCACGACCAAGACCCTAGTTATTCCAAACCCCACCAAAATCACACCCCACAGTCCTCAACCTCCCCTCACCACTACCCTACCCTCAATTTCCCAAAAATTCCTATTTATTTTTTTGAATTTTATATCTAAGAACCTGTGAACCCTAACGTTTTCCCTTTTCTAATTCCCGGTCTTTGTTCGGTTGTTTGAACCCCAAACCTTCATTAGTCGACTGTTCTTTGTAAGAACAGTAGATTAATGTTAGTTCGGGTTCATGATTGCTTTGAAGAAGTTTGGTCAAATTTGAGCTGGTCTGGTTTTCTAAAAAAATAAACGAAGTTAGGTAATGCTTTTCACTCTCGTTTTTGTTTGTTGTTTCCTTTCTTTGCATGTTCATATTTTCCTGTTTAGACGCATGTTTAGATATCTTTTCTTCTTTCTCTTTTGGTTGTTAGTTTGATTTCTGGCACCTATTTGGTTAGAGTAATTAAAGCATGTTCAATTTGTTTAAAGTCAGGCTTAATTAGGTTACTGGTTAGGTTTTTTGTGAATTATTTGCTCTGTTTGCCTTCCTCATGTTAATTAGTCCTATGTTTAGGTTTAACTTTAGATTTTTGTTCATTTTCTTTGTTTTTTTAGCAAATGCTCAGTAGTTTAGTTATTCTTTATTAAGGCATGTTTGCATTCGGTACTCGAATTGCATAATTTTTAGTTTAGGGTTTGTTGATGTCTACTCTGTTTTACCTCTATGAGGTCATTTGGTTATTAGTTTTATTTTGAATCAACACGATATCTAGGTCGATTCTTGCCCTAATGGTTTAAATTTAAAAACTGATAGGTAGAATTCTAGTTCTTCTTTGCAGTTTAATTCATTGTATTTCTTGATTAAGTGTATTAGATTTAGACTCCATTCTTAGGTTCACTTGGCTAAAGCATTTCTGTTCATTTGTCAATTTATTTTTAGGGTTCATGATTGCAGTCACTTCTTAGGCACTTTTGATTCGAATAGCCAATCCGTTTTAGGCTTCCCTTTGTTTGTCATGGTTTTGAAATCAATAGAAACTTTAGGGACTTAACTGAACTTTAAAAGTTAGGATAAAACTGAAATAAATGTTAATTCAAAGGGTAAAAGTGGGCTTTTGCTTAGGCTAAAAAATTAGAAATGTACAGATGTCCTAGCTGTTACAAAAGATGCTAAATTAGGATAGGAAGGACAATTGTATTGTACTATTTTCAGAGGTCTAGGATAAGGAATATACCTAAGATATACACTCCCCTAGGCAGCCTATATATAGGTAGGTCCTCTCACATAATAGAGACAGGTATTCAACATCAATTTACTGCACAAAATTATTTTTTCCTCTGTTGAAAAGATTAGGATTCAGAAATTAAAAAAAACATTCATCCTTGGTTTTCTTAAAAGCTGAAAAGATGACTTGAAGTAGAAGATTCTTTCCTGGTTTTCTTTGGCTGAAATCTCTTGGTTTTAAAAGTTGAACTTGGGTCTGACTTGGCTGTTGTTTTGCTGTTTAAAGGTGCTCACTTTCTTTGGAAGATTTAGCTATTTTAGTGACCTTTACTTGGTCTTTCTTTGAATCATCTCTAGGTATGTAACCATATTTTAGCTATGAGAATGAATTTATCTGTGCAAGCCTGAAGTTATTCATGACTATGTGTGTATGGGTCACGACCCCAAACCGGCCCGGTCGTGATGGCGCCTCTCGTAAAGACAAAACCAGCCGACACAACACTCACCTTAACCCTTTAAGCATTAAGAGTCATTTTTATGTCTTTAAATTAAATAATGTTTCATAATAAAATCCTAGAATAACAGTGCGGAATAAAATACTAACCCGACATCAGAGTGTCACTAGTCATGAGCAACTATCAAGGTCTGAATACAATAAAAGTCTGAAAATGTACTAAATACAGTAACAACAATGAGGGAAAGGAAGCGGTGCTGCGAATGTCATGCAGCCACCTTGCTAACTCTGATGACTCTGCGGCTGAGCTATCAACACCCGCTACCGGGTTCCAATATACCTGAATCTGAATACGAGGTGCAGGGAGTAATATGAGTACTCCAACCCAGTAAGTAATAAGAGTAAATAAAGGCTGAGCAGTAGAAAACAATGAATCCACATTCACGTTAGGCTCAATAAACACAACAGGCCTTAAAATCATAATACGAGTCAATCTTCCCTTTTAATATCTAGCTTTTAGTAAAAATTATTTTGAAATACTTTCCAGCAGTTTCGGTAGGGGTTCAATACCGTTTAAGATAATAATTGAGATTAAAGCCATAATCGACCCCTCGGGCAAAACATAGTTTGTAAAACAGCCCCTCGGGCAAAACAGTAATCATAAACACTTCGTAACTTAAAAATCTCAGTGGAAATAACCAATGCCAAATCAGTGATTAATTTTTGAACATCTCATAAACCCCAGTTTAAATAAAAGTTGTTTTAAAACATTTGTTCAACTTTCCGACAGAGGCTCAATATAAAGATGAGTGAAAACAGTCGATAAATCAACATATTTGATAGAAATTCACTTTAAAGAGGAGTGAAATCAATAAGTCCATAAACAGGCCTCTCAGGCAAAAACATCACTCATATGCATGTATATATCTATCGCCTCTCGGGCTAGCCTCTCTGTCACTCGTGACTCAACTCTTACCAATTAGTACTCGCACTCAGCATTCACGCTCAATTGGTACCATATAGTAACCACTGCAGCGTGTAGCCCGATCCATATATCTCTCACAATAACTGAAATCAAAGTAACCGTTGCGGCGTGCAGCCCGATCCATGCATCGCTGTAGCGCACAGCCCGATCCATCTAAATAGTCGACTGCGCTCACTGGGGGTGTGCAGACTCCGGAGGGGCTCCTATAGCCCAAGCGCTATATTGTTGCGGCGCGCAGCCCGATCCATATAAGTATCATTGCGGCGTGCAGCCCGATCCATATACATATATATATACATTGTTGCGGCGTGCAGCCCGATCCATAGATATATAATCCTCACAACTAGGCTCTCGGCCTCTCTCAGTCATTAACCTCACCATCAGACTCTCAGTCTATCTCAATCATCAATCTCACAATTAGACCCTCGGTCTATCTCAGTAAAACAGGGAACTCAACCCAAAACAATTTCCACATTTTAAGAATATAGTGATAAAGCCAGATTTGAGCAATAAACAGGTAAAACATGACTGAGAATATGCTTTCAAACAAATAGAGTGAGGAAAGATAGTAAAAATGCCCTTAAGTGTCTCAACAAGTCGGCACAAGGCCCCAAACATGGCATACAGCCCAAAAATATAATAATATCAAACAATTAACTATCAAATATGCGTTAAAATATTTGTTCGGGATGGACTAGGTCACAATCCCCAGCGGTGCTCTACCCCACACTCGTCATCCAGCGTGCAAGTCACCTCAAAATAACACAACGACGTATAATCCGGGGTTTCAAACCCTCAGGACAATATTTACAATCATTACTTACCTCGAACCGGCTAATCCTCTACCTCGCGATGCCTTTGTCTCTCAAATCGACCTCCGAATGCCTCGAATCTAGCCACAATAATTCGATTCAGTTAATAAAAATTATAGGAATTAATTCCATATGAAATTCTACATTTTCCATTAAAAATCCGAAATTGCACTCAAAATTCACCCGTGGGGCCCACGTCTCGGAACCTGACAAAAATTACGGAATATGAAACCTCATCCAATCACGAGTCCAACCATACCAATTTTACTAAAATTCGACATCAACTCGACCCTCAAATCTTCAAATTAAACCAAGAGGGTTTTCAAGATTTTCCCAACTAAAATTACCAATTAAATGTCAAAACTAGTAATAGATTCGGGTAATTTAACCAAAATTAAATTAAGAACACTTACCCCGTTGTTTTCTCTGAAAATATCCAGAAAATTGTCTCTCCCCGAGCTCCAATTTGATAAAAATGGAAAATGGGACGAGTCTCATTTTCAGAACTTAAGAATCTGCCCAGAAAATGTCGGGGACACTGTTCACGCGTTTGGGTACTGTTCACGCGGACTGTTCACTACACTATTCACGGGGGTACTGTTCATATGTACTGTACATGGGTACTGTACATGGGTATTGTTCATGTTTACTGTACATGGTACTGTACACGGATATTGTTCACGCAGGTGCGGTTACTGTTCACACGTGCGAAAAATGCAGAAACTGCCCAGAAAATTGCAGCAACTTTTCTTTTCACTAAAAAGGCTCTAACTCCATCATACAAACTCGGAATTCGATGATTCTTATTCCTATGAGTCACAAATAATAATACGAACATAGCCCTTCAGTTGAAACTCAATTCAGAGCTCATTTGCTCAGTTTAATACTCATTTCGCTCGTTAAACAATTAACTCATATTTCATGTCAAAAACCCATTCGCGGCTTGATGAAATTAGACCAAACTTTCCAGATCAGTCCTATAATTCATTATCAAAATTCCAAAAGTATCGAAATCAAATTTCGATCTCTAGAACTAAAAATGGACCTTTGGATCATTACATGTTTATGCTCACAACGGCAAAATCTTCCAAAAACTCTTCCAAAACATATCCGAGCCTCATGGGACCCCGACCAAACATGCCAACACACCCCATAATATAATTCAAACTTGTTCCAACCTTCGTAATGCTCAAAACAACATCAAAACATCAAATCACCCTCGGATTCAAGCCTAAGAATTCCAAAACTTCCGAAATCTGAATTCGATCAAAAAGCCGACCAAACGACGTCCAAATGACCTGAAATTTTGCACACACATCATAAATAACATAACGAAGCTACACCAACTCTCGGAATTCCATTCCGATCCTCGGATCAAATCTCACCTATCAACCGGAATTCGCCAAAATATTAACTTTGTCAATTCAAACCAAATCCTTCCACGGACTTCCAAAATGTATTCCGATTGCGCTCCTAAGTCATAAATCACCCAACGAAGCTATCCAAATCATAAAATTTTAGATCCAAGCTCATATACAAATAAGTCAACTCTTAGTCAAACCTTTCAAATTCAAAGCTTTCAACTGAGACCGTTCCTTCAAATTCATTCTGATTTTTCCTGAAAACCAAAACCAACAATCTACATCAGTCATAATACGTTACACGGGGCAAGTCATGCCCGGGAACTAGCGATCAAAGTGCAAAAGTTCAAAACGATCGGTCGGGTCGTTACAGTATGGCTGTTTGTTTCAATAGTAGAAAGTAATATGTGTTCATTGTTTTTCATCAACTTTTCTTGTGCCCTTCTATGCACTTCAGTAGTAGGAAAATGTTCTTAAAACTGCAAAAAATAGCTTTGCCTTATAACAACAGTTAGGTTTGATATTGTTTATAATGCTTTCCTTCTCTCTTTCACTTGATTCCTCTTACTTAAAAATACTATTTTTTTTCTTTTTGACTGTTTGGACATGAGCTGCAACTTGCATATTTAGCCACTGGTTAGCTAAATCAGCAGGTTTAGAAGCTGAAGCTTTGGAACCTTGTTGTATGGTATGGACCACAAGAAGAGACTGTGGTTTTGATGGACAAGTCAAGTCCAAAGAGGTAGGGATTCTTTAAATTTGCTGATTATATAGAAATTTGTAATAAATTAGCTTCTTTTTTTATGTAGTTAGTATGTAATTCATTAATTACCATGTAATGTGTTGAAAACCTTCTTATTTCATCTAATATTTTGTAATTAATTAGGTTGTTAAATTCATGTACTGAGATTCAAAGACAACCATGTTAGGAATTTGATTATGTTGTGGTTATATTTTTAAAACAGTAATGTAATGGGACAAATCATGAGCCCACCCTGTAAAGGCGACAAGGCTTTGCTTTGACTAACCTGGGATGAATCCTAGGTCCATTTAAAAGTCAAATGAATCTGGGTTTAAGCTGTCAAGCCTGGACCCTAAGCCCGAATTTGGATCCAATTGTGGAATTTCTCTCTTAGTATAAGATATAGGGTAAACATGTGCATGTTATTGCAATTCATATGGTTAATTTTTTAGAATTGTGTTTGATTTCTGAATATTTGTTTACTTAGAAGCAAACCGAGTTTTAGTTGTTGTAAATATGCAAGTTGCTGTTAAATTTAGAGGTGGATAGGCCTAGTTGCAAAAATAGGCCCGCCTACATTAAGCCCAGTACGGGCTGATTTTAGTTGGACTCAATGAAAACATTTCTGAGTCTTGTCCTCTTGAAAACAAATCTCAACCTAAAAATAAGCTTAATGATGTCGATCTCCCTCAGCTAAGCCACTAATCGGCCATCGTTGGTCCAATCCCTCTAAAAGGCATAATTTTGAGCCCAACCTCCCTTTTTTTAGATTAAAAGATTTCCTAGTTTGGACTTCAAGTAGTATCTTTAGTCTTAATTAAAAAAATACAAACCCCTTTAGTTAAAATCAAGTTGAGGTGTGCCATAAAACTCATTAATCTATGGCCCTCGTGAAATTAATTCAAGAGTTAATCCTTTATAAATTTGAGGTGTGCCATCAATTAAACTCTCCATGGCCCTCATAAATGTTGTTATTAATTTGAACCTTCGTAGTTGCTTTAGGCGCGTTCTTTAAATAACTTATCATAGCTACGGGTGCGGTTCCCGTGACGTAGTTATGATTTTAATTACTAAATCCAAGTGTATATTTTATGTGACCCAATTTTAATTTCTCAACAATGTTAAATAGAACCTGTCGTGAACCGCGGGTGCATTTCATGTAGTGTGGTTCAAGGCATGTTTTAAATAACGTTGAATCTTCCCAAAAGAGATTTTAAGCTAAAATGCACTATAGGTTAAAACATGTAATAAATCATATAATTAGGCCAATTTTAATAGTTTAAGTGATCGTGCTAGAACCACGAAACCCGAAAATGCCTAACACCTTCTCCCGGATTAACAAAATTCCTTACTTAGAATTTCTGGTTCGTAGACTTTTAAAATAAAGTCGAGATTTCCTCGATTTTGGATTTAAAATAAACTAATGACTTGGGATACCAAATAAACTATTCCAAGTGGAGACCCTGGAAAAATGAAATAAATAATCTCATTTCGGTTAATGTCACTTTAATTGGAAAAACTCTCATATATCACCCCTCGGGTGGTAAAAAGGAGGTGTGACAAATACAACAATTTACTAGACATATTCTTTCGAACTACGCTAGTTGTCTTTGTCTAACCGCTCATTATGACCGCGTCAAGGCTTTGTTATTTCTAAACCTACCTTTAAACCCGCTATATTGATTTCTCACATACATTAGGAGTGATGTTGTTCAAAAACCACCTAAATATGTATCCTTTCTCCAGCAACACATAATAAATAGGCATAGCCAATGGATGCCCATTCAATCAACAATAATAAACACACAATTGAACAAGTGGAGAAATCCAACGGCTCAATTATATAAAAACATAACAAGAATTTATCCTACAAAAGGTTCTATCAAAACCCTAGATAACAAATTAATTATTCATAATAGTATGTAAAACTACAATACTAAAAGTCATAACCAACAATAGAAAAATAGGAAGAGGAAGGAAAAACTCGTAGAAGAATTCCTCGGCAACGACGCCAAAATTTGATCATGCCCAACTCTAGTCCTAAAAAGGATAAGCGATTACTGCAAATATAATCCGGTTTATAAGTCCGAAGTCGAATCCCACAGAGAATAACAGTGTAGTTGTAGATGTATATATTGTTAGGTTGCGAGTTTGAACTTTTATTTTGTTTTGTTTTGTTTTTTGCTAGTAAAGCGCATTGGTCCATACTCCAAGCATTTTTCTACATTGTGTTTGAATGATGGTATGGAAATAAAGTCTTCCGAGATACTTGAGGAGTCAAGGAGTAAGGAACAAGATGCCTGCATTCTGGAATTCTTCGTGCCAGAAAGTCGGGAATACACATCTCATCAAAAGGCAAAGAAGTGCAAAATAGAATATTGTTTTATTGGGCCAGTCAGATTCATTCCACCACCTTAGGAGATAATCGTAAGCTTGAATCAAAACTTGGGGTTGAATTCATAAGCTCAAAGTAGAGGCAAAAAGTGATTCACGTCGTGCCGCGACGTTAAATCAAGCGCTTGTTGGGAGGCAACTCAGCTTTACTGCTTTCTTTTATTTTATTTTTTTGTTTTTTTTAATTGTATTATTTTTGTAGTGTCGATTTTTGATTTTAGGAGCATGGAATGGAAAAAAAAAAGCAACAATAACAACCCAATGGTTGGAACTAAGTGTGAGGTACCTGCACGAAGGACCAGGCCTGGGAGAAGTCTGAGTACCCCATGAGATTCTAGTGCTTCGGCTTTTGGCCTACCAGGGAGTTTCTTTTACCCTCTTGTATGTATGGGTGTGCATTGGGGACAATGCACAATTTTAAGTGTGGGGTGAGGAGATTGTCTGGGTGACTTTCTATGCTATTTTAGTGGTGTTAGTTTAGTTGAATATTTTTTTTAAAAATAAAAAAGATTAGAATTATTCCGATGATGGATCTATTAGACAATTTTCTTGAGGGATTTAATTCTAAAGAAAAAAAAGGGGACAAAAAGATTTTCTTTTTAGGTAGTATAATAATTCCCCTTGGTTTTTCTTTGTGCCACGGTTCTTTTCCAAGGGTTTTATTTAAACCGGATGTAGTTAATTTTATTTTTTTAGGAATAGAAGTCAATGTGTTGTGTTTTGAATTGAAGCAATAACTTTTGACTTTGTAATGTTTTGAGAATAGTGAGTACTTTGGTTGTGACACTTAGCCTCAGTTTTTGACTCTTGCATATGTTCCTTAAATTATATGATCTTAACTGATTTGACTAAAGTGTCTTGATGAACCAATTTAAATGAGTTATGTGCCATGTGGGTGTAAGGTTTTGTGTTATTCTGTGCATTGCATTTGATGCCTAGAACTTGCCCCCACTTTTAAATTCAAGTAATGAATCTTTTCAATTACCCAAAAGTAGTGTTGTTCAACAACAATCTAATCTAGTATTCTTTCTCAAGCAACAAAAGGCAATTAGACACGATTAATCAAGGGCTCATTCAATTAGTCACCATACAAAACATAGTTGAACAATCATATACTAAACCCGGCTCGATTATAACAAAACTGAGTCAAAACTTCATCTAACAATTGGTTCCATTAACCCTAGGTTAAATGTTTAGCTACTCATAGCAAAGCAAGATAAAACTATAAAATCATTCATAATTCACAAATAATGATAACAAAAAGAAGATTGAAAAATTCTAATGATGTCTTGATCTTCTCACACTTGTTCTTGCCTCCAAGAAGTCCGAGTAACCACCCAGGGTTCCCACAACTCAAACCCTCACTAATAGTAGCCTTTGGTTTGTCAGGTACAATACATCAGTCAAGGAAAAGATGTTCCGCAGGTTCCTCCGCTAATGGACCAGGAGGTTCATCTAGAGCTTGAGCTCAGGCTAGTGCGGACCAGTTTGACCGCACTCGGTTTTTCTCCAAAGAGGCTCTAGATAGGTTTAATGCAAAGTCATCCAAGAAGCTGTTGCCTGAAGTACACACTTGCCCTTTTTAGGACTTTTAGACCAGATTATATTTGCAGCGACCGCTTATCCTTTTTAAGACTATGTTCCTGATAGCTTTAATTTTTGTTTATTTTTAAATTTTTTTTTAATTATATAATTTTTGTAGTGTCAATTTTTGTTCTTCTAGGAACATAGAAAGCAAAGCTATTGGAAGGATGCAACATCAAACCAAATAGTTGGAACTAAGTGTGAGGTGCCCGCATGAAGGACCAAGCTTGGGAGAAGTTTGAGTACCCCATGAGTTGTTAGTGCTTCAGCCTTTGGCCTACCAGGGAGTCTCTTTTACCATTTTATTAGTTATGGTGTGCATTGGGGACAATGCACAATTAAGTGTGGGGTGAGGAGATTATCTGGGTGACTTTCTATGCTATTTTAGTTGATGATAGGCTATAATTGCGTATTGTAATTGCTTGTTACACTCTAAAAAGGATAATTGCGCAAGATAGATGTTATGGAATGAATTTTGATGATTTGAAGCTTTGAAGTCTGAGTAAAAGCCTAAGTAATTAAGTCGGGATCGTGTTTGGGTTCAAATTTGATAGTTAAGAACAAACGAAGACTCGAGGAGGCATATTGTGCATTGTCTAGTAAAATAGACATAACCTTTTGCTCTGAACTCCACTTGGGCTATATAATATATGGTTGGAAATCTAACTTAAAGGTCTAGAACTTTCATGTTTTACATTTTCCAAACTTCAAACCAAACAGGGTGAAAAATGCAGTCAAATCTGCGACCACGGACCTGGACGCGGACTGAGGTAGTGCACTGCGAAAATACCGCGCCCGGGCCACGACCGTGAGCGTCCAGACCTGAAAAATTATCCTTTTTCGCGTAGGAGAAGGTATAATTATTTGGGCTCGACCCTACTTGTTATCTAGGATTTTGATAGAACCTTTTGTAGGATAAATTCTTGTTATGTTTTTATATAATTGAGCCGTTGGATTTCTCTACTTGTTCAACTACGTGTTTATTGTTGCTGGTTGAATGACCATAGATTGACTGTGCCTATTTATTATTTGTTGCTTGAGAAAGGATACATATTTAGGTGGTTGTTGAGTAACGTCACTCCTAACGTATGTGAGAAATCAATATAGCGGGTTTAAAGGCAGGTTTAGAAATAGCAAAGCCTTGATGTGGTCATAGTGAGCGGTTATATAAAGCCAACCATCGTAGTTCGAGAGAATATGTCTAGTAAATTGTTGTAATTGTTTGAGAGAGAATTACGACACCTAAAGTGCTCATGATCAATAGAGACTATGTTGGCAAAATTGTAGGGAACATAGCTAGAAGGATTCCAACAATTGGGAAAATCGTAACTCTAGACCTCCTTAATTTAGTATCCAACCCTTTGTCTCGTTAGTTGATAATTTTACCGCTTTCTAGTATTTGCTAGTTAATTAGTTAGAAATATAAATCTCAATCTTTATAATTTATAAAATTGTTCAAACTTGTCTTTTTAGGGATATTAAATAGATATTGCTAAGCCTTAGTTCTCTATGGGATTCGACTCCGGACTTTTAGACCGGATTATATTTGCAGCGACTACTTATCCTTTTTAGGACTAAGGTTGGGCATGATAATTCTTAGGAAAGTTGATGATAGGCTATAATTATGTATTTTAATCGTTTATTACACTCTAATTTACTACACTTTAATTGAGTTTGAGCTTTAATCGCTAGTGTTTTGCACTAATAGTGAGTTTTATGCCTTGTAGGAGTGATTTCGAGCTATATAGATGTTATGGAATGAATTCTAGTGATTTGGAGACTTGAAGTCTGAGTAAAAGCCCAAGGAATTAAGTCAGGATCGTGTTCGGGGGTCAAATTTGATAGTTAAGAACAAACGAAGACTCGAGTAGGCATATCGTACACTGTCTAGTAAAATAGACATAACTTTTTGCTCCGAACTCCATTTTAGCAATGTAATATAAGGTTGGAAAGCTAACTCAAAGGAATATAACTTACATGTTTTACGTCTTTTCAAATTCCGAATGGAACAGGGTTGAAACCACGACCGCGGACCTGGACGCTGACTGAGACAGTGCACTGTGAAAATACCACGCCCGGGCCACGACCACGAGCATCCAGACCTGAAAAATTGTCCTTTTTTGTGTAGAAAAAGGTATAATTGTTTGGACCCGACCCTACTTGGTATATATACATGGGAAAACGGTATTTTGAGGAGGTTGGACATATTTTTGACACAAATTCGACCTAAGGAGGCAGAGACACAATAGGAGCAAGGCTGGGAATTCTTCTACGAGTTATTCCTTCCTCTTCCTATTTTTCATTGTTGGTTATGACTTTTAGTATTGTAGTTTGACATACTATTATAAATAGCTAATTTGTTATCTAGGGTTTTGATAGAACCTTTTGTAGGATAAATTCTTGTTATGTTTTTATATAATTGAGCTGTTGGATTTCTCTACTTATTCAACTACGTGTTTATTGTTTTTGATTGAATGGCCATCGATTGACTGTGCTTATTTATTATGTGTTGCTTGAGAGAGGATACATATTTAGGTGGTTGTTTAGCAACGTCACTCAACGTATGTGAGAAATCAATACAACGAGTTTAAAGGCAGGTTTAGAAATAGCAAAACCTTGACGTGGTCATAGTGAGCGGTTAGATAAAGCCAACTATCGTAGTTCGAGAGAATATGTCTAGTAAATTGTTGTAGTTGCTTGAGAGAGAATTACGGCACCTAAAGTGCTCACGATCAGTAGAGAATACGTTGGCAAAATTGTAGGGAACATAGCTAGAAGGTTTCCATCAATTGGGGAAATCATAACTCTAGACCTCCTTAATTTAGTCTCCAACCCTTTGTCTCATTAGTTGATAATTTTACCGCTTTCTAGTATTTTCTAGTTAATTAGTTAGAAATATAAATCTCAATATTTATAATTTATTCAAACTTGTCTTTTTACTGACATTAAACAAATATAGCTAAGCCTTAGTCCTCTGTGAGATTCGACTTCGGACTTTTAGATCAGATTATATTTGCAGCGACCGCTTATCCTTTTTAGGACTAGAGTTAGGCGTGATCAAATTTTGGCTCCGTTGCCGGGGAACTAACGGTGTAGTTATATCTGTATATATTGCTAGGTTGCGAGTTTGAACTTTTATTTTGTTTTGTTTTTTTATATTTTTTATTTTTATTATAACCGTTGATTTGAGAAACATGACATCTTGGAATTATGAGAATTTAGGTGTAGATAATTCTACTATTGATCCTCATAAATATTGTAAAGGAAACCACCCGTATCAATATTATCAAAATATTCCCGCGAGCGAGTTATGTGCACCAATTCAATCTTATTTATCAAATGTGTGTGATGTGTGTGGTGGTAAAAATGGTCACTTCATGGTTGTGCTTATATTTTTTATCTTCCCTCAACCCTTTAATATGATTGTTCTACCTTTTTTGTGAAATTAATAGGAATAAAGAACCTGGGAATGCGGACCTGAAGGAGGTCAAGGATATGCTAAAATACCTTCTGGAATAAAACAATAAGAAACAATTGCAGATAGAAAGGTAAGAGGCAACAATTCGCAACTTGGAGGCTCAAGTGAGTCAAGTGGTTGAAGCTTTTAATGCTCAGCAAGCCAATTTTGAGGATAAGAGCCCAAAAGAGTGTGAATTTGAGGTGCTAATTGAGGAGGTCAGAGTAGAACATCAACAACCTAGCCAACAACAAATTTGAGGATGTCGATGTTGTAGAAGTGAGACTAGAGTCAGCCAAGGACATTGAAGATATAAATTTTGTTGACTCTAGTATCATTGATGTTGAGGATGCTGAAAGTCCTGAAGTTCATATGTGTGATCGCATTGGTCCTCACTCCAAATATTTTTCTACATTGGGCTTGGACGACGATATGAAAATAGGGTCATCTGAGCCGATTGAGAAGTCAAGGAATGAGGAACAAGATGTCTACATTCTGGAACTATTCTTGCTAGAAAGACATGACTACATACCTCATCTAAATGTCAAAAAGTGTAGAATAGTACAATGGTTGCTTGGGCCAATTAGATGTGTTCCTCCACCTCTGGAGCATAGTTGAAAACTTGATGCCAAATTGGGGGTTCAATTCATAAGCTCGAGGTGGAGACAAAAAGTGATTCATGTCATGTCGCGACGTTAAATCAAGCGCTTGTCGGAAGGCAGCCCAATTTTACTGTTTTTATTTTATTTTATTTTTTAATTGTATTATTTTTGTAGTGTCAATTTTTGATCTTCTAGGAACATGGAAAGCAAAGCTATTGGAAAGATGCAACAACAAATCAAATGGTTGAAACTAAGTGTGGGGTATCCGCATGAAGGACCAAGCTTGGGAGAAGTATGAGTAACCCATGAGTTGTTAGTGCTTCGGCCTTTGGCCTACCAGGGAGTCTATTTTACCTTTTTATTAGTTATGGTGTACATTGGGGACAATGCACAATTTTAGGTGTGGGGTGAGGATATTGTTTGGGTGACTTTCTATGTTATTTTAGTTGTATTAGTTTAATCGAATATTTTTTTTATTTTTTTAGAAAAACGAAAAGAAAAAAAAAAGATTGAACTTTTCCCGGCGATGGGTCTATTAGACAATTTTCTTGAGGGATTTAAGTCTAAAGGAAAAGACAAAATGATTTTCTGTAGTTAGGTAGTGTAGCAATTACCCCTTGGCTTTTATTTGTGTCGCGGTTCTTTTCCAAGGGTTTTGTTTGAACCGGGTGTAGTTAGTTTTATTTTTATAGGAGTAGGAGCTAGTGTGAGATGAATTGAATTGCATCGATATCTCTTAACTTTGTTATGCCTTGAGAACAGTAAGTACTCTGGTTGTGACGCTTAGACTCAGTTTTTGACTCTTGTATAAGTACCTTAAATCGTATGATCTTAAATTTGCTTAACTGCTTTGACTCGAGTGTCTTGATAAAAACCAATCCTGAATGAGTTATGTGTCATGTGTGTGTGCAAGGATTTGTTATATTATGTGCATTGCATTTGATGCCTAGAACTTGCTCTGTGTGTTTGCAAAGTGAAATAGTAGTTTTATTCAGTCTTGGAAGTGATATAGGCATTTCTTTGTTAAGCCAGATATGTATATTTTACCTGTCTAATTGTTATGTATCGTAGTTAACCCTTTTGAGCCTATAATCATGTTTCTTTGGCAACCACATTACAAGTTATACCCATTTGTTTGAATTAATCCTCTATTTGAACCTTTTAACCTCTCATGAGCACTTGAATTATTATGAAATGTGTAAAAGTTAAAGTGTGGGGTGACTGGTTTGACTTTTGAGTAGAACTAATGAAATAAGGAGAAAGGTGCACTGTTTTGAACAAGTAAGAGCCACTTGACTTGGAAAAAAAATAGTTGTATTGCTGTGGAAAAAAAAAGAGTATTCCTTGATAAGTGATGACTTTTGATATAATTGTGCTTAAAGAAGTATGGGGTAATAACATTAATGTAAAGGTGGAGTTTGGTTTGACATGGGGTTTGAATATTAAAGTATATGTATTAAAGTGCTTAGGGAGGTGTAGTCATTCTTATATCTAAATGTATCTTACCCGTCCCGCAGCCTACATTACAACCAAATAAAGTCCTCCTTGATCCTAGACTGAATAAGCTCGATTAGCAGAGTAGTACATTACGTGCAAGCCTATGGTGCATCTTTTGTGGCATATGAATGTTATTTCTGAGAGTGAGTGAATTCTTTCTATTTTGAGTTCCCAAGTGTTCTTAAATTTTGTTGTGTGGAACTACTCTCTTTTGTTGTGTGAGGGCACTTGATTTATGAAGGAAAGGTAATGTCAGTGACCTCTATGTTAGAGTAAGTGGGTGAGTTGTGAATAATGCGTGATACTTGCAAGTCAAATCTTGAGGTGAAGATGTTACGCTTTTGTGCTTAGTCTATTTTAAATACTCTTGGTGTGATGAGTTAGGAGAATTGTTTAAAACGAGTCGTGTCTATATAAAGTGTAGTTTGATTACTCGAGCACGAGTAATGGTTTAAAAGTGGGGTGTTGATGATAGACTATAATTGTGTATTTTAGTCACTTATTACACTCTAATTTACTGCACTTTAATTGAGTTTGAGCTTTAATCGCTAGTGTTTTGCACTAATGGTGAGTTTTATGCCTTGTAGGAGTGATTTAGAGCTATATAGATGTTATGGAATGAATTCTAGTGATTTGGAGACTTGAAGTCTGAGTAAAAGCTCAAGGAATTAAGTTAGGATTGTGTTCGGGGGTCAAATTTGATAGTTAAGAACAAACGAAGACTCGAGTAGGTATATTGTGCACTGTCTAGTAAAATAGACATAACCTTTTTCTCTGAACTCCATTTTGGCAATATAATATAAGGTTGGAAAGCTAGCTCAAAGGAATATAACTTACATGTTTTACGTCTTTTCAAATTCCAAATGGAACAGGGTGAAAAATGCAGTTGAAACCACGACTGTGGACCTGGACGCTGACTGAGGCAGTGCACTGTGAAAATACCACGCCCAGGCTGCGACCACGAGCATCTAGACCTGAAAAATTGTCCTTTTTTGTGTAGAAAAAGGTATAATTATTTGTACCCGACCCTACTTGGTATATATACATGGAAAACGGTATTTTGAGGAGGTTGGACATATTTTTGACACAAATTCGACCTAAGGAGGCAGAGACACAATAGGAGCAAGGCTGGGAATTCTTCTACGAGTTATTCCTTCCTCTTCCTATTTTTCATTGGTGGTTATGACTTTTAGTATTGTAGTTTTACATACTATTATGAATAGCTAATTTGTTACCTAGGGTTTTGATAGAACCTTTTGTGGGATAAATTCTTGTTATGTTTTTATATAATTGAGCCGTTAGATTTTTCTACTTGTTCAACTATGTGTTTATTATTGTTGATTGAATGACCATCGATTGACTGTGCCTATTTATTATGTGTTTCTTGAGAAAGGATACATATTTAGGTGGTTATTGAACAACGTCACTCCTAACGTATGTGAGACATCAATACAGCAGGTGTTTAGAAATAACAAATCCTTGATGTGGTCAGAGTGAGCGGTTAGATAAAGCCAACTAGCGTATTTCGAGAGAATATATCTAGTAAATTATTGTAGTTGCTCGAGAGAGAATTACGGCACCTAAAGTGCTCACGAACAGTAGAGAATACGTTGGCAAAATTGAAGGAACATCGATAGAAGGATTCCGACAATTGGAAAAATCATAACTCTAGACCTCCATAATTTAGTCTCCAACCCTTTGTCTCGTTAGTTGATAATTTTACCAATTTTTAGTATTTGCTAGTTAATTAGTTAGAAATATAAATCTCAATATTTATAATTTAGAAACTTGTTCAAACTTGTCTTTTTAGTGATATTAAACAGATATAGCTAAGCCTTAGTTCTCTGTAGAATTCGACTCCGGACTTTTAGATCGGATTATATTTGTAGTGACCGCTTATCAAACTCAATTAAAGTGCAGTAAATTAGGCGGTGAATCAAAATTTGATCATGCCCAACACTAGTCCTAAAAAGTATAAGCGGTCACTGCAAATATAATCCGGTCTACAAGTCCGGAGTCGAATCCCACAGTGAACTAAGGCTTAGCTATATCTGTTTAATATCACTAAAAATAAAAGTTTGAATAATTTTCTAAATTATAAAGATTGAGATTTATATTTCTAACTAATTAACTAGCAAATACTAGAAAGCGGTAAAATTATCAACTAACGAGACAAAGGGTTGGAGACTAAATTAAGGAGGTCTAGAGTTATAATTTCCCCAATTGTCGGAATCCTTCTAGCTATGTTCCCTACAATTTTGCCAATGTATTCTCTACTCATCGTGAGAACTTTATGTGCCGTAATTCTCTTTCGATCAACTATAACAATTTACTAGACATATTCTCTCGAACTACGCTAGTTGGCTTTATCTAACCACTCACTATGACCACGTCAAGACTTTGTTATTTCTAAACCTGCCTTTAAACCCACTGTATTGATTTCTCACATACGTTAGGAGTGACGTTGTTCAACAACCATCTAAATATGTATCCTTTATCAAGCAACACATAATAAATAGGTACAGTCAATTGATGGCCATTCAATCATAAACAATAAACACGTAGTTGAACAAGTACAGAAATCCAACGGCTCAATTATATAAAAAGATAACAAGAATTTATCCTACAAAAGGTTCCATCAAAACCCTAGATAACAAATTAGCTATTCATAGTAGTATGTAAAACTAAAATACTAAAAGTCATAACCAACAATGAAAAAATAGGAAGAGGAAGGAAAAACTCGTAGAAGAATTCCCCGCCTTGCTCCTATTGTGTCTCTACTTCCTTAGGTCGAATCTGTGTCAAAAGTATGTCCAACCTCCTCAAAATACCATTTTCCATGCATATATACCAAGTAGGGTCGGACCCAAACAATTATACCTTCTCCTACGCGAAAAAGGACAATTTTTGAGGTCTGGACGCTAGCGGTTCGGGCGCGGTATTTTCCCGGTGCACTGCCTCAGTCCACATTCAAGTCCGTGGTCGCCATTTTGACTGTATATTTCACCCTGTTTTGTTTGGAATTTGGAAAAATATAAAACATGCAAGTTTTATCTCTTTGAGTTAGCTTTCCAACCATATATTATATAGCCCAAATGGATTTCGGAGCAAAATGTTATGTCTATTTTACTAGACAGTGTGCAATATGCCTACTCGGGTCTTTATTTGTTTTCAACTATCAAATTTGAACCCCGAACACGATCCAGGCTTAATTCCTTGGGCTTTTACTCAGATTTCAAAGCTCCAAATTACTAGAATTTATTCCATAACATTTATATAGCTCAGAATCACTCCTACAAGGCATAAAACATACCATTAGTGCAAAACACTAGCGATTAAAGCTCAGACTCAATTAAAGTGTAGTAAATTAGAGTGTAATAAGTGACTAAAATAAGCAATTATAGTCTATCATCACTGTACATAATTGTACATGTGTATATAAATAGGTATAGATATTTTGTACTGAGTGAACTTTCCTTTTGTACATTTTCATTTTACTAAGTTCATTTTAATAAAGAGAAAGATTCCAGAAGTTTCTCTCTCTCTGGGGCTCTTTCATCCACCATTAGAGCTCATCCAAGGTCAGCTCTTCTTCTTCTTTTTCTTCATTTCTACTGATGCCTTGACATGGTATCAGAGCTAGGGTCTCAATCCTAAGCCCAATTGGTTGGTTCTTCACTCAATTAATCTTTACAATATTTTTGTGTGAATAGCAAAGTTGTTCCCCAATTTCAATTCAATCATTGAGAAACAGTTCAAACAAGGTCAATATCTCCTCGAAACTGATCGGCGATGGATTCTACAAATCCACTTCTAGATTCGACAAATCCACTCTACATGCATCCATCTGAAAGTGTAGGATCTATGCTCATACCGGCACATTTCGACGGATCGGGATATAGGTCATGGTGAAGAAGAGTTCTTAGATCTCTGTCAGTAAAAAATAAAGTAGGATTCATAAATGAAATGTGCAGAAAATCGGATTCAAGGAACCCTAGTGACGATCAATGGGAACGCTGTGACGACATGGTCACGTCGTGGACTTTAAATTCCCTTTTGAAGGATTTAGCAGACAGTCTTCAATATGTTAATGATTCCTAGAAACTTTGACAGGAATTAGAGGATAGATATGATCAGACAAATGGGGTAAAGCTGTATGCAACCGCAGAAAGAGATAAACTATTTGTCAAGGAAACCTAGACATCAGTAGGTATTACACTAAGATGAAAAAACTCTGGGAAGAGCTAAATACACTGAATATGTATGCTCAGTACAAATGCAATTATACCTGTTGTGCTAAAGCAAATATGTAAAAGGCTGAGCATGATAGAAGGTTGATTCAGTTCTCAATGGGGTTGAACGAGGTATACACTGTGGCAAGGGGAAGCATTCTAATGATGAACCCATTGCCATCACTAGCACAGGCTTTTGCAATCCTTATCCAGTAGGAGAAGCAAAGAGAAGTCAAATCAAATAATCAATTTGTGATCGAGTATATTGCCTTGAGTGCAAATAGGTTAGGAAGCAATTCTTTTAGAACAAGCTATAATCAACAATCAAATACTTCAGACAATGCTGGATATATAGACTATAATCAACAAGGAAGCGGAACTAGAAACAACAACAACTATAGGGCAGGATACTCTGGGAACAGACCTCGGCCTTTTGATGACTATTTTAAGAAACTAGGTCACACTAAGGAAAGATGGTACAAACTACATGGTTATCCATAAGATTCAGGGTTTAACAAAGGAAAAAGGATTGTTGCCAATGTGTATGGGAATCAAAGTGAGAATAGCAGTAAAGGTAAAGATGGGGGCAATAATCAAGCATATGAATATGATCGAACTATGCAGAAACTTACAAAGGAACAATACAACCAACTGCTTAGCATTCTAGAGAATTTTCATGCTGGAAATGGAGGAAATGATCTGAAATAAAGGGTTGTGAACTTTGCAGGTATTTTAGCTTGCTCAACTTCTTTTGATTCTAGTGTTAATTCATATGAGTATTTTAGATCAAATGATGATTCATGGATACTTGATTCTAGAGCATCGAACCATATGACCTATAACAAATCCATGTTGACCAATGTGAAAACTATAGTGTACCCTTTCTTGGTTACATTGTCTAATGGTTATAAGGTGAAGGTAACATTGATGGGAGATGTGATTATGAGTCCTAAGTTTACCTTCAAAAGAGTCATTTTTGTTTCTAGTTTGAAATTCAACGTAATCTCTGTACATTGTTTAACAATACAACTTGATTATTTTGTCATCTTTACCAAATTTGCTTGTATCCTTCTGCATGCCCCTTCACTAAAGAGGCCTCAGGCAATTGGTAAAAGCAAAGATGGTCTGCACCTTTACTCTTCAGATTCCTGCAAGTCTAATTCCTTGATTCATGACACTTCATCTAGTTCACCTAATAAGAATGATACAGTCCCACACTTTACATGTTTTATCTAGCTCATCTAGTAAGAATAATATTGCCCCACACTCTATTTCACATGTTATATCTAGTTCACCCACTACATCTCATAAATGTAATAAGGTTGTCACAGATTCTCATATGCAATGTAATGAAAATGCCAATTCTGTATGCAATGTATCTATGTCTGATAAAGATATGATTGATCTCTTGTTGTACAATAAATTGGGACATGTAACCTTTGTCAAAATGAGGGGAATTAAGTCAATACATGTTCACCTTTCACCCAACAACTATTTATTTACCCTATATGTCCAATGGCTAGACAAAACAGATTGTCCTTTCTAGAAAGAACTACAGTCACAACCAAAATCTTTGAAATCATACATGTTGATCTATGGAGCCCCTATCATGTCACAACACATGATAGGTATAAGTACTTCATCACCTTAGTAGATGATTACAGTAGGTGTACCTGGACACACCTGCTCAGCTGCAAAAGCAATGCTCTGCAGGTAATCAAAGCCTTTATTGCCATCGCAAAGGACCAATTCATTGCTCCATTAAAATAATTATAACTGATAATAGACTTGAGTTTATAAACTCTGAAACTACTTTTTTCTTGCAATCTGAAGGCATTATACACCAAAAAACATGTCCCTACACACCCCAGCAGAATGGTATAGCAAAACGGAAATACAAGTACCTTTTAGAAACAGTCAGGGCACTGTTATATCAATCTAAGTTGCCATGCAATACTGGGAAGAATGCATTCTAACCTCAACCTATCTGATTAACAGACTTTTTTCTACTGCCTTTAAAAATAAATGCTCATTGGAGTTACTTTACAAAAGGAGACCTAACTATTCCTACCTTAAAAACTTTGGATTCCTTTGTTTTCCTATAACCCTCAAAACTCACAAAGACAAGTTTGAAGCAAGATCATTACCTCATGTTTTTGTGGGGTACCCCTTTGGGACAAAGGGATAAAGGTACTCAGTTTAGTCAAAAAGAGAATTCATATTTCAAGAGATGTTGTATTCCATAAATGTATTTTCTTTTGCTTTGTCTTCTAATTCTAATAAAGTTTTTCCTCATTTACACAAGTAAATTCAGAATTGGTACAAGATTTGTTTCCCCATCATGAGCCTGTCTCTCCTCCTAGCTCACCTAATCAACATCTTACAACTACGTCACCTGACTCCTCATCACCATGACCAAGTGAACCTAATTCTAATACAATTCCAAATTTTGAAGAATGTCTTTTACCCTCATTGCCTGATAGCCATCAGAATGAAATATCTATCAATAACACTCCCAATTCAATAATGCAACAACATAATAAAATATTAGGCAGACCCTCCAGAACACTCAAAGTCCCTACCTATTTGAGAGACTATAACTACTCACTCCCTAAATTACAAACAAACCACCTTAATTCTCCTCCCAGCAGCAACCAAAGTACTACCTTACTTTTTTTTAATGTTGTTATACCCAATCCCCAATATGTTTCACTCAATGCATTGAGTTCTGACAGTCAGCAATTGGTCAAAAAATCTCACATGAATCTGAGCCCAGTTCATATAAAGAAGCAACTACTAATCCTACATGGCAGACAATTATGAATCAGGAATTTGAAGCACTTTATGCCAACCATACTTGGAGCTTAGTGACACACTTCTAGATGGGAAAAGAACAATAGGATATAAATGGTATATAATATGAATTACAAGACAGATAGGAGCATAGAAAGATTCAAAGCAAGACTAGTGGTAAAGGGGTACACTCAATAGGTAGGGGTAGACTATACAGAATCTTTTTCACCAGTTGTGAAGATGATAATTGTAAGAGCTGTAATTGGGACATCAGTGAAGAAATGATGGAAGATCTTTCAACTGGATGTCAACAATGCATTCCTTCAAGGGAATCTCCACGAGGAAGTGTATATGGAAGTGCCTCCAGGTCTTGTTATGGAAAGACCAGACTTAATGTGTAAATTGAATAAGTCCTTATATGGACTGAAACAAACAAGCATGCAATGGTATGAAAAGTTGACTACAACACTTTGTTCCAGAAGATACACACTCCCTGCTTGACTACTCGCTGTTCTACAAGAAGCATGGAGCTTCAGTGATATTTGTGGCTATTTAATGTTCTGATAACAGGCACTGACTTAGAATAAATTGAAGCACTGAAAACTTTCTTACATGAGACCTTTAAGATAAAGGACCTAGGAAGGCTGCATTATTTCCCGGAGTTAGAAATTTTGTACAAGGATGATGGGGTACTGATACCCCAAAAGAAATTCACCATCGATCTATTGACAGAGTTTAATTGCACCAAATATTCTGCTTTGTCTTCACCACTTGAATCTTCAACTAAGCTAAGTGCATATGAGGGACCCCTACTGCCAGACCCCTCTCACTATAGAAGACTAGTAAGAAAGTTGAATTTTCTAACTAACACAAGGGTTGACATATCTTATAGTGTATAACATTTGAGTCAATACATGCAAAGTCCCAGGAAGTCATACCTGAAAGATGCATATCATGTACTAAGGCACCTTAAAGGTGATCCAAGTTTAGGGATCTTCCTATCCAATAGCAAAGACTATGTGGTTAGAGCTTTTTGTGACTCAGACTGGGTAACCTGCCCTGAGTCAAGGAAATCAGTTAGTGGATATATTGTGTTACTGGGTGTCAACCCTATCAGCTGGAAATCTAAGAAGCAAAACACTATTTCATTATCCTCAGCAGAAGCAGAATACAGATCAGTCAGACAAGTTGTGGGTGAATTAGTGTGGTTAGTTAGATTGCTTGAAGAATTGACAGTTTCCTTAACCTTGCTTGTCCTAATATTTTGTGATAGCCAAGCAACTCTCCATGTAACAAAGAATCTTGTGTTTCATGAACGTACAAAACACATAAAAGTAGACTGTCATTTTGTGAGGAATCAACTACATAATGGGCTCATCTCCTTACATCACATCTCTACACATGAATAGCTGGCATATATATTGACCAAGCCACTTAAAAGGATCAAACATTGCAATTTACTTAGCAAGTTGGTTGTAAGTCCCTCCCTTCCAACTTTGGGGGGGGGAGGGTATTGAGAGTATACGCACGTGTGTATTTATTTTGTACAAGTAGTTGTGTAGTTGGTATAGTTGTACATAACTGTACATGTGTATATAAATAGGTGTAGATATTTTGTACTGAGTGAACTTTCCTTTTGTACATTTCATTTGGCAAAATACGTAAACGGCCCCTTTAAGTTATCCTCAACGACCAGCTGAACACCTCAAAAATGCTAATGACCAAATAGACACTTTCTGCTAAGTTGAAATATGTCTCTTAAACTCCTTATGCTGACATGGCAAAATTTATGTGTTACACTCATATTGAAGTGCGTGAAACTCTTTAGAATTAACTTTATCCTTCTTTTTCCTAAACTTAATGTGGACCCCACCTCTTTCTTCTACAATTTTTTTCCTCCACCATTCTATGCACACCAGACCTTTCTTCTCCAATTTTTTTCTATGCAAACTTTACTAAAATTCTTTTTAGTTCGGTAGAGTGTTAGTATTTGATTGCTAAAACAACCAGGCTTATGATAATAATGGAGAATCATTGCAGAGACGACAGTAATCAAAATTTTACAATTTAAATATAATGTTAAAATATTCGAATCTAAAGACCTCATAATCATTGTTGACCTCAATCTTTTTACTTTTCGTCGTTCCATAGAAACTCATAAAGAAAAAAATACATTCCGAACAGAATTTCCATCACCATCACAACCACCGTCCTCCACTGAACAAATCCTCATTCACCGTCACAACCATGTCCATAGCCTCAATTTAATTATACACCTTTATCACATACACCAAACTACCGTAACACATTCTTCTCACCATTTTCCGTTAGACCAAACACCAATCACTCACAAAGTAAACACCAATGTCCTTTGATGTCCTGTATATCATCTCCAACAATATTACACCACCAAAGAACTACTATCACCTCCTTAATTCATTTCCCTTTACCCCAAATGTGAGAAAAAAATTCATCTAAAACCTTCTACTTTCACTACAATTGAATTTGGTAATTGGTTCTTTACTGGTGAAAATCTTCAATTAAGTGGGTTAGGACGATTTTTGATTTGGTTTTGAGAAAGAAAAAAAATGGAGGGGGTTTGGTCGGCGACGGTAACCAAATAATTGGGGTTAGCAGATGTTCTTTGGGTAGGGAAAGTTAATACATAATTTTTTTTTTAAAACAAATACTCGTGTCATTCAACGATTTGTCCGTTTGACATGTCATCCACAATTGTGACACACCCATGAGGTTTGTTGGTCCCTAATGTTTTGTTGACCTACTTTGTTAAAGGCTTGAAATGTCTAACTGAAAATAGGCTCAGCTGAGGTGTTCAGCTGGTCGTTGAAGACAACTTAAAGAGACCGTTTATGTATTTTGCTTTTTCATTTTACTCAGTTCATTTTAATAAAGAGAAAGGTTCAGAAGTTTGTCTCTAGTGCTCATTAATCTAACATTAGAGCTCGTCCAAGGTCAGCTCTTCTTCTTCATTTCTATTGATGCCTTGACAAACTCGATTAATATTATTGGGGCGTGTAGATTTTGAATTGCTTCCACAATATTCATGTACGAATAATGTCAAGGACATGTGACCTTAACTTTAGTCTAAATTCTAAAAGAAAACAGGTTGAACCACCGGATTTAACGGCTAGAATGACCGAAAATGATGAACACGACAAAGGAAAGAATAGATTTTTCCTCATTTTAAAGAATTTTTACAGTTTATTGAAATAAGGTAATGGTGATTACACCTTCACAAACGTATGTGGAGACAATACTCTTAAATTTCCTAAAAATTATAATACGTACGATAACTTGTGCCAAATTTTTAAGTGGCTACTACTTTTATGAGGTACATTGACATAAACTACGGTTACTATGCAGCATATTGGTAGGTAACTCATATATAATGATTTCTCAAGAGAGTTAGCTTCTGCCTTTTTTATTTTCTTAGTAAAAGTACTGATCCCCTCCATGTTTTTAAAAAAAAAAAAAAGATTTCGATAGCAAGAAAGACTCTTTGAATATTTGAATAATAAGATAAAAGTAATCAATATTTCTTTATGCTTGTTCCTGAAGTATGAAACGATCCATTTGTTCTTGAATAGCTTCTTTGAAAAGGGCTTCTACTTCCTCGGTAAATGTCTTGATAGAATATATGAGATTTTTTTTTTTCCAAAATGCATGTTAGTAACTTGAAACAAGTTTGGTTGAAACTCAACAAGAAACCACCCAATGATATGCTAGAATGATTAGGATCACTTAACCCTTAGCCATAGAGTCATAACAACTTCTTGGTAGGAACTGTTTTACCCTCTTAATAGGTCTACCAGGCACGGATCTGAAATAGTCAGGCAAAATACCAACCAAAAAAACCTCAACAAGAAGCACACACAGCTCGAGCTGAATCTTCATTGTTTATCATTGGAGTCAATTCCCATAAATCAGTAATAGAATCCCCTAGTAACCAAAAGGAAAGAAGGGTACAACATTTGCAGTCTACAACAATGGTAAGAGGGGAAAACCTATCAAACGCCTCTGAGTTTCTCTCCCACAGTTCCTGTGTTCTCCATTCGGACAAATTATTCATGAAAATGGAAAAAAGGGAATGTTGCAAACAATCGTTGTTTTAATGGTTGCTGAGCCAATCCATTTTTAATGTGTATATAGTAATCCTTTGCTTGATGATCCATCTCTTTGACATCAAGCTGATTCTAAGTTTTTTACAAACTTTTTCGCCTGCCAAAAATAAGATATAAAGGGTAAGCCAACTATTGTATGATGTATTTTTCAAGAGTTGCCGAGCGAAAAATTAAAACATGAAGCAACCAAAAGTTGGGGAAGCCTCTTACTGAAGCAAATGTGCTAATCTGGTATAAATTTTTATCAACTATGAATGGAAAAGAATCTGCTTTGTTAGAAATAGGGTTCCACCCTTTACCTGCTCCAATGTCAGAAACATAATGACATTCCACGATCCCAAGCGTCCAAAATTTGGGATAAAGCCTTTATAGAAAGCTAAAGGTCCCTGAAAACAAGACAATAAACAAGAAGTTGATAGAAGGAAAAAAAACTGTAATAAAGGGGTCTGATTGTTTGTATTGTAAAACTATCTTGACAGAAATGTGAGGTCATTGTTTTATTTTTAGGTAAGAGTTCTTCATTTTTTAAGAAGGCAAGATCAGTTATTAAAAAATAAAGAGGAGGGAAATTTTGTTTGTGTCTGCAATGTAGCTGGATTCTTCAACAACCAATGAGAAAGGACAGATGATGAACTCACATCATTCTTCAATGTTTTGACAAAACAATCAAGGGTATTTTTGTATGTGGAATCTCCCATCATTCGCGACTTAACCTGCATCCAGTTTACCGTGTCATCAACAGAAAGTTAATCTAATAAAATTTATGAAGTCTATTGATATTGCGACATTAAAGGATAAATTTTTGAAGATAGATTAATGTTGACATAAGAGATTACAGTATTTAGGGATGGCAAGTGGGGCGGGTTTTCTCTTAACCCGCAAAATTTCAACCCGCCCCGCCCTGCATAGCAGTTGCACCCGCATTCACCCGCCCCGCCCCACCCCACATAAGTGAATTTTTTTTTTCATTTTGTTAGTTTTAATTTTTTTTAAATCTTTTGGCTGGTTTTTTTAAAAACTTTTACTATATGTACTCGTGCTTTTTATTAATTCTAAAGATTACGGAAGACTTCGGTTATGGAAAGAAGAAGATAAGATAGTTAAGAGAATTAAATCTAGCACATATGCAATAAAAGTTACTTAACAAAATCTTTGATATCATAATACCTCTTTGTTTTTTAACTTTTTATATTTGTTAAAAGTATATATATTAATTTACCTTATTCAAGCTTTCTTTAGAAATACAAAAAATCTTTGTGAAGATCAACTAATAGATATTTTCGTTAGAAATACTAAATTTCCGAATTCGAACGGATAAATTCTTGACCATTATATACAACAACAACAACAACAAATAACCCAGTATAATCCCACAAGTGGGGTCTGGGGAGGGTAATATGTACGCAGACCTTACCCCTACCCCGAGGGGCAGAGATGCTGTTTCCAGGAGACCCTCGGCTCAACACAGCGACAAGAGACGATATATTAGTACTATCAATAGACTCATAATAAAATAACATAAAATAACATAGCATAACATAAAATAAAAATACCAGCAATATAAGAAATATAGGAAGTACGAAAAAGATGGAAGATATAATAATATCCAGCAGATAAAGCCCTGCATCAGTAGCTGACCAGTGGCATCCTAAGACTAACTCCTAACTGGCTAGTCTCACTCTAGTGCACTGTAGAAATACTCACAACTTCCCCCTAGCCTACAACCTTAGTGCTCGACCTCCACAATTCCCTGTCAAGGGCCATGTCCTCAGTAATCCTAAGTCGCGCCATGTCCTGCCTGATCACCTCTCCCCAATACTTCTTAGGTCTCCCTCTTCCTCTCCTCGTGCCCACCACAGCCAGTCGTTCACACCTCCTCACCGGTGCCTCAGTGCTCCTCCTCTGAATGTGCCCGAACCATCTGAGTCTTGCTTCCCGCATCTTATCCTCCATGGGGGCCACGCCCACCTTCTCTCGAATATCTTCATTCCTGATCTTATCCATCCTTGTATGCCCGCACATCCACCTCAACATCCTCATCTCTGCTACTTTCATCTTCTGGATGTGTGAGTTTTTAATCGGCCAACACTCGGTCTCATACAACATAGCAGGCCTAACCACTGCTCTATAAAACTTACCTTTTAGTAACGTTGGCACTTTCTTGTCACGCAGGACTCCCGACGCTAACCTCCACTTCATCTACCCCACCTCTATACGGTGTGTGACATCCTCGTCGATCTCCCCGATCCCCTGAATAACTGACCCAAGGTACTTGAAACTACTCTTAGGAATGACTTGAGAGTCAAACCTCACTTCCACTCCCGTTTCCGTCGGCTCGGCCCCAAATTTGCACTCGAGGTATTCCGTCTTCGTCCTGCTCAACCTGAAGCCTTTAGACTCAAGGGCTTGTCTCCAAACCTCTAGCCTCACGTTGACGCCGCCTCGTGTCTCATCAATTAGAACTATGTCATCAGCAAATAGCATGCACCATGGCACATCTCCTTGAATATGATGAGTTAGTGCATCCATCACCAGGGCAAATAGGAAAGGGCTGAACGCAGACCCTTGGTGTAACTCCGTAACAACCGGAAAGTGCTCGGAGTAGCCTCCTACTGTCCTAACCCGAGTCTTAACTCCATCATACATGTCTTTAATCACCCTAATGTAGGCCGTCGGGACCCCTTTAACCTCTAAGCAGCTCCATAAGACCTCCCTAGGAACTCTGTCGTACGCTTTCTCTAGATCAATAAACACCATGTGGAGGTCCTTCTTCTTATCTCTGTATTGTTCCACCATCCTCCTAATAAGGTGGATAGCTTCTGTGGTAGATCGCCCCGGTATGAACCCGAACTGGTTGTCTGAAATAGATACCTTCTTTCGCACTCTCATTCTATCACTCTCTCCTAGACTTTCATGGTATGACTTAGTAATTTGATGCCCCTATAGTTGTTACAGCTCTGGATATCGCCTTTGTTTTTATACAATGGAACCATTGTACTCCACCTCCACTCTTCAGGCATCCTATTAGTCTTGAATATAACATTAAACAACCCAGTAAGTCATTCCAAGCTTGCTCTTCCCACACACCTCCAAAGTTCAACCGGAATTTCGTCTGGCCCGGTAGCTCTGCCCCTTCTCATCTTACGCATTGCCTCCATGACCTCATCAACCTCAATGTCCCTACAATAACTTAATTCATGGGGACTGTCGACATTCCTCAATTCACCTAGTAAAATATCTTGATCCCCTTCTTCATTTAGGAGTTTATGAAAGTAGGTCTGTCATCTCCTCTTAATCTGGTCATCCCCCATCAAAACTTTGCCGTCATCATCTTTTATGCACCTCACTTGGTCCAGATCCCGAGCCGTCCTCTCTCTCACCTTAGCGATTCGGAATAACTTCTTCTCCCCGCCTTTGTTCCCTAGTTCCTCATACAGACAAGCAAAAGCTGTTGTCTTAGCCTCCGTCACTGCCATCTTCGCCTCCTTCCTAGCTACCTTATACCTCTCATTGTTCGCTCTCTTCTCCTCCTCACCAGTGCTCCCTATTAACCGTAGGTAAGCTGCCTTCTTTGCTTCCACTTTACCTTGGACAACTACATTCCACCACCAGTCTCCTTTGTGGCCACTGGTGCGGCCCGAAGATGTCCCTAACACCTCTCTCACCGCCTTCCTTATACAGTTTGCCGTCGTCGACCACATAGTGTTTGCGTCCCTACTACTTCTCCAAGCTCCCATTGCCGATAACCTTCCTTCCAAATCCTGAACTTTATCCTTAGTCAAAGAGCCCCACCTAATTCTCGGGCGTCCTCGTATTGACCTCTTCTTCCTCTTTATCCTAATACCAATGTCCATCACCAAAAGCCTATGCTGCGTCGCAAGGGTCTCTCCTGGGATAACTTTGCAATCCTCGCACAACCTTCTGTCGCATCTCCTGAGGATGAGATAGTCAATCTGAGTCTTCGCCACCGAACTTTGGTAAGTAACCAAGTGCTCCTCCCGCTTCGGAAAACATGAGTTCGCAATCACTAGATCGAATGCCTTGGCAAAGTCCAACAGCGAAGTGCCCCCTTCGTTCCGCTCCCCGAAACCAAAGCCGCCATGCACCTCAGTATTACCACCTGCCGACGACCCAATATGACCATTGAAATCTCCTCCTATGAATAACCTCTCGGAAGGCGGAATACTACGAACGACGTCATCCAACCCCTCCCAAAAGCGCCTTTTAATCTCCTCATCCAAGCCCGCTTGCAGCGCGTACGCACTAATGACATTTAAAGTACACTCACCCACCACCAATTTAATAGTCATTAGCCTATCATTCACCCGCCTAACCTCTACCACCAACTCTCTAAGATGGCTATCTACCAGGATACCCACTCCATTCTTACCTCTCCGGACTCCAGAGTACCACAACTTATACCCATCCGCATTTTTCGCCCTCGATCCAACCCACCTAGTCTCTTGGACACATGCTATATTAATCTTCCTCTTCTGAAGGATCTTTGCCAACTCTATAGACTTACTCATTAGTGAACCTATGTTCCATGACCCGATTCTCAACTTATAGGCTCCCTTGCCCCCTTTACCTCCCCTACCTCCCATCCCACTCCCTAACCCCGACCCCACACTCTGGCCCACCCGAGGACATGCCCTTAATCTATCATCCCAAACTGCAGCCACTACACCTACGACAATATAAAGAAGACTCGCTAGTGCACAACGGACAATGAATACAGAGGAATGAAAATAGGCGATGCTAATAGGATTAGAAGAATAACAAATATTTGCGAAAAAAATTACCATGAGGCCCTGAAATGTCAAAAGCTAACAAATAAACCGCTATAAAAACAACATTAATAACACCAAAACATTTCACTGCCTCTTTCTCTTCAGCTATTGGGGACGAAGGTGCAATTTCACGTAAAAACACAATAGCCGTAAGACAAACAACAAAAGGGACTACAGAAAGCAAGAGTAAAAAAGTTGAAGGGTCACTTGCAAAAAGAGCAAAACAAATATCAGTATATATAGTTGTACTTAAACCCACATACCCTTTTTAAACCCGCAATCGCATATGTTTAAACCCACAAATATCAGTAATCGCATATGTTTAAACTCGCACTGCCTCGCATGTGTCTAAACCCGCCCCGCACTGCCCAAAGGCAGACCTAGGATTTGAGCACGACGGGGGCACCACTGTATGCTAGTCACTAGCGATAAAATTCGACGTGCAACTCATTGAAAACTTAATGATTATGATGACTTATCATCCAAGTATTAACAAAAAAAAGTTCTAAAGAAAAAGAAAGCACCGAATATATATATATATTCGGTGCTATGGGAAGGGAAGGTGTTTGATTAAGCATGTTTCATACTTTAAAATTCTAGTTTTTAATAAATAAATAAAAAGGTCCAGCGATCAAAAGGGCGTTCAAACTTCAAATTATCAAAGACTTACTAAAGAAATCAAGATTAAGAGTATGGTAATACTAAAAGGACTGAAAAAGAGTCTCAAACTATTAGTTGTCATTGCCGAGTCAGATTGTTGAAGAAGGTTGTCGCAAAATGATATGTATTTTTCCATTTGTGGACCGATAAGTTGCAATTTGATGATTTCAATTTTAAGGGATGAATTTGGAAAAGAATAAAATTAATTAGGTTGACTATTATGTACTAGTACTAAACTATAATTGAATTCAAAAAAGAAGATAAAAGTAAAAAATAAAGCAATTTGCTATTAAAAATAAATTACATTGTATTCAAAGAACTAAAATATTAATTAAGTTGACTATTATATATTAACACTAAATTATAAGTGAATTCAAAAAAAAAAGAAGACAAAAGTAAAAAAATAAAGCAATTTGCTATTAAATATAAATTGCATTGTACTCAAAGAATAAAAATAGAAAGGAGGGAAAAAGCTAAAAGGAGTAGATAGAAAGGAGGGAAAAAGCTAAAAGGAGCAAAAAAGGCTGCAAATGGGTTTCGAACTTGCATCATCAGCAAAGAAGGGAATTTAAGTGCCCAATGCAACCACTTGTCCCGTCAGTCTTTTTAAGCTTAGGGGCACACTTAAAATATTTAAGGGTCTCATATATATATATATATATATATATATATATATATATATATATATATATATATATATATATATATATATATATATATACACACACACACACACACACACACACACACACCCTCAACCCACAATGTAGGTCCGCCCCTGGCACCGCCTCATTGCCATCCCTAACAGTATTGAATAAAAATCGCGTATCACCAAAATGCTGGAACAGTATTGAACTGATTAAGAATGGGGATTTTAAAAAGGTTGGTATTACCATCATATGCAACAAGTAACAGGATATCAGTATTGATCCCAGTTATGCTATGTTTGGTTCTAGGAAAGGGGAGGGAAGAGTGAAGAAGAGAAAAACCAATTGGTTTGCCTTTTTGCTTACGATTGTATAGCAGAGGACTTCAGATTCACAAGATGGAGGCATCTGTCTAACAGGCTAGATATTGACTTTGCTAATTTCCTTCATTAAAAAGATGACTATACGAGTCTCCTTTTCCCTATTTGGCCAAGAAGATCTAAAATATTAACAAACAAATTACTGGATCATGGGTTGCCATCCGAAAAGACCTAAAAGGAAAAGCAAGTGTGTAAAGAACAAAGAATATAGAAGATACCACATCAACAGGGGACCCTATGCAAACTGCAAAAAGACCAGCTCCAAGGCCAGCGAACAAGTGAGTAACAACATTGTCTGTGAACCCAGGAATCTTGAGAATGGTCTGCATTTTAAAGAGCTAAAGTAAGAACAATGATAATGTAAAATCTAGATCCAAGAAAGAAACCACATTAGACAGTCAGGAAATGAGGTTTGTAATAAGAAATTTATGGTCTCTCTACCTGCTTCACTTGATCATAACTTGCTAATTCAGCTGCATTAATGATGGCATTCCGCCCAATATTGGGTCCAAGACCAGTCCACAGCTTTGCAATTCCTTCCTAAGATCAAGATGTGGTAGAAATAAAATTTGAAGAGGTTAAGATAAGAGTTAAAATAGAAGTCCTTTTCGTGAGGAAAACTATGAATCAGCAAAGAGTTGCCTCAAATTTCACTTGCAAAACCTGTTCAACATTCATTATTTTACAAATACTACGTAAGCTGGAATGCTGGGGATTTGATTAAATTTCAGGAAATGGAAATTTTCATAATTTCCCAAGCATGTATAACATTTCCAGGAGAATGGAAACTACATCGAGAAGAAAAGTACTACCCTTTTTCTCCAAATACTGAAGAGGATAACAGAATTCAAAAAAGTTAGATGGAGGAGGAGAGAGTCACAAAAGAATCAGTTACAGAAGAACATCGAACAAAAGACAACAACAGCATACCCAGTGTAATCCCACAAAGTGGGGGCCTGAGGAGGGTAGAGTGTACACAGACCTTACCCCTACTTTTTGAAGGTAAAGAGATTGTTTGCGATAGACTCCCGACTCAAGGTAAAAGTGAAAAAGAAGCGGACACAATAAGTAGTAACAACAACAAGATAAGGTGATAAGGTGATAGAACAATCGAAGGGAAAGAACCGACATAATAGTAAAAGAAATCTACAGATATGAAGGTATGAAAATACGAGACTAATAATAATGCTACGGCATGTAAAGGAAATAACGAACAAAAAGAATCTTTAAGAAATGTTGCCTTCAACTCTGGGGACATAATAATTTCTAAATGTTAGTACCTTAAGGCACATGTTTTTGTAGGTCACTTGCCCACTTTTCTTTCTTTTCTTTTTTTTCCCGTGTGCCACTTGATTGGAGAGATTGTGGACTTTGAATAGTAACAAGTATTTAATCGCTTAAGTAGCACCTAATTTCGATTCAAAGGAAAAATAACTTCCAACTCATGATCAAAGGAGGTATACTCAATTTTGCAGCCCTGCCTATCATCAATTTTACGATTTAGTAAAGAACTGAGCTGGATAAGACATATACCTGTCTCACTATTGTTGAGTATGCATTTAGAGCTCCAGAGTAACGCCTTGGCACACCTGCTGGCAATTTTCCTTCAGCTTGAAGACGTACTTTAACTAGATCGGTAGGATTTGCAATTGTAATGCCCAATGCACCTACATGATAAAGAATCACCAAATTACTTTAAATATGTTGAAAGAACAAACAGTAAAAAGGCCAATACAAGGAAAAACAGAAGGTATGCTATTAATAATCCAAACGTTGAACTTCTAGTCCCTGTCCGGATGTTTTCTAAATGGAAATTAAACCTACACTTTTCTAAACTCTTGAGGCAAATTGTTAATAAACGCAGCATTTTAAAGTCACTCACCAGTTGTTAGTGCAGCAAGAACTTTCTTTGACAATGGCACATCCCCAACGTGATCTTTGCCAACATAGAAGTTTTTAACCTGCTTGCCAAGCAAACAGGTCTATAAAAGGCCAAAAACCAAACTTGTGGCAGTTGTAAGCTAAAAATGATAACTTACAGGTTCATACATCCCAATCCGAAGACCTCCAAATAAACATTGACGATGTAACCCAGGTACAATACCCTTCCATAATGAAGCTACTCCTTCTTCCCTTGCAATGGTGCCAACAGTACCTAACAATCCCCTATATTTCGGTAAAGCTAAATCACCTTCAACTGCCTTCTTTTGAAGCTGAAGCCTCACTTTAGCAGTATCCAACGGTAAAGTACACACCTGGAGCACAGAATTTTGCATGAAGCAAACACGATTTACAAGCGGTGAAGGAATCATTAACAGAAACAATAGCATGCACACTTCGAGAGCAATATACCACATGTCTACACCATATATGCCGGATAACCAAATAAATGGCAACAAAACTTAACAAACCTTATTTCCCACAACCTTAAGCAATACATGATTCTTTGCAAAAACATTATCATGGCCAACTGTTCTTCAGAGAATTTTAAGGCAGCAAGGAAACATGGTATAACCTACTTTTATAGCTTCATAAAAAGCAATAACACCCAATTCCCTTCAAAATTAAGCAAGACATGGTTATTCCAAACTATTTACGTGATGAAGGCCAATATGTTCTTTTATAAAGATGGTGGCGGGGGCAACTTGCAGACCTCGACCATTCCACTGGGTACCTGCTACTTCCAAGGTAACTCTACCCACCAAAGCTTAGGCCACCTATCTTTCTTGCCTCTGCTAGGATTTGAACCAGCGATTCTATGGTTATCCTCCCACTTCATCGATAAATGATTTTTTTATTGCAACGAAGATGAATATAAATTGCTTTTGTACCACCATAACTGTGTCTCAAGGTCATGTGGCGTTCCCTTTTCCTTTCTAACAAATGCTATGTAAACTGTAAAGGTGATCATAGATCTCTTAAATGAAGACAGATCAAATAAATCTCAGTATGCTGAACCAGCTTATTCTTAATACAGATATAGCTATACTTCTTTAGAAAGACAGCAACAACAACAAAACAACAACAACAACCCAGTATAATCCCACTTAGTGGGGTCTGGGGAGGGTAGTGTGTACGCAGACCTTACCCCTAACCTAGGGTAGAGAGACTGTTTCCAAATAGACCCCCGGCATCCTTCCCTCCAAGAACTTCCCACCTTGCTCTTTAGAAAGACAGCAACAGGAAGTTAAAACAATACTAAGTTGTCCATCAAAGTAACCCAGTAAAGGATTCAACAGTTATAAGCTATGAAACTTAACAGCTCAATGGGGATCTTTCATTTTATTTCTACAATTGAGAAATCTCACAGGCCAGCGGCATACGGTTCGAAACTCGGTGGATAACGGCCGCCCTTCCACCTTTTTCACTTAAATACCATGCTTTTGTTAGAAGCAGGGTTCTAACTCCTGAAGTATGCCTAAACCACACATCACAAGTCGCGCTCTTACCACTAGAACAAAGCCCTTAGGCCCTCAATGGGGATCATTATAGCAAGGCAATCCCCCCCCCAAACCCCAACCCCACCCGAAAAAGAAACAGCCTATGTCTAGTCAAAAGTTTCAATCTTTGCAGCATATATAACAAAGATTCAAGAAACCCAAGTAGCCCAAAAAGAGAGAAGCAAAAAAAAAAAAGCAAGAAAGAAACTAACTTGTTCATTCTCTAATGCATCTGCACAAAACCAAATTGAAGAAAAATAGCAAAATCAGCATTTGGATTACTGAAATCTGAAATATACCTCAGCAAAACAAGCAGCAAAGGCGCTACTAGCAAAAGTTCCAGCAAATGAAATGTCCGATTTGATCTTTCCGTGATCCCCCATGTGTAAGTTGACAAAGAAAAAAATTAAAACTTGAAAGCTGAAACTAAAAGGGCTATAGGAGATTGGTTCTCCTAGAAGAAAGAAAGATCACACAGCAATAGTCAATACAGAAGTTAAAAGAGAGAGAGAAATGGGTACTATATAATAAATGGGGTTTTAGGGGGTTTTAAATAAATAAATGAAAAAGAAGGATCAGATGTGGGTTTTCATTTTGCAAAGGAAGAGGGAATCTTGGGAATAGCGAAATGGGCAGGGCTGCTGCTATGCTTTTCCTACGCAACGGCCATTGTTGTTACTGGCGACTTAACTTTGTCTTTTAGTCATCACTTTGACTTAAATTTTTTCTTGACATTACATGGTTTAATCAAAACTCTAAACCATGCAAGCCTCATTTTGTTTCGTAGTAAATGATTCTTTTTTTAATTTTTCTTGCAATTGATGGACTTGCTAAAGTACAGTCAAAAAGTTAAAAAAAAAATTGAGAAAAGTTAGATCATATTCCCTCCGGTTCAAAATAAGTGATTTTTTGGTCTTTATTTTGTGATTCAAAATAAGTAATTTTTTCAGATTTTAAAAATTAATTATTTGTTTCCTACATTGCCCTTGGAGTAAATATTATTGGATTATCTGTTAGTAGCATTTATGTAAAGAGATAGTAAAGGTTAATATGATCAATTTCATTGCTAATTAATGTTAAAATATGAATTTCTTAATCTGTGTGAAAACAGCTAAAAAATCACTTATTTTGGACCGGAGAGTAGTCTTATGTCTTGTGGCAAAATAAATGTTATATGAGCAAATTTAGACCTTCTAACGTTATCCGAAAGAATATTTTCCAAAGGGCTATATTTATATTATTTTTTAAAATAGGGACAAAATTTAAATAATGACCTAAAAAGGGATAATTTGCTAAATCAGCCCTTAAGGCAGCTCAATTAATACGTTCTCTGTCCCATTTTAACGGTTGGTTTAACTCTTTTCACATCTATTAAAAAATAATAAATACAATTTATTAAGTTACCCCTATTAAATATTTTTTGAGAATTGAGCAGTATTAAAAAGAATTTCTGCTTTGAATAGGTAAAAATCCTCCTAAACTTGACACTTTTTAATGAGTGTACACCTTAATTATACGTGATTGTAATTACCCCTATACTTACTTTTTTGGATTTTATTACCCCTAACCTGCCACATGGAAGTGGAAGTTGGTTCAAATGGTTGAGTGCGAAAACCTAGTTAAATACAACAAAGAAAGATGGTGCAAAACATTCTTCCAAACATTCTCCAAGTGTGACAGTGTTGACAAGAACATGTGTGAAAGTTTCAATGCTTGAATATTGGGCCTTAGACACAAGACAATCATATCAATGCTAGAGGAAATAAGGGCCAAAGTTATGAGTAGTGTAGCAAAGATGAGAGAATTTGCTGAAACTTGGCAAGATGGTGTATCTCTAATGGCCATGATGGTGTTCAATACTAATGTTGAGAGGTCAATGAGGGTTGACTTCATGTTTAATGGAGATACTGGATTTGAACTCAAGATGGTCCATGCAAATTCATTGTATATTTAAGAACAGGTTACTGCAGTTGCAGGTCTTGGGAACTGAAAGGCATTCCATGTTCACGTGCTATAAGAGCAATGCACTTCAAGAGACTTGATCCTTCAGAGAATATTGTACACTGGTACAGGAAAGAGACCTACATAAAAGTATATTCTCACTTCATACAACCAGTTTCTAACATGATAATGTAGCCAGAAAGTAGTAACCCCAAGGTATTACCTCCTCCAATTCAAAATATGCCTGGAAGGCCAAGAAAAAATAGAAGAAAGGAAGTTGGAGAAATAAAAAGGGCTGGAAAATTATCAAAGAAGGGAATAACTATGACATGCTCTATTTGCAAAGCAAGTACTCGTAATATGAGGAGTTGTCCAACAACTAATCAAGAGGTACCTTCCTACCTTCTTCCTTTATTACTATCTTCTTAGTTATTTAAGAGTTAATTCGTCATTTTCTCATATAATAGACTACTAATTGCTCACAATAATCAACAACAAAAACTTCACAAAAGAGAGGCAGAAAGGAATCTGACAATGCATCTACAAGTAAGGCACCTACAAGTAAGGCATCTACAAGAAGCCACTACAAGAGGCCTAGGCTTCAAGTACATGGTGTATTTGTTGCACAATCTGATTTTACAAGTATTAATGTAAGTGTATTTTTTTGTCCTTACATTTTATTGTCTAACTTACTATATGATGTTATTGTCTAACTTTGAAATGTATCTTTTGGTTTGAATGTTACCAGCATAGTTTGCCTACAGCCAGAAAGGTTTATGCTGGCCCTTTAATTGATTCTACCCATGTTATTAGTGATATTGGATATAGGCCTTCTAAAGGTTTGAAATGGAAAGGGAAGGAAGATGTGACTCAAAGACAACTTCAAGTCCAAGTTGCAATGGTTAGAATCAAGACAAGATCCCAATCCGGTGGAATACAAACAAGATCTAAGGTTATGGAAAAATCTCCCTCCAAGAAGACCACTTGAATTTCCTTACTGATTTGATGTAGTATTTAATATACTAGACTTCTTTTTTGTTGAATTCGTGAGGTGGTTGTATTAGTTGAATTCATGGGGTATCTGTTTTTTGTGGATACTGACAGTGGTACGAAATTTTATTTTATGAACTTGTTTGTCATGTGTGTGTCTAGTTGTATATGGACATCATAGTTTAACTCTATTGTTAGATGATAAATTCCGACTTTCTTTGTCAAATTACTAGCTATGTTGACAAAATATTGTGATTATGATTGGTTATTTTTGTGGATAGCAGTGTCGAACAGCATATCATATTGCTTAACTTCTATTACATACTACCAGAGCTAGGACTGTTCAAAATCGATCCGAAACCGAAAACCGATCCGAACCGAAGCTTAATGGCTTACTGGTAACGGCTTAACGGCTTAACGGACGGGGAATAGATTGAATTTTTTTATTAATGGCTTATCGATTTGGGGGTGGATTATTCAATTTTCTTAACGGATAATCCGTTAACCCGTTAAGAATATATATATATATATAATTTATTTTTATTTATATATATTAAATATAAAAAAACTAAAACCCTTAAAAATGATTAACAAAAACAAAAAGGTCATCTGTTCTGTTCTGTCTCTAAACAAAGTAACAAAACCATTTATTCCTAAAATCCTAATTCCAGAGAAACCCTAACGCCTAAACCAGTAGCCGCCGCCCACCGGCCAACAGTCCTCGTCGTCGTCGACTTCCACCAGCCACCGGTTTCCCTCTCGCCATCTCGTCTCTCCCTCTCACAAATTTCAACTACAGTAGAGGTGCAATATGAGGCAACTCAAGTAGTTGAAGAAGTTGTTGTTGATTTAGATAATTTTAGGGTTTTCTTTTTCGTCTTCATTTCTCTGTTCTTATGTTTTGTACTGTGCAAATTAATCGTATTTGGTTATTAAATTACTAGGATGTTTACAACTTCAGTTTGGTTTAACTTTAGCAGGTAATAACTTCAGTTTGGTTAACTTTAGGTTTAATCTAAAATTAATAAAACAGTTTTTACACAATAACGAGAAGCCTATACAATTTTGAAATTTTCCTGTTTGTGAAGTAATTTATATAATTCATATCAGATTATCGTGTCTTTATTCTCATTCCTTTTCTTTTCTTGTTGCAGTGACTCATACATGGCTGAAAATATACAAAGTGATAAGGTGATGATGGGTGAAAGTGGGGCTTCTAATTCAAATGCAACAAGTCAAGCTCAAACAACGGAGCCAAATATAACTAAAAAAAGGAGAAAAAGGTTTGTTGTGTGGGATCATTTTACAGAAATTATTACTTCTAAAGGGAGTACAAAAGCAAAATGTGACTATTGCTTTATTGAGTATGTATTTAAGACCAAAGACGGTATGTCGACACTTCTTTCTCATATGCTTAAGTGTCCTAAACGCCCTACTATTGTTGGTAAAAAACAATCAAATTTAGGCTTTCAATCTGCTCCGGGGGATAGTCAGGGTGACGTAGCTGTTGTTACTTGAAAATTTGAACAAGAACAATGTAGGAAGACATTATGTCGTATGGTAATAGTTGATGAGCTTCCTTTTAGCTTTGTTGAGAAAGAAGGTTTTAGAGACTTTATGAAAGTGGCGCAACCGTATTTTCGGATCCCTTCCCGTAGTACTGTAACTAGGGATTGTTTTGATCTTTTTAATGAAGAAAAGCAAAAGTTGAAGAGGTTTTTTATAGAAATAAAACAAAGAGTATGCATTACCACTGATACCTGGACTTCTATACAAAGAATCAATTACATGTGTATTACTGCCCATTGGATTGATAGTGAATGGAATATGCATAAAAGAATAATTAATTTTTGTCCTATTATTAGTCATAAAGGCGAAGATATGGCAAATGGTATTGGTAGGTGCTTATGTGAGTGGGGGATAAATAAGATCTTCACTTTCACAGTTGATAATGCAAGCTCAAATAATGTGACAGTAAAAGAATTATCTAAGCAATTAACAAAAATGGGAACTAATTTGATGAATGGTACTCACCTTCACGTGAGATGTATGGCTCACATCATGAATCTTGTGGTCCAGGATGGTTTAAAAGAATCTTCAATGTCTATTGAACGTGTTAGGCATGCAGTGAGATATGTTAGGCAGTCTCCTGCGAGGTTGAAGAGGTTTCAAGAATGTTTTGATGCTGAACAACTCAATTCTAAGAAAACTTTATGCTTAGATGTTCCAACTAGATGGAATTCCACCTACTTGATGCAGGGTTGTTGAATTTGAAAGTGCATTTTCACATTATGCTTCTAGTGAAATTGGCTTGAGATATTATCTTGAGCATTCTTATATTGATGTTGGAATTCCTATAGGTGAAATTTTGAGTAGTGATTGGGAGAATGTAAAAAGAATTACAAAGTTTCTTGAAATCTTCTATCTTCTTACTTTGAAGATATCTGGACCACGTTATGTTACATCGAATATTTATTTTCTTAAAATTTGCGCAGTTGCTGTCTATTTGAAGCAATTCATAGCAAATGAAGATATAGTTTTAAGTGAAATGGCAAAGAATATGAAAGAAAAGTTTGATAAGTATTGGGGTAATCCAGGGAAAATGAACAAGATAATTTTTATCTCATAAATTTTGGATCCACGTTACAAGATCGAATCAGTTGGCTTTGCACTTGTAAAGTTGTTTGGTATAGATCCGGGGGCAACTATACAAGCAGAAGTGATGAAGTACGTGACTTCATTATTCAGTGAGTATGTAAAGTCCAGCTCAAAAGGTGTTGTGCTTACTTCATCTTCAGATTGTTCTTCATTGGACACTTCGACTTCCGGGCTTTCTGGCAGTCAAGCAAGCACAAAAAATATAGGACTTTTAGAATCACTCATGCAAGATATAAAAAAATATAAAAATGGGAGTGGATACTAGAACATAGTTAGATAAATATTTAGGTGAAGAAACTGAGAATGACACTAAAGAATTTAATGTTCTTCTTTGGTGGAAATTGAACTCAGCTAGATTTCCTATTCTTGAGGAGATGGCTCGTGATGTATTAGCTGTTCCGGTTTCAAGTGTGGCATCCGAATGTGCGTTTAGTACGGGAGGACGTCTTCTTGATTCATTTAGGAGTTCATTAACTCCTAAATTGGTGCAAGCTCTAGTGTGTCTTCAAGATTGGCTTCGAAACGAAAAATTAAAACAACCCATTAGTATTGAGGAAGATCTTGATAAAATCGAGCAGCTTGAACAAGGTAATAATATTGTTACTATATTTATTGTATATAAGTGTTGTTGATATGCTTATATTTATCGCACGACTCATTATTTTAATTTTTTTTCTTCAGATTTAGCCAGCAATGGAAAGGACTCTTCCGTAATTGACGTGTAGTGTTAATATATTTGGTAAGATTATTCATCAGCAATTCTTTTTCTAAAACTCATACTTTCAAATTCAAAATCATATATCCCATTTACAAGCACTCAGCAATCCGCTTTGTACAAAAATTGGAAGCATAGGCATCCATTTTTCAACTTGTTTTACTGCAACCTTTGTGTCTTTTCCAGGACAACAAAGTTGTTCATATTTGCACCAGAAGATATCAACTTCTGATTCTCCAAACAAGAACCAGAGGCAAAATTAGCAAAGTTCAACATAGATGTTGACACCTACTTTTTGATGAAATTACATGAATGTTTGTCTGCTTTAGAGTTTAGATGACTTTCTGATGATCAGCAATGTCTTCTTTGCACGCGCTCTTTAATAATATGTTCGTCATTCAAATGCAGGTCGAGTGTGGCCTCTGTTTGAACTCGAGCGTGAAGAAATTGCTCAGGAACCAACTTTATCTGTTGTGTAACTGTGTGCCAAGGCATCATCCACTATCTTGATCTGACTTTATCTGCTGTGTAACTTGTAAAGCTGTTTGCAGCTCTGCTGAATTATTATTATTATTAGTACAGTCCTGAAGATCTTTAGCATGCAAGCTCTGCGGACTTTATCTGTTGCGATGGTGTTTAACTGTTGTGTAACTTGTAAAGTTGTTTGCAGCTCTGCCGACTTATTATTATTAGTACAGTCCTGAAGATATTTAGCATGCAGCTCTGCTGACTTTATCTACTGCGATGGTATTTATTTGCTCTGTATGTAGAAGCATTTTTCTGTACAAAAGAGTAACTTAGTGTTCTTTTTGCTGTTTGATGATGTCTGTTGAATTTTATATTCTTGAGTAGAAGTTGCAGAAGAATAGAGTGAAAGGAATTTAAAGTAATCAAGTTTCATACTAACATACATATTCACTAAATTAAATAAGTAGTGTATATATGTGGCACCACTTCAGTTGGATGTGTCCTTTCCTTCACTGAAAGACATCAATGGAGTTTACTGTTTAGCACGGTTAATATTTTTGTTCAACATACAACTAGAGAAAAATGTTGCCACGTTTTTTATTGTGCTTTTGGTACCATGCTTCTCATTTGTGATGATTTGTGGTGTTCTATTCTTTAAATTCAGCTGGGGACTATGACTCTGAAGACAATGTCCTCTAGCACTTTCCTTGTTGGCCTCAATTATCATTTGTGAAACTGGAACTGGATTACTATATTTCTTCGTAAAGTGCTGAAACAGGAAAAACACAATTTAGTAAATATGTATGTTAGGCCGATAAACCGCCCGATAACTGCCCGATAAGAGCTAAACCGATACCAATCCGCCCAATATCTTATCGGGTGGCTAACGGATTAATACATTTAAAAGTCGATAACCGTTAAGCCAAACCGTTAAGAGTAAAAAACCGCCCAATCCACCCGATAAGTAGCCCTAACCAGATAACCTTTATTTGTACATGAGTTAAATTAGATTAAAAAATAAACTGAAAAATAATAGAAACTTTAGCATTCTTTCCCTCTTCGATAGTTTGTTAGTCTTCTTCAACAACCCAAAAATAACAATGTTTGCTTGCTCCGGAAATGGAGGTTCATACCACTGAAAAATCGATAAGAATTTGTCTTCGGATAAAGACTACATCCAAAGAATCGTCGTCCAGGATTTGCAGTAGTCCATGCAACTTTTAAAGGAACTGCCTTGCCACATCTACAAAATGCATTCATCTTCTTTCTTCCAAGTAAAAAAATAATTGTTATTTGGGTAAAAAAATAAGAGCCAAAATCTTGGGGAGGGGGGGGGGGAGGGAATTTGGCTGGACAAAGAATGTGAAAACAAAGAAAATGTTGAAGACTTGGAAAGAAGCCAATAAATAGGGGTGAGAAGGGGGTTGTTACCGTTGGGGGAAATTATTACCGTTAGAGATGGTTCTAGGATTGGGAAAGGGAAATATTTAACTGATGTGGCAAAAAATGTATTCCCCCACGCGCACTCAGCCATTTGAACCAACTTTCACTGTCATGTTGCAGGTTAGGGGGCATATGGGGTAATTAAAATCACGTATAGTTAAGGTGTATACTCATTAAAAAATGTCAAGTTTTTTTTTGGGGGGGGGGGGGGGGGGGGGAGGCTTTACCTATTCTGCCTTTTTTAATATTAAAGGCATAGTTGGAAACAATTAATAAGTTTAATTTTGAAATTTTAAAGTGACAATTATTTGAGAATTTTTTGAGCTAAAACGATAATTAAAATGGGAGGGAGATTGTTCGTTAAAATTAGAGGCGATGAGCTCACACAAGCATCCGGACCAAATTTTACTCTCGTATTAACCTTTAGATCATTCCTATGGGACTATGTTACTTTCATTATCAGTGTTGGGCGTAAGGCGAGGCGTTTACATATGCTTCGGCGAGGCGTAAGCCCCATGAGTATTTAATTTTTAATATTTTATGTAATAATATAATTACAGTAAAATATTTACAACTAGGTAACATTGCATAAAATTTGAAGAAAACTATAAACATGTGAAAAATATATCTATATGTGCTTCATCCCCTGTGAAAAATATATCTATATGTGCTTCATCCTCACAAAAAACTAGTCAAAATAATCCATTATACGCTACATACAAGCACAAATAACTTGAGTTGAAAAGAATAAAATTTTCTACATGGAGAAATAAAAAGGCTGACTAACCTGCAATTTGATTTTGAACTTGCTGGTAGAGTTTTCTTTGTATTTGCAAAAAAAAAATTAAAAAAAATTGACTATTCGTTGCTTTTGGGAGATAATAGCAAACTAGTGGACAAGATAAAGAATTGGGAAAGATTATAAATTAGGGCTTCTATCAATAAAAAAAAAGTCTTGACTTTTAAATTAATATTTCAGTTCCTTTTTAAAACTTTTGAGTATTTATAAGCTGACTTTTGAGAATTTGGGTATTATATGAAGGACTTATTCAACAAATTTGGTTTTAATTTGAAAAAATCTCTGGGTCTTACGCTTCACTGCAAAAAAATGCGCCTCAAACGCTCGAGCTTACGCTCCGAATTACCGGGTGTATGCCTCTTGAGACTTTCGCCCCACACCTTCGCCTCGGGATAGTTTTGGTATGCCTCGTGCCCCGAAAATACCTTTTAAAACAGTGTTCATTATAAGTGTACTTGGTTTCAAATATAGGTGATAGAGAAAGTTGTGGGTAGTTTAACTGCCAATAGAAAACTAATCTAATTATAACGAATTAGAGTTGTATTTCATTGAATGAAATATGTATCAGTTTCTAAACGATTCTTCAATCCAATGCAAGGAGAAAGGATATCAGCATGAACACACGTCCACGTCCTCTGATATGTAAGATTGAAGCTTCTCTGTTCATCTAACTTTGAATAATATATGAAACAAAAGATGAATAAAGATAATAATATATTTACAACTACGTCAAGATCGTCCACTCAACCATGTGCTTTTGACCTAATTATTTTATTTAATGGACTTTAGAATAATGAATAATAAAAGTACTGCATTAGATAATCATGATTCGTTGGAGCTTGCTCATATGCTGATTAGATTCTCATCCAACATTTTATTTTATTAGTAATAATGCGTAAACTTAAAATTTCCTATTGCATATACGACTTGTCACACAATAAGCACATTTCAAAACGAGTACCATCTAAGATTATGGGGGTAAAATTAATACTTATCCAGTCTTAATCAAAGTCTTGGTGTTCCAATCCTCAAAATGGAGTCTCTTTAGTAGGAAGTGCTTTACTCTTTACGTAGAATTTCCCGGCGAGAATCCTGATTAGCCGGACCCCAAAACGAATATTGGACATCGAGTGAAAAAAAATCAGAAAGAAATCTAAAAGAATCTCATGTTCCTTATAGCCAAACCAATTATCTTTTAAGTAAATCGAACAATAGGAATAAAGGAAATATTCCAGAATGAGAATTACAATCCAAGAAATGACTCATAATAAGATTACAAAATATAGAATATTGCATTGGCACCGGATGCTAAAGATCAGCATATGGCAAAAAGCCTTGAAACAATGGTGTAAATAAGGTTCAAATCTCCTAATTCTCTTTTATAGGAAAGAGTCTCATTTGAGTTTACTCTTTTACATGAAACAGAACGAGTAAGAATATATCCTATATGCTCCTTGTCCTTTTAATTTCTTAATCCACTATTTACTAGGGCAAGTGGAAGTATGATGTGTTAGGAGGCGATGAAACAAAAAATAAACACTCAACTTTTTTTTCTCCATTGAAATTGTAATTCTAATCTGTAATCTCCCATGATTTTTATAGTAGTTTGATCGATTGTTAGGTTATATCCTTAGATGCTGAATTAATTATTTAGACATATAACACATTCAAATCTCAGTTAAAACGAGTAAACGATAACTACAAAATAAATATAAAAGAAGGAAAAAAGAAGAAGATTGTCCCACTTAAAACTAGTGAAGACGAAGTAAAACCAGTAACTAAAAATATGAGGCATTTCATGAGGTGCCAATGTAATGACAAAGGAGAGAGTACTCAATTAATCTGTAATCAATGTATTAGTAGGAGGCTATTGAGGAAAACCTGAGAGCCCTGAAATTACTTTTTGATTTACCCTTGGCCCTTTTACCAACTAGGAGAAAAGCCTGGACTAATCATCTATTGAGGAAACATCTAAAACTGGTTAATTAATAAAAACTACATAATAAGTGGTCCAGATCTGATTCAATCTGAAAACATTCAACTTTGTACAGGTGACCAAATTTTGAGGCTAAACTCAAGAAGCTAGACAAGTGAGTGAAAAGTACTGCAAAAGTAATATAGTATGTGTTTGCTAACCAGCCTGAGAAAATTCCAAGCTAAACTATACATTTTCATCTATTTGCTTCTTCAGTCTGTGGCTCAGGCCCTCTGTCAAAGCTGATGATGATGATGATGGTAAAGAGGCCTTCAGCAAGCTCAACGCTTCGGACGCACCAACACTGATCATTTGCTCTTCAATATCATACATAGGCACATTTAGTTCTGCAGTTCCAATTTGCAGTAGCTGATTCTCAGAATTATGGTAAGGGGCAATACCAGGCTTGGGTAATATCCTCTTAAGATTGTTATTCTCTATACTTCCATAAACATTCCTATTCGCATACATATTGAACCATTTCAAATCTAAAGCCTACACACTTTTATACAAGTTATCGATGCATGCCAACCTAGAACTCCCTTTTAGAGCATCTTCAACTGATCCTATAGAAATTAATGGTCAAGAAGTTGAAGAGAAAATCAATGAATTCGATGCCATAAGGCCTTGTATGTAGACTTTCTTAGTGTTAGCTTCAGCTCTAATTTCTTGGTGTTATTACTTGTTCCATCTTCAGAAATGGATGACAAATTTCCAAGCTCAGACATTGTGATGGTGTCTAATCTTGCTCTTTTTTGTTTTTGCTTGCGCAGAAACACATCAGACAAGGGAGTCTTTGAGATCAATGAACATGCTAGTAGATGAATCACCTTAATGGTTGAGAAAAGAATCATGTTACTAGCTGCAAAAATCACAACACAACATGTAAAATAAACTATATCACAAGAAAGACGGAGTAATATTTAGAATACGAAGTCCTGGTAAATTAGTAATCACTAATTTTCTTGACCCTATTGCAATTTACAAAATGGTAAAGGATATTACCTCATCCTTGCCAACTTCTACAAGCATCTCCCTGATCTGATTCATGTTCACTATCGGTAGTACTATACTCGGTGAAAATAAAAATGTCTGAAGTAAAGTACGAGGTAGCAAAATTCAACAGAGATAACGGTTTTTCAACATGGCAAAGAAGGATGAGGGTTCTGCTCATCCAACAAAAATTACACAAGGTACTAGATGCTGATGCCAAAAAGTCTGATACCATGAGAGCTGAGGATTGGGCTGACTTGGATGAAAGAGTTGCTAGTGCAATCAGGTTGCACTTATCAAATGATGTGGTGCTGAAGACACTGCACGTGGAATTTGGACAAGGTTGGAAAGCCTATACATGTTCAAAACGCTGACAAATAAATTGTACCTGGAGAAGCAGTTATACGCCCTACACATGGGTGAAGGTAAGAATTTTTTGTCACATTTAAATGTATTTAACGGACTAATAACACAGCTTGCCAACCTCGGAGTGAAAATCGAAGAAAAAGATAAAGCTATCTTGCTATTGAACTCGTTGCCATCTTCGTACGATAATTTGGCAACAACCATCCTGCACGGTAAGACTACTATTGAGTTGAAAGATGTTACATCGGCTCTTCTACTCAATGAGAAGATGAGAAAGAAGCCTGAAAATCAAGGACATGCTCTCATCAAAGAAGGTAGAGGCAGGAGTTATCAAAGGAGTTCGAGCAACTATGGTAGATCCAGAGCTCGTGGGAAGTCAAAGAACCGATCCAAATCAAGAGCCAGAAATTGCTACAACTGTGATCAACCAGGTCACTTCAAAAGAGATTGCCCAAATCCAAGGAAGGGCAAAGGTGAAACCAGTGGCCAGAAGAATAACGACAACACAGCCGCCATGGTGCAAAACAATGATAATGTTGTCCTCTTTATAAATGAGGAAGATGAATGCATGCACCTGTCAGGTCTAGAGTCGGAATGAGTGGTTGACACAACGACATCTTACCATGCCACACCGGTAAGAGATCTTTTTTGCAGATATGTAGCAGGTGATTTCAGCACAGTGAGAATGAGTAACACAAGTTACTCAAAGATTGTGGGGATTGGTGACGTTTGTATCAAGACAAATGTCGGATGCACATTGGTTCTAAAGGATGTGCGACATGTACCTAATTTGCGGATGAACTTGATCTCGGGAATTGCTTTAGACCGAGATGGATACAAGAACTATTTTGCAAATAAAAAATGGAGACTCATTAAGGGATCATTGGTGATTGCAAAGGGAGTTGCTCGTGGCACGTTGTACAGGACAAATGCAGAAATATTCCAAGGTGAATTGAATGCGGCACAAGATGAAATTTCTGCAGATTTGTGGCACAAAAGAATGGGTCATATGAGCGAAAAGGGATTGCAGATTCTTGCCAAGAAATCACTCATTTCTTATGCCAAAGGTACAATGGTAAAACCTTGTGACTATTGTTTATTTGGTAAGCAGCATAGAGTCTCATTTCAGACATCGTCTGAAAGAAAATTGAATATACTTGATTTAGTATATTCTAATGTTTGTGGCCCAATGGAAATTGAATCAATGGGCGGTAACAAATATTTTGTTACTTTTATTTATGATGCTTCACGAAAATTATGGGTTTATATTTTGAAAACCAAAGATCAGGTGTTTCATGTTTTCTAGAAGTTTCATTCTCTAGTAGAAAGGGAGACGGGTCGAAAGCTAAAGCGTCTCCGAAGTGACAATGGAGGTGAGTACACTTCAAAGGAATTTGAAAAGTACTATTCAAGTCATGAGATGAGACATGAAAAGACAGTTCCTGGAACTCCACAACACAATGGCGTAGCCGAGAGGATGAACCTCACCATTGTGGAGAAGGTGAGAAACATGCTCAGAATGGCTAAACTGCCTAAGTCATTCTGGGGTGAAGCAGTTCAGACAGCCTGTTACCTTATCAATAGAAGTCCATCAGTTCCATTGGCATTTGACATCCCAGAGAGAGTTTGGACCAACAAGGAGGTGTCCTACTCGCATCTGAAGGTGTTCGGTTGCAGAGCTTTTGCACATGTACCAAAAGAGCAGAGAACAAAACTGGATGATAAATTTGTTCTCTACATATTTATCGGATATGGAGATGAAGATTTCGGGTACAGATTGTGGGATCCTATAAAGAAGAAGGTCATCAGAAGCAGAGATGTAGTCTTCCGAGAAAGTGAAGTTGGAATTGATGTTGATATGTTAGAAAAGGCGAAGAATGGTATAATTCCTAACCTTGTTACTATTACTTCTACTTCTAACAATCCCACAAGTACAGAAAGTATGACCGACGAGGTTGCCGAGCATGAGGAGCAACCTGGTGAGGTTATTGAGCAGGGGGAGCAACTTGATGAAGGTGTCGAGGAAGTGGGGCACCCCACTCAGGAAGAAGAACAACCTCAACCTCTGAGGAGATCAGAGAGGCCAAGGGTAGAGTCATGCATGTACCCTTCCACAGAGTATGTCCTCATCAGTGATGAGGGGGAGCCAGAAAGTCTTAAGAAGGTGCTATCCCATCGAGAAAAGAACCAGTGGATGAAAGCCATACAAGAAGAGATGGAATCTCTACAGAAAAATGGCACGTACAAACTGGTTGAACTTCTAAAGGGTAAAAGACCACTCAAATGCAAATGGGTCCTTAAACTTAAGAAAGATGGAAATGGCAAGCTGGTCAGATACAAAGCTCGATTGATGGTTAGAGGCTTCGAACAGAAGAAAGGTATTGATTTTGACGAAAGTTTCTCACCTGTTGTCAAAATGACTTCTATTCGAACAATTTTGAGCTCAGCAGCTAGCCTAGATCTTGAAGTGGAGCAATTGGATGTGAAAACTGCATTTAGTCATGGAGATTTGGAAGAAGAGATCTATATGGAGCAACCAGAAGGATTTAAAGTAGCTGGAAAGAAACACATGGTGTGCAAATTGAACAAGAGTCTTTATGGATTGAAGCAGGCACCAAGGCAGTGGTACATGAAGTTTGACTCATTCATGAAAAGTCAAACATACATAAAAACCTATTCTGATCCATGTGTATACTTCAAAAGATTTTCTGAGAATAACTTTATTATATTGTTGTTGTATGTGGATGACATGTTAATTGTAGGAAAAGACAAGGGGCTAATCGCAAAGTTGAAGAGAGATTTGTCCAAGTCATTTGATATGAAAGACTTGGGCCCAGCACAACAAATTCTAGGGATGAAGATAGTTCGAGAGAGAACAAGTAGAAAGTTGTGGCTATCTCCGGAGAAGTACATTGAACGTGTACTAGAATGCTTCAACATAAGAATGCTAAGCCAGTCAGCACACCTCTTGCTAGTCATCTAAAGTTGAGCAAAAACATGTGTCCTACAACGGAGGAAGAGAAAGGGAACATGGCTAGAGTTCCCTATTCTTCAGCAGTCGGAAGCTTCTGACGTTCCTGATGACGACTATGAATCTGAGTACGAATCTGAGTCTGATCTGAGTCTGATCTCGATCCTGATGACGTTCGGATGTTTGAAGAGGGTCTTATCCGTTCGGTGGTTCATGTGGGAGGCCCATCTCTCATGTGGGAGGCCCGTCTCATATCCTTGAGATCCCATCGGATATTAACCTTTTTGGGGACACAGAAGATGTGGTGCCACAGTTTGACCTCTTGTATTCTACCACCGAGAGCGAGGCTCTTTGGGACGTTCCTGATATTGATTTGATGCATGAAGTGGCCACCATGGGCTTGAGGGTACGTTTCACTTTTCTTTCATGTTCCTTTAATTTTTCTTGGCGATCTGGTCTTAACACGTCTTTTCATTTTTCAAACGTACATGGTGGAAATTGAGAACGCTCGTAGGGATGACACTCGGGGCAAGATTTTCCTGAAGATCTTGGTGAAATATCAGCGCTATCGCAATAAGTGCCGTAAGATGCACGAGAAGCTAAAGGCGAACCCTAGTGATCGATCCTTCGGTGAGGAATTAGAGAAGAGGGACCAGGAATTGATGCAGGCTATTCACAGAAATAGTGTACTCGAGGAGCAACTTCGTGCAAAGGATGAAGAGCTTGAGTTGGGCAAAGGTGTTGCTGCGGAGTGCGAATATCTTCAGGAGAAGCTGAGGTCGATGCAATCTGAAATGGATCAAAATATTATCAGGGTCGAGGCGATGAGCGCGGAGTGGATGGGAAAGTTGGCCGAGTTGGAGAGAAAGATATCCGAATTTGATAACATCGAGAGTGCCTGGTAATCGGCTTTGGCGAGGGTGGCGGCTCTAGAGAACATTATCTGCATCCTCTAATCCGAGCAGGAATCAAAGAGGGCAACGACCACGATAAGGGAAGCGAGGCTCGAGGAGCGTATTGGTGAGATCGACCGGGAGGCGTCGACCTTAGGGGACCGGGTCACTGCTCTTGAGGCCGAAAAGGAGCAATTGTTGGCTCAAGTCGAATCTTCCTCCGCCGTTGTTACCATCATTTGCACGAGCTTTGGGTTCATGCTGAAGCCCAGTGGGACATATATAAGAGTTTGTGAGAGGTGGGCAATACTACCGAGGCCGCATATGAAGGAGCACGGGCGAAGGCACGAGAGGCTCGTGTTAACTGTGGATATGACCTCGCAATGCCGGAAGTTGATGAGGGTGCCGATGACGAGGGAGGACTTCCTAGAGATGGTGGTGAAGAGGGTGGCGGTGATGGCGCCGAGTGAAAGAATTACTGTTTTTGTCTCTTTTTTTATTGGTTGTTTATTGTTTTTTCTTGGATTCTGTTGGTTTTAGCCATATGTAATTTGCGGCTGTTTGCGCAGTAGCTTTGTATAAAGAGAAATTTTCCATTGTTATATGCCTCCTGTACTTCTTTCCCTGCTTTGCTTTTCACTACTTTGGTGCAAAGAATTAGATTTCCGCGTGGTGAGTTCCCGACTCTTAGGGAATTTAATGTCACATGGATTGAGTATGACCTTGGTAACGACTTTAGCCGTCGGGATGGTATTTTCGAACTTGTGTCGAAGTGTTATCCCATCATAGTTTGAATGGTATTGAACTCTTTTTCTAATACCGACATTAGCCGTAGGGATGTTACAACTGTCTTTGAATTAAAGGAAAAAATAGTAAACTGGAATAGCTGGAAGGGGACTCTAGGGTTTGTGAATGTCGGAAGATTTACCTTGGGTTTCCTATAGGACTAAAGGAATCACCTCAACTCGGGTCAACACGGTCCAGTACCAAAATCTGCACAGAATTGCAGAGTGTAGTATTAGTACAACCGACCCCATGTACTAGTAAGTGCCGAGCCTAACCTCGGAGAAGTAGTGATGAGGCTAGGACAAGACAATAACATGAACCTGTGCAGTTAAATTATATATGAGAAAATAACAACAAATAGAAACTAAGCAGATAATAACAGGAAGGGGAAAAACATGCTGAGGGGAATACCAAATCATGAAGATAGTAACAGTAAAGAAACGCAGTAAACAACATGATTGCACCAACGAAAGTATTAAGCATAGCAAAACAAGTGTACGGAGTCACCCTTCGTGCTTTTACTCTCACCCTCACCATAATGAATGAAAGATACAATGATAATGAATATAACGTGATAATGAATATAAAATGGCACGACATCACCCTTCGTGCTTTACACTCTTCCTCGCATGATAATGAATATGAAATGGCACGACATCACCCTTCGTGGTTTACACTCTTCCTCACATGATAATGAATATGAAATGGCATGACATCACCCTTCATGCTTTACACTCTTCCTCACATGATAATGAATATGAAATGGCATGACATCACCTTAGTGTTTTACACTCTTCCTCACCAAACAGAAATCAATAACAACATGGAGATAGAATTACCAATGGCAGGCCTCATTTCTATATTTAGTTCCACAATATCAATCTCAACTTTGAGTCAATACTCAATCAATATCAAATTCTGTAAACATGATAAGAGTTGCTCAACACATGGAATAACAAGTCTAAGTATGAATAATATGATCAAAGATACACGATTACAAGAATAAGACTAACTCACATGGTATGACCGGACAACAATACATAGGTACTCGTCACCTCACCTATGTGTTGTACTCAACATCCAAACACGTAGCAAATAGGCAAACAATACCTAATCCCTCAAGCCAGGGTTAGACACAACACTTACTTTACCTTCGCGGACCACTCAAAGCTCAATTACCGCTTTTCCCTTCACACAAGCCTCTGGACCGATAGAATCTAGTGATAATTAACTTAATAACATCAATTATCGCTAAAGAAATCAGTTCCAATGCATAATTATAAATTTTCCAACATTTCTCCCAAAAAGTCAGAAATCGACTCCGGGTCTGCTTGGTCAAAACTCGAGGTTCGGACTAAAAACCATTTACCCATTCAACCCCCGAGCCCAAATATGTAATTAGTTCCGGAATCCGACCCCAAATCAAAGTCTAAACCCCCAAATTACAAAAAACTCCTATTCTCCCACAAGCCCTAATTTCTACCATAAAAGAACAAGATTTAGGGCTAGAAATTTAATGGGTGTTGATGGAAATTGAAGAAAATGAGTTTAAAAACACAAACCTATCATTTGGTGTTGAATTTCCTCTTCAAAATTGCTCCTAGGTCGATTTCTAATGAAAGAGTTGTGAAATTTATGTAAATCCCGTGCTTGTTCTGTTTTTAAAAAGACTGGACAGGTCTTCATCGCATTCGCGAGAGACCTGTCGCGATTGCGATGCATAACAACCAAAGGCCTTCGCGAGGTACCCATCGCGTTCGCGAAGGCATACTCCCCCAACCTCCGTGTTCGCGAGCCTAGTGTCGCGTTCGCGATGAATAACTTTCCCCTCCCCCAGGTCCCATGCTTCGCGTTCGCGATAGCCTGGTTGTGTTCGCGAAGGGTAATGCCCCCAACGCTCCGTGTTCGCGACCAGTACTTCGCGTTTGCATAGAAGGATTTCTCTCTCAGATAAGTTTACTCTTCGCGTTCGCGAACGCGAAGAAGAAAAACTAGAAACACTGACTGCAGCAACACACGCAAGATTTCTAAGTTTAAATCACCCCGTAACCTACCTGAAACTCACCTGAGCCCTCGGGGCTCCAAACCAAACTTTCACGCAAGTCTTAAAACATCATACGAATTTGCTTGCGTAATCAAATCGTCAAAATAACACCCAGAACTACGAATTTAGCACCAAATTGCATGAAATTTTCAAGAAAGTTCTAAAACTTCTATTTTCTCAAATCAGTCTCGTTTCTCACCAAATTTTACAGATAAGGTATAAATATCATAACGGATCGATACCGAGATCCGAAACCAAAATACGGGCCCGATACCAACAAGATCAAATTCTTTAAATTATTAAATTTTCAATCTTTTCAATTTTCTTCAAAAATTCATTTCTCGAGCTAGGGACATTGGAATTCGATTTCGGGCATACATCCAGGTCCCATATTTTATTACGGACCCACTGGAACCATTAAAACATGAGTCCTGATCCGTTTATCCAAAATGTTGATTGAAGTTAACTAAAATCAAGTTTTTAGGCCAAAAATTATTATTTCATTAGTTTTCCATATAAGGGCTTTTCGGAAGCACCCGGACTGCACATGCAAATCAAGGAGGAATAAAATGAGGTTTTTAAGGCCTCAGAACACAGAATTAAATTTTAAATCATAACATTCTCCACCTTTAAAATAACCGTTCATCCTCGAATGAACATAGAAAAATACATAAGTTGGGAAAAAGTGGGGATATCTACTCCACATATCGGACTCGGACTCCCAGGTAGCTTCTTCAATAGGCTGACCCCTCCACTCCACACGAACTGAAGGATAACTCTTTGATCTCAACTGACGAACCTGCCGATCTAGAACAACCACCAGCTCCTTCTCATAACTCAAATCCTTGTCCAACTGGGCAGGGCTAAAATCTAACACGTAGGATAAATTACTGTGATACTTTCAGAGCATAGACACATGGAATACCAAATGAACTAATGATAAACTAGGTGGCAATACGAGCTCGTAAGCTACCTCACTCACTCTTCGAAGAATCTCAAAAGGCCCAATGTACCTAGGGCTCAATTTGCCCTTCTTTCCAAATATCATCACACCCTTCATGGGTGACATACGAAGCAACACTCTCTCTCCCAACCATGAATGCAATATCACAGACCTTACGGTCGGCATATCTCTTCTACCTGGACCGAGCTGCACGAAGTCTATCCTGAATAATTGGGACCTTATCCAAGGTATCCTATACTAAATCTGTACCCAATAACCAAGCCTCTCCCTGCTCAAACCATCCGATCAGCGATCGACACCGTCTACCATATAATACCTCATAAGGAGTCATCTAGATGCTCGACTAATAATTGTTGTTGTAGGAAAACTCCGCTAACGACAAGAATTGATCCCAAGAGTGTGATGACCCGGTCTGTCGTCTCATGAGTTACTGCTCTATTTTCTCCAATTTCTGCTTCCTTATGATTTATTATCTATATTTTGTGGTATCGGGTTGGTCGGATTGAGTCCGGAAGGAGTTTGGTGAAGCTTGAGACACTTAGTCTCTTTTAAGAAGGTTTAAGTTGGAAAAGTCAACTAGATATTGACTTATGTGTTAGAGGGCTCGAATATATGTTTCGATGGTTCGGTTAGATTCGGGAGGTGATTTATGACTTGGGAGTGTGACCGGAATGGATGTTGGAGATCCGAAGTAGAATTAGGCTTGAATTGGCGAAGTTGATATTTTGGCGATTTCCGGTTGATAGGTGAGATTTTGATACAAGGGTCGGAACAGAATTTCGAGAGTTGTACTATCTTCGTTATGTTATTTGGGATGTGTGTGCAAAATTGCAGGTCATTCGGACGTGGTTTGGTTGGGTTTTTTGATCGAAAGCATATTTCGAAAGATTTTTGAAACTTAGGATTGAATTCGATGTGATTTGATAGATTTGGTGTTGTTTGAGGTGTTTTGATGATTTGAACGAGTTTGAATAAGGTATTGGATTATGTTTGTGCTTTTGGTTGAGGTCCCAAGGGCCTCGGGATGATTTCGAGTGGTTATCGGAGGAGTTTGATGTTAATTGCAGCTTCAGATTTTGCTGCTTCTGGTATTTTCGCACCTGCGGTTTGGGGACCGTAGGTGCGGTGCCACAGAAGCGGAAAGGGGTCAGGTGAGCTGGATCGCAAAAGCGGCTATTAGGATCGCATATGCGGAATCGCAGTTGCGGAGGGAGTTTGCAGATGCGGTTTTGGGGCTGGTTTAATGAATTCCGCAGAAGCAGAGGTTTGACCGCAAATGCAGTACCGCAGAAGTGGGTTTTGGACCGCAAATGCGAAAAGGCCTGGGCAGAAGGTATATATTTCATCCTTCGCGATTTTTGAAGGGTTTAACCATTTTTGAACTCGGAATTGGGAGCTTTGGGAGATTTTAAAGAGAGAAATCAAAGAGACTTCGTTGAGGTAAGGATTTTGGACTTAAAACACATTTTTATGGTAGAATTTCATGATTTAGGACTGAAATTTAAGGGATTAAAGGACTAAAAATGGAGGTTTAGGGCTTGAGTTTAAGAGGCCTTTAATGGAGGATTTGAGGGGTCATTTGAACTCTGATTTTGTTATTTTTGATATGTATGAACTCATGGGGAGACGAGGAATCTAATGATGTGAAAATTTCTGAGTTTCGAGAAGCGGGTCCGGGGCTCGGGTTTTGCTAATTTCGGGATATTTGGTATTTTTCGATTGTTTTTGCTTGGGCTTTGTTCCCTTAGCATATTGTGACGTATTCGTTCTGATTTTTGGATAGATTCGACACGCGTGGAGGCCGATTTGAGGGGCAAAGGCGTCGCGAGCTAGAGTTTTAGCCGGCTCGAGGTTAGTAATGATTGTAAATGATGCCCTAAGGGTTTGAAACCCCGGATTGCACATCGTAGTACTATATTGAGGTGAGACACACACTTGATGACTAGTGTGGGGTCATGCACTATTGGGGATCGTGACTTGGTCCGTCCAGATTGATGATTTTACCGCGTATTTGACTGAACCTTATTTGTTATCATCATGATTTGGGCTAGTTGCCATATTTGGGCTTTGTGCCAACTATTTGAACCCTTCGGGGATTTTATCACTTTTTTGACTTATTATTTGAACTCAGTCATGCTATTTTCCACTGCTTTACTACTTAGCCATTTTTACTCAGTTTTGAGACTTAAATGATATTTTAAATAATGCTTTAGGCTAAGAAATATTATTTTTTTACTAATGTCCGAGGGGCTTGTGATGATTTTTTTGGACTGAGTACGGCCGAGGGCCAGATGTGAGGATACACTAATATTGATATGAGGCCGAGGGCCAGAGATACATATATACGCCACGAGGTGGCTTGATTGATATGAGGCCGAGGGCCTAGATTTGATGCCACGAGATGGCTTGATATTGCGCTTGGGCCGTAAGAAGCCCCTCCCGGAGTCTATACACCCCCAGTGAAAGCAGGTACCTAGTGTGATGTGAGATTGTTGCTCAAGGGGCGGATTGTGGTTATTGTGCCCGAGGGGCAAACTTCTATTTGTTTACTTACCTGTCAATTACTTGCTTTATTTGTTGAATTCTTACTTGCCTCTTCACTGTCTTATTGCTAAGTGGTTCCTTTGCTGCTTCATTATAGAATGCCTTGTACTTTACATGTTTTCTTACCTTCAATCATGATTTATATTTATTACTCACTGGGTCGGAGTACTCACATTACTCCCTGCTCCGTGTGTGCAGATTCAGGCGTAGCAGGTCCCGCTCCTGAGTGATGATTTCCCCTAGTCCAGGCGGTGTTTTGGAGACTACGAGGCAGTTGTTAGCATCCGCAACCCCGTGTCTCCCTTATCTTATTACTTCCATGTTCTTCAAACAGTTATACCAGATATTGTATTTAGTAGACTTGAATCGTAGTTTATAGATGCTCGTGACTTGTGACACCCCGGTTAGGGCTGTGTCGGGTTGGATATTCCGCACCTGTATCGATATTTTCCGATGTTTAGTATCATTTAAATCCTGCTTATATTGCTTTCATGTCAATTAACTGCTTAAAATGAGAATTTGGTTAAGTTAGGTGGCCTTGTCTTCACGACAGGCGCCATCACGACCGGGTTCGGGGTTAGGGTCGTGACAAAGAGCCTCTGAAGTCAATAACACAAGCGCATAGCATATCCTTTAAGATCTGAATAGTACGCTCGGATGTCTGTCCGTCTGAGGGTGAAATGCTGTGCTCAGCTCGACCTGTGTACCCAACTCATGATGTACTGCCCTCCAGAAATGTGAGGTGAACTGTGTACCTCGATCAAAAATGATAGACACGGGCATACCGTGAAGACGGACGATCTCACAGATATAAATCTCTGCCGGCCGCTCTGAAGAATAGGAAACTGCCACAGGAATGAAATGCGCTGACTTGGTCAGCCTGTCCACAATGACCCAAACTACATCAAACTTACTTTGAGTCCATGGTAGTCAAACAACAAAATACATAGTGATATGTTCCCACTTCCACTCGGGAATCTCTATCCTGTGGAACAAAACCACCAGACCTCTGATGCTCGTACTTTACTTGCTGGCAATTTAAACACTGAGCTACATGTGTAACTATATCCTTCTTCATCCTCCTCCACCAATAATGCTGCCACAAGTCCTGATACATCTTGGCGGCGCTCGGATGAATAGAATACCGGGAACTGTGGGCCTCCTCTAGAATCAACTCACGAAGCCCATCCACATTAAGCACACAAACACGACCCTGCATCCTCAAAACTCCATCATCTCCCACTGTAACCTGCTTGGCATCTCTGTGCCGCACTATGTCCCTAAGGACAAACAAGTGAGGGTCATCATACTGTGCCTCCCTGATATGCTCAAATAAAGAAAACCAAGCGACTATGCAAGCTAAAACACAACTAGGCTCAGAAACATCCAACCTCACGAACTGATTGGCCAAAGCCTGATCATTTAATGCAAGTGGTCTCTAACCGACTGGAATATACGCAAGGCTGCCTATACTAACTGACTTCCTACTCAAAGTATCGACCACCATATTGGCCTTACTAGGGTGATACGAGATGGTGATATCACAGTCTTTCAATAGCTCCAACCACCTTCTCTGCCTCAAATTGAGCTCCTTTTGTTTGAACAAATACTGCAAACTCTTATGATCTGCGAACACGTCACATGACACGCCATATAGATAATGCCTCCAAATCTTTAGCGCGTGAACAATGGTTCCAACTCTAAGTCATGAACTGGATAATTCTTCTCGTGAATCTTCAGCTGCCGCGAAGCATACGCAATAACCTTGCGACCCTGCATCAATACCGCACCAAGTCCAATATGAGATGCATCACAATATACGGTATAAGGTCATGAACCAGTAGGCAACACTAACACTGGCGTTGTAGTCAAAGCAGTCTTGAGCTTCTGAAATGTGGACGATAACTTTTGGCGTCATATGCGAGATCATCCCCAGTGCGATCGTATTGTCCAATGCTTATACGGATCAACATTCTGGGAGTGTATGCCGTCGGTAGGATACAACTTGATTGGCCATTGATCACAGCGCTTTTGGAGCGTTGGCGCCCGGAGACACACACGTTCCACTTTCGAAGTGGTGAGGCAACCATCACACTACAAGACATTGAGATTATGTACGGGCTCCTCGTAGATGGACAACCTGTGCACGCTATAGAGAAGCAGTCATGTTCTATGTGGCAGGATGAGATGGAGCGTCTTACTGGTTTTCGCCCCCCTATAGCAGTGTTGAAGGGTTGCAGATTGAAGATATCTACGATTGATGCTCATGTTACCCAGTTAGCAGATCTTACCGATGATGATCCTGATGAGGAGGTCCATAAGCGATGCCGGCTTTACATTTTATGGATGATTGGTGGCCTCATCTTCCCTGACACTTCAGGGAACAGAGTTAATTTGGAGTTTTTGCCCTTGCTCGAGGATCTTGGCAAGACTGTACACTATAGCTGGGGATCTGCTGCACTATCTTATCTGTATAGGTGTTTGTGCCGATCGTCCATGGAGCAAAAATCAGACATTGGTGGCTTCTTGTCTCTTTTGCAGGTAACTCTTATTATCTTCTTTTTGGACTTGCTTACTTATTAACAAATTAGCAAAATAGATTGACACGTGATTGTTGTCATTTGGTTTCATTTAAGTTAGTTGTTTTATAGTTTCATTTAATAATTAGTATGTTAACATTTAGTTCCGTTTGTATTATTGGAAGCCGATCGTTATTTTTTTTCTTTCTTTTGTAGGTATGGGCTTGGGAGAGATTGTCATCTGTACAGCCGATTCCTCGTCCCCAGCCCCCCTTGAACCCTGATGAAGTCCCTCCTCCCGAGCCACCTTCACCTCCTCCTTATGCAAAGAAGTGGGGGAGAGGTGTGGACCGTGATATCGTTGCAGGCCACTTCCTACCGTTGTATAGGGACCAGCTTGATACTTCAAGGTAACAGAATGATTAGTAGTCCCACCTTATTTGGATCATTTTGGATTTCAAGTTTTCTCTGACTGAAATTTCCTCGTGACAAGCTTCAGACTCGTTTTATAAATAAATATCATTGCTCATCAATTTTTGTTAAATCTTTGTTGTAAAGTAAAAATCCAATGCCAATATGAAGTCTAATGTGTAGATATAGGGGTGACAAAATGGTTAAAAGAAAACAGTTAACCACCCATATTATCTACTAAAAAATGGGTTGAATAATGAACTTTTTAAAATCGGGTCAAATATGGGTAAGAACTATATTATCCATTTAGAAAATGGATAACCAATGAGTAACCAATGGATAACCAATTAGTCTAACTTTTACATTTGTAAAGCCTCAAATTTAGGGTTCCTCAAGTTAGACACACTAAGAATTCTCCCAAAAGTGATCATATACAAGAAGTCATGAATAATATGGGTAGCTCATATTATCCGCCGGTTAACCCGTTTTTTATATATATTAAATATGGGTCGGGTCGGATAATGATCAATTTTTTTATTACCTATATCCGACCCGAACCATATCCGACTCTGTCACACCTCCTTTTTCCTACACTCGAAGGTATATAAGGGAGTTTTTTCAATTAAAGTGACATTATTCGAAATTGGATTATTTAATTATTTCAGAGTCGCCACCTGAGATAATTTATGATATCCCAAGTCACTGGTTAAAATCCCGAATCGAGGAAGTTGACTCTTATTTAATGGTCTACGAACACAGAAATCTGGGTAAGGAATTCTGTTAACCCGAGAGAAGGTGTTAGGCATTTCCTAGTTCCGTGGTTCTAGCACGGTCGCTTAATGATTTATACTTGGCTAAAATTGCCTAATTACTTATTTTAAAACCTATGTGCATTTACCTTTTACCTCTTTTAATCACTTGATTTGTTTGTAATTAAAGAATTGAGTTACGCGTACGTATACTCTTTTCTATTGGCGCGTCAAAAAATCATGTCACGCAAACGTGTCCACAATTAATAACGCTTGGTTTATTTATATTAAGAAAGGTTTAGTTGAAGTTGCGCGAACACATCCCTCGAGTTACTTTTTGGAATTAAAATCGCAATTATGTTACGGGAACGTATACATAATCACAATACTAGTCTAAATCGAGCCTAAAACAAACTACGATGTTCTTGAATTATTATTATTCCTAAATTAGATAACCACATGGACAAATCAACCAACGATATTCATGACTAATCAACCATCTATTGCTTTAATCTTCTTTTTCTTATTTTGAATTACAAGCAGCAGTAGTAGTGGTATCAATTAGGTAAGTAATTAAGTATGACTATTTTCCTTTTCTTTTTCTTGAGATCATACAAATATACATCCCCACATATGAATTACTACAATATAATGAACAAGTACGGATCAACATAGTGCAAATGCTTTTGTACCAAAGTCTCAATGTAAAATTTATTAACAAAGAGGCTACTAAAACAAAATATATGAGATGAATTGTTGGGATTAAATTAAAATCTTATTCTAACACTTTTTTTCATTTAGTGATCTTTCAAAATGGTCTTAACGTGAAAATGGATCATACAGACCCATAATTGGTACTAAAAGCAAAAAGCAAAAGCAAAAAGCGAAAAATACTACTAATATTTTAGCCGCTTTTAATATTTTCGGAAAAAATTCAAAGTTATTTAAAACACATCGTAAACCACGCTACATAAAATGCACCCGTGGTTCACGACACATTTTATATAACATTGTTGGAAATTAGAACCGGGCCACATGAAATGTACTCCCGAATTTTAGTAGCCATGATAATTATATAATTAACGTGCCTAAAGCAAACTAAAAACATTATTTACTCTATATTACTTATATACACATATCAAGAACAACAGTAAATTAAAGAGTGATTCAATCACAAAACAAGGCTGCAAAATATACTTTTTATTCCCGAGCCAACTTTGTACTACAGCTCTGTGAAAATTGCCCCTTGTAAAATGAATTATACACTTCCTTCAAAGATGATTTACTTACCACAATGGACAAAGGATTAAAACTAGAAAAAAGATAATTCACTAACAGTAGTACTTACTATTACTCAACCAAAAAGAAGAACTCATTTCCTAACTTAACACAAATAGTTAAATCCATTCAACGAGGAAGTCTTATAGTGTAAAAATTATTGACTAGTGCTAAAACTGTACGAAAATGAATGGCAGTCATGAGATAGTCCCTTGTATGTTTGTTCAACCTAGCTAGGAGTATTTCGTCCACTCCTAAAAGCTACCATACACACAAAATAAAAGATGAAACACCCATACCATGCGAATTACATGAACAAAACCAATACAGAGAAGCAAAATATAATCAAGATCTTTCACCAAACAAGTAAAATGAATATGAGATAAAATAAACACAAGGAAGAGAACCTGTAGTACAGCAAAGCAAAGTACTTAATTGATATGATGATAACAATCCTCCTCCAACCCATACAACAAATCATTAGAACTATAACCAAACATCGTCGATCTCATCGACGGAACCTCAGACGACGACCACCTCAACGACGACTTGGATTTTCAAAGACCTTGGGCTGTTTCATGGCGTTAAAGGGTGGTTTAGGAGCTAGCTTCAGGTTGAAGCAGCAATGGACGAGAGATGGGAGACGACGACAGTGCGGACAAAGCTGGTGAGAGATCTGGCGGGTATGCGGCTGAAGCAGTGACGTTTCACATGGGTTTTTCGACTGTGATTACACGCTGGAATTTCATTGTATTTTAGTTGGGTTTTGGCTAGGACTTTGGGGTGTTTTATGGGGTGTTTTCAGGTGGAAAAGATGAGCTCTCATGGCTCTTTCATGGTGGATGTTAAGCTCTAGATGTAGAATTTTTAGGAGGAAGAAGACTCTCTTTTCGTTGGCTGCCTCTGTATATCCAATGTATATCGAGAGTATCTCTAGTGTATATATAATGTATACTGACCGTATATCGAGTGTATACCCTCTGTCTCCGTTAAGAAGAAGCCATCCCTTTTTTTTCATCTCTGTATTTTGAACTTCTCCTCTCGTTTCTTCTTACTTGAATTATTGTTTTTCTTTTTTCCTTCTCTTTCACTAAGTCTTTGTTGTCTCTTTATAGAGAAGACAATTGTTAATTTTTTGTTCCTCCCCTTTGGAGTGGAGAACGTGGGTTTTGAGTGGAGGAAAATGGGAATTGGCTTAGTGGAATTATTAGTGGAATGGAGTGGGGATGTGAGATTGTGAGTGGAGAACAAAGTGGGGGACAAGAAGTGGGGAACAAAGGGGATGGATGTGAGGAAATAAAAGAGAGTGGGGGGGGGGGGACCAGCGTAGGGGACAAGGGAAAGTGGGAAAGATGGGTGAGAAGTGAGGTATTGGAGAGATAAGTGGGAAAAATTCAAATACGGTCAAAATTAGGTGTTCACAGCTGCCCCTCTTTGCTCGGAAACACGAAGAGTTTTCGGGCAAAGATAAAGTGAACCATGTGCCTAATTTTTTGACTATATCGTTATTCAAAAGTGGAATAAAATAAAAAGAAAAGGTGCAACAGAGTCCTGATTTTGGACAACCTACATATCCCGTGTTATAAGGGAATTAAGTCGCGTGTAGTTCAGAAGTGGATGAAGTGATGGAGTGATGAGTTCGAGAGTCGATTGAGGTGCCGTCGAGATTCCGGTCTGCGGTTCCTGTTATTACATCAAAATCAAATGAAAAAAACTAACTAAGCCTTTCAACTACGAGTTACAAGATTCCTATCTATAAGTCTTCTGAAGCTTGATCTTGAGTCTTGAATGGTTCTTCATGCAGACTTTAGATTTGAACCTTGGCGCTTGCTAGTTGCAGGTGCTAATTCATTCTTCCTCAGCTTTTCGGACCAAGCCGGACATGTAGTGCTTGTGACCTCAGTCGTGTCTAAAGCAGTTCACGTCTTCCATCAACGTCTGCATTTGGATTCACTTCTTGCCTTTCTCTCTTTTTCTTTATTGTGACTAACTTCTGTTGATCACCTCGGACTGTTGACTCGCATTCTTGCCGCGAGATTCTTTGGTTGCTGACTTGAATTGCAATTTGAGATGCTTTTCCTTTTCTTCAGATGGACGCCTGACTATTGAACTCGAACCGTCTTCTCTTGTTACTTGACACTATTTTCCCTTGCACCTTGAACCATTTCCCCTGAAACTTGAACTGCCTTCCTTCGAAACTGCTTTCCCTAGAAACTTGAGTTGTCTCCCTTGTTCTCCAGGTGGGTGCCCGATTACAACAAAATAGACAAAACAAAGAAAATTTTCTTCCCCCAGTTTGCACTAGGAAGATTTGTGAGTTGTTAGCAATATTGTAAATCAAAATATAACTTGAAATACCAAGACTAGGAAGTGCGTCTCCTAGGGGTGGAACATTAATGACTTAAACTAGGAAGTGTGTCTCATAGGAATAAATTTAAATGACCGAGACTAGGATGTGCATCTCCTATGGGTGAGAACTTCAGTGACTTAAACTCATACGATCCAAACTAGGAAGTGCGTCTCCTAAAAGTGTATCCTAAAAAAACCCAGACTAGGAAGTGCGTCTCCTAAGGGTATAACTTTAGTGCATGGAACCAGGAATTGCGTCTCCTAGGGGAAAGCTCAATGTAAGAAGTGCGTCTCCTAAAACAAGAAATAACCTGAAAAACCCAGACTAGGAAGTGCGTCTCCTAGGGGTGAAACTTCAATGACTCAAACTAGGAAGTGTGTCTCCCACGAATGAACTTAAATGAACCAGACTAGGAAGTGCGTCTCTTAGGAAAAAATCTCAATTTAGGAAGTGTGTCTCCTAAAACAATAATACAACCTGAACTACCCAGACTAGGAAGTGCGTCTCCTAGGGGGTGAAATCTCAATTTAGAAAGTGCGTCTCCTAAAACAAAAATATAACTTGAACTACCCAGACTAGGAAGTGCGTCTCCTAAGGGTGAAATCTCAATTTAGGAAGTGCGTCTCCTAAAACAAAAATATAACCTGAACTACCCAGACTAGAAAGTGCGTCTCCTAGGGGTGAAATCTCAATTTAGGAAGTGCGTCTCCTAAAACAAAAATATAACCTGAACTACCCAGACTAGGAAGTGCATCTCCTATGGGTGAAACATCAATGACTCAAACTAGAAAGTGCGTCTTCTACGGATGAACTATCAATTTAGGAAGTGCGTCTCCTAAAACAAAATGTAATTTGGAAGACTTAGACTAGGAAGTGCGTCTCCTAGGGGTAAAACCATCAGTGACTCACACTCATATGATCCAAACTAAGAAGTGCGTCTCCTAAAGAGTAAAATCTCAGTTTAGGAAGTGCGTCTCCTACAACAAAATATAATTTGAAAACCCAGACTAGGAAGTGCACCTCCTACGGGTTATGTGTGATCTTCTCAATAGCCTTTGCGTAAGCATAATTGGGGCATTACACCTGAAAATTTCAAGCTTCCCAGCTTTGATATGAACACAGCTTCTGTCCCTGTTTTAGACAAAGAAAATTTGTGAGTTTAAATATGGTGGTTGGTCTGTGGCCTTGACTTTGCGACGATTGCTCCTTCACTTGCCATTATAACTTTGATTTCACCTTGAAAGACGTTGCTTGCTTATTGACTAACCAATTTCTCTGTCACCCATATCACAGAAAATACCTCTTCTCCGTTTAGACCCAATACCCTCTATCTATTGCATTGCTCATAAACCGACATTTACCAAACCCTTGTGTTTTCACATGAATCTCAAAGTACGACAATTGCCACCCTCTCAGTGCGTATGCTGTTCTTTCTTGAATTAAACCACTGGCCTTGGCCTTGAGGTCTATTGCTCCTTTACTTGCCATGCTAATTTTGATTTCTACTTGGAAAACCTCATTTGTCACTGGTTAACCATTTTTGACAATCTTACCACATAAGATACCTTTGATCTTTTCACCTAATACCATCCACCCATTGCATTGTCCATGACTTGATATGTACCAAACCTTTGTGTTTCACAAGGATCCCAAAGTATGTTGATGGTTACCAGCTCAGTGCTTTTGTTATTTTTCCTGACTTGTGACACTTTGATGTGCTAGCCAGACCCCATTTTGTGCAATTGGAAAGCTGGTGGCAAATTTTGAAGTCATTTCTCACTTGTTTTGACCAAACAGACTCAAAGAGAGGGAGTAACCTAGACAAAATGCATAGAGTATAGGACAAAAGGAAGAGATTATTCCTAACAATAAAACTACAAAGTAGAAACCTATCAGACGTGGATACCAACTCTAATGGCCATGACATGCACTTGTGGCCTATTCTGTGAAGCAAATCTGATGTTCAACTCTTGTTGTACCCTTAAACCATAAAACTAGGCTTCAATGCTCTGATTATCCAATCTGATTCACAATCCTTATTCGGCTTGTAGTGTCCGGAGGGTTTTCACCATCAAGCCTCTCTCGTTTTGTTCTTTTCTCTCATCTTACAGTCGCCTCAAGGTGACCGTGAAGGTTTTCACCAATAAGACTCTCATTTTTTATTTCTCTCAGCTTTCATCGCCTTGCGGTACCCGTGGGAGTTTTCATCAATAAGATTCTCTCATTTTTTTTGCTTGAACTAGAGTGTTGCCCTTCGTATGAATCACCTCTGCTTGCTCGACTTGGCATGTCTCGAAGACTGGTCGGAAGGTCTTTCTTTGGATCGTAATGTGGGCTTTTGGATGGAGTTAGGAAGAAAGGGTATCAAAAGGCTCAAAACAACTCAATTGGGTTCAAAATTACAACTTTCGGAATCAGATTTCTTACAAATACCACAACTTCTGCCCCAGTTTCTTGCTTGGGGACTTTTGGATTTTCTTTTGATGAGACCGAACCGTGAGGCTGCCTATTTATCCTTAAAAGGAATCAGGTCGAACGTAGTTCATGACATATGAATTGCCTTGTTGTTGCAATTTTCTTTTCTTTTCTTCTTCTTTCTCTTCTTTTCTTTTCTTTCTTCTTTTTCTCTTTTTGTTGTTTTGTTGTTTTTTCTTTTCTTTTTCTTGTCTTTTTTTTTTCTTTTCTCATTCTTTTTTCCTCTCTCTCTTTTTATTCTTTTTCTTTTCTCTTTTTTCCTTATTTATCTTTCGCGCTTGTTTCTGAACTTTGCTACTGATTCCAAAAGAGGGGTATGAAATAAAAATAAGTAAGGCTCAAAAGGGTAACGAAGGATAAAGTGTTTAAATAGCAGAACAAAATGCCTCTTCATTCCAATCTCCAAAACATGCCAAGTGCAAATTACACAATTAAACAAACCAAGGAAAATATTTGTAACATCTTTTGATTGTACCAGACTTGACAACCATATCTACACATTCGCCTTCTACATCTGTTAACTAAAAGCACCATTGGACAACACCCTCACTCTCATTATCACGAACGACCCCTGTCAATTTGGGGCAAACTTGCCTTAGCTTCAACCTGATGCGGCAGGATGCGTTTCGACAGTATTTCTTTATGTTCTATCTGCCCCAGCATCGCAATTCGGGCTTGAAATGATCTCAAAATGCCTTTACTTATTTCCCTCAAATGTCCCTATCATCTTCAAAATTGTTTTATTGCTTCATGACTAAATTAACCTTTTAAGACCAGGCTGAGAATTACGCGTGCATGTCATGTCACTAGAGTTAACAGGAAAAGAACTATAAAAGGAAAAGAGAACTAAACAAAAATGACTAGAAATAACAGAAAACAGAAAATTGCATTAGACAGATGGTGAAAGGGTTTGAACAACAGAACAAACAGACTAAACTAGGGTTACAACCTTGGAACAAACCTAGACAACACTAAACGAGCTACTACGACTAAACAAACTAGGCAAAATAAAAGGATAGAAGGGTTTGAGTCACAAGATAATATCCGGATTACAACCTTGAAAATAACCCGGACAACAGAAATGACAACAAAATAAACCACCAAAACTCATCTCCGGCTGACCAAGAAATGGAGCGTCTTTCCAATTACCAAGCATGACATCTTAGCCACTGAGTTCCTCATCAATATTGCCAAGACCATTACCAACTTCAATATCATCAACTTCAGTCAACAAGTTCCCAAGAGGGTTCGCGTGCTCCCTGTCATTGTCATTGATCACAATTACCCCTTCTTGAATCATTCTTTCTATTTCCCTTTTCAAGGAACGACAATCTTCAATGCTATGCCCTTGGACATTAGAGTGGTACATGCATCGTACAGTAGGATCAAAGACTTTTGCATATGGGTCTGGAGTATAGCCGAGGAGCGGCTCAATCAGGCCATAATGCTTTAACTTTTCAAATAAGCTTGTGTAGGACTCCCCAATTGGCGTGAAACTATTTCTTTGCCTTTGTTCCCTTCCCTGCCCCTGTTTTCTTGGGTTGTTGGGTGCTCGAAAATGTTGTGAAGGCAAGAATGCATTATGCGGTGCTGGCGCTCGCCATAGGGAGTGACCTAGCGGTTGGGCAGATGACCAGACATTGTTCGGAGGATAATACTGAGGTGGATTATGTGGAGCTCGAGGATAGGTTTGGGGTTGGAGTTGAGGCTGGGTATATTGGTGAGGCATACCCTTTGGTCCATGTCGTGAATCTGAAACGACCATGGCAACATCATCGTGTTCCTTCTGACCCAGCGAGCTTCCTGTGTCGTTCTGAATTGCTTGTGTTGTGGCTTTTAAAGCAGAATAACTCATGCTCTTTCTAGACTTCAGCCCATCTTCTACCATTTCTCCCATTTTTACCACATCATTAAAAGACCTACCCACATCCGTGATCAAATGCCCAAAGTAAGTTGGTTCTTGAGCTTGAAGAAAGTACTCGACCATCTCTTTTTCTTCCATGGGAGGAATGACTCTAACAGCTTGCTCTCTCCATCTGAGCCCGTATTCCCTAAAGCTTTCATTAGGCTTCTTTTCCATCTTGGCGAGGGACATGCAATCTGGGACAATTTCTATATTGTACTGAAAGTGTCTGGCAAAGTCCTGAGCCATATCATCCCATGTGTACCACCTGCTAACATCTTGGCGGGCGTACCACTCCAGAGCTGCCCCACTCAGACTTTGACTGAAATACGCCATCAATAATTTGTCTTTCCCACCGACGCCTCTCATCTTACTGCAGTAGCTTCTCAAATGGTCCATGGGATCTCCATGCCCATCATATAAATCGAACTTTGGCATCTTAAACCCATCAAGCAGTTGGACGTCAGGAAACAAACACAAGTCTTTGTAAGACAAGCTCATCTGGCTCCCTATCCCTTGCATGTTTCTTAAAGACTGCTCTAAGATTTTCACTTTCCTGGATATCTCATCTTGCTCCACTGTGTTACCAGGCTTTTCAGTTTCACCAGGAGCCTCAAAATGAGGAGCGGGAGAGTATGAATCTGAGACTTTGAAAGTTGGTTCTCGAGCATAGCGTTGGGCATCAGGGACTTTGAACACAACCTCGTTAGAGGATCGAGGAAAAGTAGCTGGGGGAGGAGCTGCAAGAGCATGAGTGTCCAAAGGGGCGGGATATGAGGTGGTTTTGGCGGGTAGAGTGTGAAAATGTTGTGGGGTGATATCAGCAGTAGTGGGAATCTGGATTTGGGATAGTGGTGAGATAGTTGCAGGGTTTTCAGTGTAGTTAGCAGGGAATGAAGGTGGATGATGCCCCCTGATCCAAGACTGATACATTTCTGCCATATGCTGTTTCACCCTTTGGAACTCCTCTTTCAATTCAGACTCCGACTCCACAAACTCCCTTGATGGGTCAACAACTCTTGTGCCCAAGTTTTTGCTAGTCATGGCTACCTTGCCGTTTGGCCTTGTGTTGAATGGATGAGTTACCTTAAGAACCACAAACCAACCACCCTTCTTTTGTGAATATAACAAAATGAAGCTATCACGTTAGCGTTAGAGCATTTAATAGCAAAAATATCACATTGCATGCAATGCACCTAGCAACAATTAATGATTCTAGAATGATTTCGAGGGTCATAAAGTCACTTGGCATCATCCCAATTTGTCCATTTGAACCTTCTCTTTTCTTTTCTTTTCTCGCACTTCTTAGCTCGCTCATTTTCCTCTTTTTCTCTTTCTGATTATCGCTTTTTTCTTCCCTCTCATCCCATGATTTCATCTTTTTTTCTTCTTCTCTTTTGTTTTTCTTTTCTTTTTATTTCATTTCTTAATAATAATAAAAGAATGAGTCGATCGAACCCTTTGTAGGTTGTCTACGTATCATGACGCCACATGAATCAGATCTTTGCGTAGTTCTGGAAAATCGCGAACGAAGTAACAAACCAACATTTCCTTTTTCATTCTCTTCTTCTTTTTTCCCTTTTTACCTTAGTGACTAATCCGATGAGAAAAGAGAAATAAAAGAAGCAAATCTTTTTTTTGAATTTTCTAGACTGAATGCTCTATAACCTATTCTAAACTCAAGCTTAATGAGCACATATTTTTTCCCCTCTTTTTTTGAAACAAATACTCTATGGAAAATTATTAAGGAAAATCCTACAAGAGAAAAAATATTTTTTTGATTTTTTTTTCTTTTTTAAGAAGGAAATCTAAAGGATAGACCAAAGAAAAATATTTTGAATTTTCACTTGATATCTTGAAGAAAAGACTTCGAAACAAGAAATGAAAAAGATAAAAAAAACTGTTTTTGAATTTGAATTTTTGATTACCTAAGGAAGAAACTCTGAAAATAAACCAAAGAAAAAGTATTGTTGTTTTCTTTTTCTTATATGTACAATGTCCTAAAATAAAAGATTTTTTTTTCAAGTCATTTTTCATCAATTTCCCAAAGAAAAATCTCAACAGAAAATCTTTTTGGATTTTTGGATTTAATATCTTAAAAGAAAACTTTTAAAGGGGTACAAAAGAAAATTCTTTTTTTTTTTGAATTTTTGGTCTTAATATACTAAAGGCAACATAAAAAATATCCATTTTAAGTCCTAGATATTAATTGCCTAAAGGAAAAACAACCTCAAATTTTTTTCCATTTCTAGAATTAGTATTCTAAATAAAGGAAAATATAAAGAAGAAAATAATAATAACAAAGGACTTGACATTATTGTACAAAAGTAGAAAGTAAAAGACGACATACAATGAAGAACAGCCTCAGGACATAAAAATAAAACAAATCTCCTTAAGCAACTCCCGACTGAGCGATCCTGACTGGATGGTCACGGGGCGTCTGTCATGCTTAAACTCCGATAAATAAATCCACATCTGTATAAGAAAACTTAAACCAACATTATGTGAGATAAAAACATTCCTTATTAGACACATGGTTGACATGATTGAGGCTACTTTTGCAAAATGACTTATTTGGCCAAAAGGTGGCTAGAAGTGCAAAATTTGGCTATGACCCCGCGAAGCCAAGAACCTAAAATTTACTAGGAAGACCGGACCTTATGTGGATTGCCTACGTATCACGCCCCGAAAGACGAGAATCAGGTTTGCGTAGTTCGGGCAGATTGGATACAGGCGAGAATAAGATTTTTTTTCTTCTTTTTTTTTCGAAAAATGATGAAACTTGCAAAATCTTTTTTTTTTTTTTTTGATTTTCTGATTTTCGACAAGTGATGAAAAACTGCAATTTTTTTTTGGAATTTTCAAGCTCGCTTTATCTTCACACTTCACCCTCTTTTTTCTTTTTTTTTTTCATTTTCCCTCAACTATCATTGGTTCGCCAAATGACCCTTTTACCCTTGAAAATTGCAACATGTAGCACATTAGGATGTATCAGGATGTTCTTTTATTTTTTGGGGTGTCACACCTCCTTTTTGCGCACCCGCCCCCGAAGGGTTAAATGCGCGAGGGGAGTTTTTCCAATTTAAGTGACAATATTCGAAATGAGATTATTTATTTAATTCAGAGTCGCCACTTGGGAAAGATTTGGTTTTTGGTGTCCCAAGTCACCGGTTTATCTTGAATCCCAAATCGAGGAAATTTTCGACTTTTCCAAATGAAGTCTGCGAACCAGAAATTCTAAGTAAGGAATTCTGTTGACCCGAGGGAAGGTGTTAGGCACCCTCGAATCCCGTGGTTCTAGAACGGTCGCTTAAATTGTTATAATGGCTAAATATCTGATTTAAATACATGTCGTGACTTATGTGCTTTATTAAATTTAAAACCGCTTTTATTATTGTCATTTATTTTTATAGAATTGCAACGTCGTGAAAATGCATCTCGAACCACGTCACAATCAATGCACCCGCAGTTGTCGACACATTTTGACTCCGTTGAGATTTGGATTTGGATCACATCAATGTGCACCCGTGTTTAAGGAGGTTAAATTAAGCTGCGCCTAAAGAGTCTAACGCGTTATTATTTTCGGAGAAGGCCGTGAAATTCACTAAACGGCCTGTCCTGAATTCTAAATGTTTATTATGGTTAGTTGTTGAGGGCCTCACAATTACATTTTTTATTTGGCGAGGCTCGTCTCTATTTTAGAAGGGATATCCTAAAGTGACTACATTTCTATTATGTTTGTCCCTAAAACTAGAAGGGAAGGTACATGCTAATTTAATTATATGCTTTGGCCTAACCTGGATTCTTATCAATTTCTACTTAATTATTTACAAAGTGAAGAGGCGTCATACCTTGTGAAGCATGCGAGATTGGCCAAATGCTATACTTGTATCCAAACATTTCTTGAATTTAACTTAACTAGACTTATTTTAGGCTAGATTAAGGGAATTGAACACTAGGCATTATTGCTAGTGGGGATTCGAATGTGCTCCTATATACTGCCTAGCAAGTCCTGATAAAAGAACTAAAGTAAAACAGAACATCATTGTGTAAGGTGGAAATATTCTATCCTATGCATGTCATTATAGTTAAACAGGAATCCGGTCAAAAATTCTATGTCAATTATCCATGCATTCTACATATTGTACCATTACATCTCGTACTAACAAACAACTATAAACTAAGACGCAAGAGACTAGAACTCAGCTAAGCACCAAACTGATCTTTTCCTGCTATTGAAATTTACAAACTAATCATATATATAGAAAGAAATCAACATGCCATGAGTATTACAACAGACATTTAAACTTCTCCAACTTTAATTTCATGCTTTCAGACTGTTATAGTTACACCAGTATGGGACTTGAAATGTGTACCTGGATACTGAAATGCAAAGAAGAAGTAGAAGCAGAAGAGTCAGCAGCAGCAACACAAGAATGGTAGTAACAAACAAAGCAATACAGCAGCAATGACAATCCCAGACCAACAGACCAGAGCAGTAAACCAATGGTGCAATAATCAATATTTGATCTTTTCCAAAACTCAGAGGGAAAATCTTAAAATCTGATAGAAACAAAACAAACTGGATACTGGACTTCAGACACGAAAGGATGAGGAAAAGTAGTGTTTCCAGTCGAACAAAGAATTTCTTTTCTAAATTCCCCCTCCTGATTTCCAAAATAAACTCTCTTTCTCACTTAGAAACTGATTCTGTTTGGTTTCAGCTTCCCTTTTGTGTGTATCTCTCTTCAGGTGTATCCCTATCTTCCTCCTCTCTCTCTTATCTTATCTTCTCCTAATGTCTCTCTAATATGAGGTGTCCTTTTTTTCATCCCCTTAAACTGATGGAAGACCTCCCTTTTATAAGCCTCCAATCACCCTTTTAACAGCTTGTTTTAGACAATCAGACCACCCTCCCATGTGCTATCCTATTTTCAGATTCCACTTACTATTTAAATAAGAACACAACCCCATGATATTCCCTGGCAGACTTACTTTTAAGTAAGGTTTAATATTTCTGAACTAAAGTAGAATATGGGCAGCAGAATGTAGTCTGACAGCATATGCTGTCAAAACTATTTTAATTCAAAAAGGGCCTTTGTGCACATGTTGTGCACAAGTGCACATGCCATCAATTCAGATTGCAATTACAGACCAAACCTTAGGTTTCTGAAATCACATTAACAACTATAAGTAACTAAACTTAGTTCTTAATTGATTCAGGCAATGTTTAACAGAAGCAAATCGATTTGTTATTGTTCAGACAGTTGAAACTAATTGACGACACATGTCGACTCGACTATATTAGTCATAACATGCACAATCGTAGCCAAAAATCAGACATTTAACAGTATTGACACATGATTTGAATTGTACTGACCAAACAGAATTGTACTCGAGGAGTCAGTTAATTGGTTCAAATTTGAAATACAGCTAATTGCACAACACATACATACATACGCATTATCAGAACAAGTAGAAGAAGGACTCAATCAAACGCAGAGGTTCAGGCAAGGTGGACAGGACACAGTTGGTAAAATTCGAAACACAAATTTCACAGAACATGAACAGCCTTTTAAACAATCACATGGACTAAAACAAATAAAGAAAAGAAAGCAAAACTCACCTTAAACCCCGAAAAATCAAAAACCTTAGCTTGGACTCGAACAGACCTTTCTTAAGGCTGAACAGACTTTAATCGAAGTGTTTCTCATATGAGAAACACTTCAATTAAGGTCCATTAGACCTTAATCTCTTGGTTTAAACGAGATATGGACCAGTAACGAGGAACCCTAAGGTTCCAAAAATTAGATCCGGGATTCATGCTTCCCTGGTCAGATTCGGACCAAACCAAGCATGGTTTGGTCACGAGGGGGTCTGGGGAGTGTCTGGTGTGAAGTTGAGGGCAGATCGGTGTAGATCGAGTTTTGAATCGAATCTTCAAATGAAGATTCGAGAAGGTAGGATGGGATTCGAGGTGTGTGGTTGGTGGATTTGGGTTCAGGACGGTGAGGAGCATCTATGGTGTTAAGGGTGGGGTCACCGGCGTCCATGCCGCCGGCTTTTATGGTGAAAGTATACAGGGGCGGCTAGGGTTTGAAGGGGAAGGGTCTGGTGAAGACGACCTAAGGCAGGGGGGTTTGGATTAGGGCGCGGGGTGAAAGGTGGAAGGGTTTATATACGGGGTGGATGGCTTGATCTCAACCGTTAGATCAATCTAGATCTACGACCTGGATCTGAGGGCTTAAGTGGAACGGTGTCGTTTGGTTTAGTAAGGGTCAGGGTTGGTTCGGGTGGAATGGGTCGGGTTCATTAGTGGGTTATGGGGTGTGAGATCTTGGCCGTTGATCAATCTGAGATCAACGGCCCAGATCATACTGGATTAAACGGTGTCGTTTGGATGGCTAGGGGCTGAACTGGATTGGACCGGGTAATTTGGGTTGGGTTGTTCGTTTGGGCCCTGAATTAAAATGAAAATCAGCCCAAACTGATTTTCAAACCCAATTTTGCACTCTCTTTTATTATATTATTTTTTTATTTTATTTTAAAACAAAACCTAAGTAAATCAAATTAAAATTAAATAAACACTTAATACAATTATTTGCACACATATATTAAAATATTTAAAACAGGTAAAATCAAACAAAACAAAAATCACAGACAAAGATGCCTATTTATGATTTTCTATTTAACAACCGGATTACGGTTCAAATTACGCATGACACATACATTTTTTTGTATTTTGTTTTAATAAAATAAAATGGGCAACAATCATAAATAATTAACAAAGTGCCATGCAAAAATCTAAAAATTGTACAGCAGGACCATTTGTTATTATTTTTATTTCTTTTGGAGCGATTATCGCGCGAAACAAAAATCACGTGCTCACAGCTGCCCCTCTTTGTTCGGAAACACGAAGGGTTTTCGTGCAAAGATAAAGTGAGCGTGTATGAGCGATTTTTGCCTATGGACTACTCCGTGTGAAGCATGTTTTTGAAAGATCTGACCGAATCTTTGCCTCAAAGATTTCCTACATATCCTGGGTTGAACAGGAATCAGGTCAATGTAGTTCGGGAAGTTTCAGTAGCTGGGACTACCATGGGACTGCAATACTTGCTGTTACTGCTGTTGCTGTAGTCACCACTGCTTTACTGACCGCCTTATTACAACCAAAGAAAAATTGAAACTGAACATAAATACTTATATGCATGTCAACTGTTAGTTACAAGATTCCTATCTATGATTCTTTGCGACTTGATCTTGGGTCTTAGCTGATTCTGCTTGCAGACTCCGATCTGAATCTTGATGCTTGCAAGTTGTAGGCGCCTATTTATTTCTGCGATACTGAATATGAAGGGGTGGGTAGAACTCGGGATCTTGATCAAATCTTGGAGCGATTCGCCTTCCATTTTCTCCGGTGTCTCGGGACATCTTTTTTTTCTTTTTCTTCTTAGATTCTGAGTTGAGACTCATCTTGTGGGTCGTTTCGATCTGTGTGGCTCGAGGTTAGACCTGCGGGAAAAACAAATGAACGAAATTTTCTGCCCCAGTTTCACTAGGAAAATTTCGTGAATTATTCGCCAGGAAGTTCATAAAATTGATGAAAGAGGATATGCATGATCAGTTCAGGGTTGGAGCCCTAACATCGACTAGCTGGGGAGAAGTTCGGTTTTAGAGTTGAAACTCTAATACTGACCAACTGGGGGGGGGAAAGTTCAGTTTAGGGTTTAAAACTCTAATGCTGACCAAAGGAAAAATTCAGTTTAGGGTTTAAAACCCTAATTCTAACTAAAGGAAAAGTTCAGTTTAGGGTTTAAAACCCTAATGCTGATTAAAGGAAAAAGTTTAGTTTAGGGTTTAAAACCTTAATGCTGACTGAAAGGGAAAGGTTTAGTTTAGGGTTTAAAACCCTAATGCTGACCGAAAGGGAAAAGTTCAGTTTAGGGTTTAAAACCCTAATGCTGACTGAAAGGAAAAGTTCAGTTTAGGGTTTAAAACCCTAATGCTGACTAAATGGAAAAGATCAGTTCAGGGTTTAAAACCCTGATGCTGATCAAAGGAAAAAGTTCAGTTTAGGGTTTAAAACCCTAATGCTGGCTGAATGGAAAGGTTCAGTTTAGGGTTTAAAACCCTAAGGCTGATTAAAGGAAAAAGTTCAGTTCAGGGTTTAAAACCCTAATGCTGATTGCATGGAAAAGCTCAGTTTAGGGTTTAAAATCCTAATGCTGACTGAATGGGAAAAAAGTTCAGTTTAGGGTTTAAAACCCTAATGCTGACTAAAGGAAAAATTCAGTTTAGGGTTTAAAACCCTAATGCTAATTGCATGGAAAAGCTCAGTTTAGGGTTTAAAACCCTAATGCTGGCTGAATGGGAAAAAGTTCAGTTTAGGGTTTAAAACCCTAATGCTGACTAAAGGAAAAATTCAGTTTAGGGTTTAAAACCCTAATGCTGATTGCATGGAAAAGCTCAGTTTAGGGTTTAAAACCCTAATGCTGGCTGAATGGGAAAAAAGTTCAGTTTAGGGTTTAAAACCCTAATGCTGACTAAAGGAAAAATTCAGTTTAGGGTTTAAAACCCTAATGCTGATTAAAGGAAAAATTCAGTTTAGGGTTTAAAACCCTAATGCTGATTGCATGGAAAAGCTCAGTTTAGGGTTTAAAACCCTAATGCTGACTAAAGGAAAAATTCAGTTTAGGGTTTAAAACCCTAATGCTGATTGCATGGAAAAGCTCAGTTTAAGGTTTAAAACCCTAATGCTGGCTGAATGGGAAAAAAGTTCAGTTTAGGGTTTAAAACCCTAATGCTGACTAAAGGAAAAATTCAGTTTAGGGTTTAAAACCCTAATGCTGATTAAAGGAAAAATTCAGTTTAGGGTTTAAAACCCTAATGCTGATTGCATGGAAAAGCTCAGTTTAGGGTTTAAAACCCTAATGCTGGCTGAATGGGAAAAAATTCAGTTTAGGGTTTAAAACCCTAATGCTGACTAAAGGAAAAATTCAGTTTAGGGTTTAAAACCCTAATGCTGATTGCATGGAAAAGCTCAGTTTAGGGTTTAAAACCCTAATGCTGGCTGAAAGGAAAAAGTTCAGTTTAGGGTTTAAAACCCTAATGCTGACTGGCTGGGGACAAAGTTCGAGAATACTAAACGATCTCTTTTTTTGAATTTTCTTGTTTTAGTAGAAGATAAAAGGGAGTTTCGTGGAAACTTACCTTTCGAGTGAATTCATCATTGCCAAAGTATTTCTTGTACCCGTGTACCTTCTTCTTTGGGTGACACCTGCTTCTTGCACGGTTGTCTTGGATTATACCTGTTTCAACTTTTCAGACAAAGAACAATTGTTAGTTCGGAAATGACGGTCGGTTTGGTGACCTTGATCGTTCATGTTGCTTTGTTGCGTCCTTATTTCTGTCGCGAAGTCCTGCCGTTGATTGGATTCAAATGGCGAAACTCTTTTGACTGCTCAGGCTTTGTATTTCCAGATTTTGTGATGATTTGCCTCGCAAGGCTCTCTTTTATTTTTCTCTTTTTTTTTGTGTCCCGTTTTTCTTGGAGGTTCTCAACGGGGATTTTATTGGAGGTATTCTGTGGGGATTGGTACAACAGGAAGCTCTGTAGGGGGGGGGGGGAATATTTACAAAGTGGATTCTTTGTGGGGATTTTTGTACAACGGGGCATGCTGGGGATTTGTTTCAAAGCGGGCTTTCTAGGCTTGGTTGGGGTAAGCTTGTTGGGGAATTTTTACAAAGGGACTCGCTGGGGATGTGCTCGGGAAATTCCAACGGGGATTTTTTTTTTTTATATATATTGGGGAGACTTTGTGGGGGATTGTACAAAGGGAGACTCTGTGGGGATTCGTCCGAAGGCGGACTTGCTGGGGGAAATTTCTCTTTTTCCTCTTTACTTTGAACGCCATCAAACATCATGATTCATCAGGCTTGGACAAACGTACCAACGAAACGAGGCGTTTTCCTTCATGAAACGGAATTTCGTGCAACCAAACCTGCCACCTGTCCTTTCCGGTACATCTAGAACTTGGGCTTAAACATAAAAGAGATTCAAAGAAAAACAAAGAAAAGATAAAACGAATTTCAGAAAAGGAGTGCCCCCTTCGAGACGAGAAAGACTTATCTGAGGAAGATAATGCTGGCTTTAAATGACATGACATGCTCTTTGGACTGGACGCCTGACTTTCCATGAGCTTACGTTTCCCTCAACCAGAACGGATCTGTGATTCCAAACCTAGTGGAACTTTGCCGAAACCTCCTTGGGTGGGGTCACTCTTTCGGCCAACAGCGCCTTTTGCGGGTTTTCGCCGGCTGACCTCTCTCATTTCTCTTCCTGTCATCGCTTGATAGCACTCTTTGTGAGTTTTTACTAAACAAGCTCTCTCATTTTGGTTTCTCTACTCCCGTCGCCTCGTGGTGCCCGAAGGTTTTCACCGATGAGACTCTCTCATTTTATCTCTCTCAATTCAGAGTGTGCCGGTCTCCATTTGTGACGCTTATTGGTTTCCCACTATCTTTGGTAATTGATCTGAAGGCTTGTGCTTGGTAAAGAGAGGTAGATGATACTAACTTCTAAACTGCTCGACGTGCCCCGGTTTCAATTTCAGGGCGAATGGGATTTTATTGTTGGTGTGACTGAACCTCAGGGAGAGGCTGCCTACGTATCCTTTCGAAATCAAGTCAAACGTAGTTCAGGCCTCAATCAATGTTTTTTTTTTGTAAGCGGCTCAAAGGTTTGTAGAGAGAATTGGACAGTGTTTGGGGAGTAGTGGGGAATAAAACCTTCATCATTTCAAATGTGTCAAGACTACTGGAGTATAATTCAGACGTAGTATCTCTTGACTGCATCCGCATTTACTGCTGTGTCGGGGTCATTTCCTTCGATATCACCTAAATACAATGCTCCTCTCGGCAATATCTTCCTTATGATGTATGGGCCTTTCCAATTTGGAGCAAACTTCCCTTTTGCTTCCTCATGATGCGGCAGAATACGCCTCAGTACCAGCTGACCTACTTCGAAATTCCTGGGTCGGACTTTCTTGTTGTAAGCACGGGTCATCCTTCGTTGGTACAACTGTCCGTGACAAACTGCGACCATTCGCTTTTCATCAATCAAAGTCAATTGCTCTAACCGAGTCTTGACCCACTCGCTGTCTTCGATTTCTGCTTCGACAATGATTCGAAGCGAAGGAATTTCTACCTCTGCTGGTATTACAGCCTCGGTCCCATAAACCAAAAGATAAGGAGTCGCTCCTACTGATGTGCGTACCGTAGTGCGATATCCCAACAATGCAAATGGTAACTGCTCATGCCACTATCGGGAACTTTGGATCGTTTTCCTCAAAATCTTCTTGATGTTTTTGTTCGCCGCTTCCACAGCACCATTGGCTTTCGGCCGATAAGGAGTAGAATTCCTATGCGTTATCTTGAATTGCTCGCATACATCTCCCATCAAGTGACTGTTCAAGTTTGCTGCGTTATCTGTAATGATAGTCGTAGGAATATCGAAACGATAGATAAGATTTGAGTGTACAAAATCCACTACAGCTTTTTTAGTGACCGACTTGAGAGTGACAGCTTCTACCCATTTTGTGAAGTAATTGATGGCAACCAGTATAAACCTGTGTCCATTCGAAGCCTTTGGTTCGATTGGTCCAATGACGTCCATGCCCCATACGACAAATGGCCAAGGTGCAGACATGGGATGCAGCTCCGTGGGAGGTGCATGAATCAAATCACCATGCACCTGACACTGATGACACTTACGAACGAAGCTAAAGCAATCCTTTTCCATAGTCATCTAGTAATAACCTGCTCGAAGGATTTTCTTCGCTAAGACATACCCGTTCATGTGAGGTCCGCACACACCTGCGTGTACTTCGTGCATGATCTTTCTTGCCTCCTCGATATCGACACATCTTAGAAGATTGAGGTCCGGGGTCCTCTTATACAACAATTCACCGCTCAGAAAGAAACCACTTGCATGTCGCCTAATGGTCCTCTTTTGATCTCCAGTAGCGTGCTCGGGGTATTCTTGTGTCTTCAGGAACCTCTTGATGTCATGGTACCAAGGCTGCATATTTGATCCCGCCTCGAGTACATTGCAGTAACCGTGTCTTTCCTTGATTTGGATTTCCAAAGGATCGACGTGGGCGTTGCCCGGGTAGGGTAGCATTGAAGCCAAAGTAGCAAGTGCATCTGCCAGTTCATTGTGACACCTCGGGATATACCTGAACTCTATTGATGTAAAGCGCTTGCTGAGGTCCTCCACATGCTGTCGGTAAGGGATAAGTTTGACATCCCGAGTTTCCCATTCGCCTTGAGCTTGCCGGATAATCAGGTCAGAATCTCCCATAATCAGTAAGTCTTCGACATCCTGATCGATTGCCATATGCATGCCCATGATGCAGGCTTCATACTCAGCTGTATTATTTGTGCAAAAGAAACGAAGTCTAGCTGTGGCGGGATAATGCTGACCAGAAGGCGAGATCAAAATTGCCCCAATCCCTACACCCTTGGCGTTCACGGCTCCATCAAAGAACATCTTCCAAACATGAGCTTCCTCTGAGACCATTTCTACGGTGTTTACTTCTTCATCTGGAAAGTAGGTATCCAATGGCTGGTATTCCTCATCAACCGGATTTTCAGCCAAATAATCTGCTAGCGCCTGGGCTTTCATTGCCCTGCGAGTGACATAGACTATGTCGAATTCCGTAAGCAAGATTTGCCATTTAGCCAGTCTCCCAGTAGGCATTGGTTTCTGAAATATATACTTCAAAGGATCCAACCTGCTTATGAGGAACGTAGTGTGGGTTTGGAGATAATGTCTCAGCTTTTGAGCAACCCATGTGAGAGCGCAGCATGTCCTTTCCAGCAGAGTGTATTTGGCCTCGTAGCCGGTGAATTTCTTGCTCAAGTAGTAGATTGCTTGCTCCTTTTTTCCGGTTACGTCGTGTTGCCCGAGGACGCAACCGAAAGAGTTCTCCAAGACTGTCAGATACAAGAAAAGTGGCCTCCCCGGTTCTGGAGGGACCAAGACTGGGGGATTCGAAAGGTATTCTTTGACTTTATCAAATGCTTCTTGACACTCAGTTGTCCATTTAATCGCCGCATCTTTCCTTAACAGCTTGAATATGGGCTCACACATGCTTGTCAGCTGGGCAATAAACCGACTGATGTAGTTCAACCTGCCCAACAGACTCATCACGTCTTTCTTTGTTCTCGGGGGAGGTAGATCTCTGATGGATTTTATCTTAGTTGGATCTAGCTCGATACCTCTCCTGCTTACGATGAAGCCCAAAAGTTTGCCTGACGGAACTCTGAAAGCACATTTGGCTGGGTTCAGCTTCAAGTCATACTTCCTTAATCTCTCGAAGAATTTCCTCAAGTCTTGGATGTGATTATCCTGCGTCCTGGACTTGACTATCACGTCGTCCACGTACACCTCTATTTCCTGATGCATCATGTCATGAAAAATGGCAGTCATGGCCCTCATGTAAGTAGCCCCAGCATTCTTCAAACCAAATGGCATGACCCGGTAATAGTAGGTGCCCCAAGGCGTGGTGAAGGCAGTGTTCTCGGTGTCCTCTTCATCCATCAATACCTGATGATACCCAGCGTAACAATCTACGAAAGACTGTATCTCGTGTTTGGCGCAATTATCAACGAGGATGTGGATGTTGGGCAGCGGGAAATTATCTTTAGGACTTGCTTTGTTCAGATCTCGGTAATCTACACATACCTGAGTTTTCCCGTCCTTTTTTGGTACTGGAACCACATTCGCCAACCATGTTGTATATTGGACTATCCGAATCACTCCCGTTTTTAGTTGTTTGCTGATCTCCTCTTTAATCTTGTCACTGACCTCAGTTTTGAACTTTCGTTGCTTTTGTTGAACTGGAGGACAATCAGGATGAATTGGCAATTTATGAACCACTAGATCAACACCTAGTCCCGGCATGTCATCATATGACCAAGCAAACACGTCTTTAAATTCAAAAAGAAGTTGAATTATTGCCTCTCGCGTTTTCTTGTCCGTGTGAATGCTTATCTTGGTCTCCCGGATTTCTTCAGGAGTTCCTAAATTTACCGGTTCGGTGTCATTCAGATTTGGCTTAGGTTTATTCTCAAAATATTCCAACTCTCGGTTTATCTCCCTAAAAGCTTCTTCCGCATCATATTCTGGTTCTGGGTTCATTAATTCGCAGTTAAATAGCTCATTGTGATCTGGGCGTGAAATCCGCAAGCATGTCATATTTAAAGCCGCATTATTATAACTGAAAAGAAAGATAAAAGGAAAAATAACAAAAATCAGAACAAAAGAAAGAATGGGAAAGCAACGATGATGATTTTTTTTTTCTTTGGGAGGTTGGAAGACACACTGTTTACAACTTAGGAATTCAAAACAACAATTGAAAGGAAGAAAACGTTCAAGTTATGTCCTGGAGATAACTTGTGACACAGGAAAAGTGGCAGGACAGGTCTACCCGGACTTCCGTCTAGTCGGGAATGACGTGGCCTCCCAGTTTTGAAGTTTGGCGTTCGGCCCCACGTACATCATCTCAGCAGTGCTTGTGCCTTCACCTGGTTGAACCATGTGGACCTCGTAGAGCATCTCTCTCATCGCCCCACATATCTCCTCGATTTCCTCAGTTGTGAAGACCTCATCATCTTCTTCTTCAGCGTACCTTGGCCGGATGAAAGTTGCATATAAATCTGGCAGTGGTCGAGGTAACTTCCAACCCTCATTTTTCCTTTCCTTTGCCCACTCTTCGTCTGCTGGAGTAGGTTTGAAACCTAGTCCAAAAGGTTTCTTGGTGACTGGCAGGGTAATGGGTTCTGTTATTCCCTGAAGGGTTCGTCCAAACCCTTTCCCTGGCCTAAATCCGTGCCGGATCATCTCTTTGGCCACCATAACCGAGGCGTTAGACAAGAAAGGCTGGGGGCAGGGTATTCCCTCTTCGTGCTGCTCTGCCAGTACAATCTCGAAAGCTTGATAGACCGTATATTCGCTCCCTTCTCTCGGTTCCAGATATGGGATGGATGGGTCCCGATAAATGGCATGCTCATCTTCCCCATGGACCACGATCTCTCGGTCTTCATACTCGAACTTCACCATCTGGTGAAGAGTGGAAGGCACGGCTCCTGCCGCATGGATCCAAGGTCTGCCAAGGAGAAAATTGTAGGATGTATCCATGTCGAGCACCTGGAAGGTTACTTGAAATTCGACTGGTCCTATGACCAACAACAGGTCTATTTCTCCCATGGTATCTCTCTTGATGCCGTCGAAAGCCCTTACGCAGACATTGTTGGGTCGGATTCTTCCGGTCCCAATTTCCATTCTTTGTAGCGTGGAGAGCGGGCAAATGTCAACGCCTGAGCCCCCATCCAACATTACCCGCTTGACATAATAGTCTTCGCATTTAACTGTTAGATGCAAAGCCTTGTTGTGTGCCGCTCCTTCCGGGGGTAGATCGTTCTTGCTAAAAGAGATTTGGTTGACGGCGAAGAATCTTTCTGTCATCCGCTCTAATTGTTCTACCGAGGTTTCAACTGGCACATATGCTTCATTCAGAGTCTTCAGTAAGATCTTTTGATGCTTGGTCGACCTCATTAATAATGACAGCATGGACACTTGCTCGGGGTACTTACGCAGTTGATCTATCACTTCGTAATCCGGCATTTTCATTTGTTGGAAGAACACTTCCGCTTCTTCAACACTTACGGGCTTCTTTGGCGGGAAGCGCCTTTGTGTGGCGTTGTTCAGTTCTTGGGTATTTGAATACCTTCCAATGAAAGTATTTTCTGGAAGTTCTCCCATGACATCTTTACCTTTGTACATTACCAAAGTCTTTTGATAATTCTACGGCACTGTGGACGGGTTGGTCATTGGCTTTTGTGGCACGCGTCCGATAACCACTGGCTCATTCAGCCGAGGTGGTTGAATCGTCCCCCGGACCACATAGGCCCCTTTCGGCACGTACATAGGTTTTGTCTTTTTGATTCCGAAGTTCTGCGTCTTCTCAGCTCGACCTCGTGGTACGTAAAGAACTCCATCCTTTACCGGCACCACTTTCTTCTCCACCTTCTTTTCAGGCTCGCTCTTTATAGCCTTGGCCTCCTCCCCCTTTTCTGGTTTCTGGTCTGTTTCAGGCCTTTTCCCCGTGTCGACAATGGCAATTATAGCTTTCAAAGCAGGGTCGAATTCTTTGTCTTCGCAAATCATTCCGATCAGCGGCCCATTATTGTGAGCGGGCAATGGATTGTTAGTCACATTTGGGATCTCTTCGTCCCTTAGCACTATTTTCCCTTGCTCTATCAAATTCTCGACCACTCTTTTCAATGACCAGCAGTCATTTGTATCTTTTCCCTCGGCCCCTGAATGATAGGCGCATCTGACTCCAGCTTTGTAAGAAGGTGACGTTGGGTTTTGCCTTGTTTGAGGGATTGGTTGCAAGAAACCCAACTGGACTAGCTTCGGGAACAAGGTTGAGTATGGTTCACCGATGGGCGTGAAAGTCCGCCTTCGGGGTGGCTCTTGAGGGCGGAAGTTATTCTGTGGGGGTTGTGGGTTATAGTGGTTGCGGTAAGGAGGCTGATTTCTGGGAGGTGGAGCTGGGCCTCGGTTGGCTTGTTGTGGTGGATGGGCATAAGGCTGGGCATTCATGACCATATAAGGTTGATGAGCATATGCCAAATTTGAGTGGGGGTAGTAGTGTTGTGGGATTCTTTCCGGGAAACGGAGCCTGGGATGACGATACTACCTTGCTTCCGAGGCTGCCATAGTCGTTTCTTCTTTCTTCTTCCCTCTTGTCATTCCTCCGGACCCGCTTTGGACGGCCTGGGAGGTTGCCCTTATGGCTGCTTGAATCAGAATCCTACCTGTTTTCAGACCATTTTCCACCATCTCTCCAATCTTGATCGCTTCCGCGAATGGCTTACCCATGGCTGACATCATGTTTTGGAAATAGTCAGACTCTTGAGCCTAGAGAAAAGTAGTGACCATTTCCACTTCATCCATGGGAGGCTTCACTCTTGACACCTGTTCACGCCACTTAATAGCATATTCTCTGAAGCTTTCTGACGGTTTCTTCTTCAAGTTCGACAGAGAATTTCGGTCTGGCGCAATGTCGATGTTATACTGGAATTGTTTCACAAAATCTCTGGCGAGATCATCCCATATATGCCATCGGGACATTTCCTGGTCCATATACCATTCTGAGGCTATCCCTACTAGACTTTCCCCAAAATATGCCATTAGCAGTTCTTCTTTTCCGCCGGCTCCCCGCAATTGGTTGCAGTATTTCTTAAGATGTGCAATGGGGTCACCGTGCCCATCATATTTCTCGAACTTTGGGGTCTTGAAACCCGCTGGCAGGTGCACGTGAGGGAACATGCATAGGTCGGTGTGAGCACGTGATTTTTGCATTACGAAAAATTGCTCCAAAATAAATCAAAATAAATTTCTTTACTGTGTAATTTGTGAATTTGCGTGGTGTTAAATATTTGTATTATGTCCGTAAATGTTTATATTTGTCATAATAAAATAAAATACATATTGCATGCATATAGGATTTAATTATGCATTTAAGAGATAATTTAAATAAAATCATAAAAATATGCATTTTGTCCTATTTTTAATATTCCACTGTATGATTAATGTTGTCTATATGTTAATAGTTGTTAAAAAGGTAATTAATATCTTTGTAATGGTAATTTTGTTTTTATAATTTTTAATTAAGATTTTTGTTAATTAATAATGAAATTAGAAAATAGTGATTAAAAAAAAAAATAGCACAAGTTATACAAGATTGGACCTGGATTTAAATCTAGGCCCAAAACAAATTAATTCCCTTCACAAGCCCAATCCCAACAGCCCCTGTCCGGTCCAATTCAAAGCCAGAACCAAACGACGTCGTTTGGTCATCTCTCATCAAGGGCCGTTGGATTAAATCCAACCAACGGCCAAGATCTCATCACCCGAACCCAAGACCCTTACCCGATCCATTGACCCGGTTCAACCCGTCCCCCAACTTAAACCAAACGACATCGTTTGGTTAAGTGAATAGATCCTAGCCCTCCATTCTAATTGATCCAACGGACGATACTAATCCACCCTACCCCTATATAAATCCCAAACCTTACCCAGCCCCTAACTGAACACCCCCCCTCTCCGCTCCTGTTCATCATCGTTCCAAACAGACCCCTAACCCTAGCCGCCCCTATTCCCCTTCGCCAGAAACCCGGCGGCATCAACGCCGCCGGTCACCAACTTAACACCCTAGGACCTCCTGAACCTCCCCTACACGAATCCAACCTTAGTTTCCTTCGAATCAGGCCACAACTCTTCGAATCTTAAATCGAAGGTTGGCCTGAAAACTTGATCTAAACCAATCAGCCCCAAATTAACACCATGGCTTCCCCTAGTCATCCTAAGTATGGATCTGTTGGTTGTTAGGTTCGAATCCGTTCGGAACTTCTCGAATCTTTTTTTGAAGATTCGGACCAAACAAAAAGTTACCCAGATCTGTTTCAAACTCACACCAGTTACCCTTCTGGCCTCCCTCGTGCCTAGAATATCTTTGGTTCTTCTCGAATCTGACCAGAAATGGTTAAATCCCAAATCGAGTTTTTAAGAAACCTAAAAAATACCAAACTTCCGGATTCGGTTCAGATTATGATGAAGATTGAGGTTTAATCGACCTTAGTCGAAGTATTTTCAGTGGAAAATACTTCGACTAAGGTCAGTTTGATTTCAAACAAAATAAAATCCGAAATCCAAGTTGAGTTCGAGTCAGAATTTAATTAAAGTTCAGAGGTATTTTTCTATTTATTTTTGTGTATTCTACGTGTATTGTTGTCCGTATTAATAGCTTGTTAATTTTTCATCAATTCTGTCATTTCTGTCTATTTGATCCTAATGTAAATTGTTTCTGTTGGTTGCGGTTATTTACAATATGTGTAATCGACTCGATTAAGTTCGTCGATTAGTTATATTACGAATTTTTTCATTTCTGAAAATGTTGACTAAAACAGTCTGCTTCTATTTTAGACTAGTTATTGACAAATGTTGTAAATAGTCAATTGATTAATGCTCGTCAATTAAATCATGATTGTCTGTGAATCAGTGAATTCAAATGTATGTTGTATATGTTATTGTCTGAACATTAAAAGTTTCAGGGCATTGTCAGTATTGACAATGATCCTGTGTGTGTTTGATTTTGGTTTAATGTTAAGTCCAGTCTGAATGATTTTGATAATTTCAGAAATATGCTGTTATGATGTTAGTTCTGAATTCAGTGTTATAATGTCCAGTTTGAATTCCAGTTTACAAAGGTTGGTCAAATACAATTGTGTTTAGGAGGTTAATAGGATTGATTTAGTTGTAAATCAGAAAGATAACTGAGTCTGTACAGATTTTAGAATAATGTTTTGCTGAAGGTTTTGATTTTTCAGTAATAACATTAGGATTTCAGGGGCACTTATGGGAATTAAACAGTAAAAACAGGGTGTTAGTACTAGTATATTATAATGTAATGTTAGTTGCTATTAGTTAATAATACTAATGGGGAACAAGGGATAATGGGCTGTTGAAAATCAGGGAAAAGGTTTTACATAATGGGATTTTCTGTTTTTAAAAAAAGAAGAAGGGGGTCCAAGAAGCACTTAAATTGCCTAGGACCAGCCCTGTATAAATACAGGAGCTGGACAGACAGTTAAAGGGGCAGAATTTTTGAGTGAGAAAAAAGACAGAATTTTTGAGTAAGAAAGAGAGAATTTTAAGAGAGAGTTTTGCATGCAGAATTTAGGAGAGTCTTTGAGGAATTTTCAGAAAAACTGGAAGAAAGTTTAAGAGTTCCTTTTGAAGAAATTTTAGGAAAATTGAGAGAGAGTTTCAGATTTTAGGATCAGTTTTCAGAAGAGGAGAGTTTGAGAGATTTTAAAAGAGGAAAAAGAAACAGAAAAGGAACAAAAGAGCATTCACACACACACACAGATATACAACAACAGAAAAACAAAAATCAGAAAAAATGGGATTTTGAAACTGAAAAGGAATTGAAATTTGAAATATTGTTTCTTTTGTTGAATTTGTTCAACCTTACTTGGTTCCATTGATTCAATTAATATTTGAAGTGTCCAGCTTTAAAAATAGCTGTACTGTGTATCTGTTTTCTTCGGATCCTCTTATTGCTCAAATTTGAGGGAATACTGGTATTTCGCTGTTTTTGTTACTGCTGCAACTGCTGAAACTTACTTCTTCTACCTTCATTTTCAGGTATATATATCCTTTTAAATTCTATGTTGGAAAGAGATTCAATATGGTGGATAAATGAAGATTGAATTGAAATTCTGTTTTTATCTGTCCAAATTCATCAATTTAAATCTCGTTTTTTTTATTTTATGTTAGTTAATTAGTAGTGAATTCAATTTGATAGCTATGAGCTAATTGTCTTACTTCGAAAGTTCGTATAAAGATTTGTAATAACATTAGCTCATTATCTCATTAGTTTAATCATATTAAATTGTCGAAGTAGGGAATATGGTATGAATGTTGTTCATTATTTAAATTTTGTTGTTGGTTAAGTAAGAAGTGATGTAGAAGGGCCGAGATAACTATAGTAGTGATATTTTTGTTACATAAGGTCAAGATGATGATGTCGATAAGATAATAGATGTGTGTATAAACTTTGGTGAAAGGTGACATGGTATAGCTTGTTACGATGTTTAAAATATTATGAAGGTTTACAACATATAACTAAGTTGCATATAAGGTAATTTTGTTGAATTAGCTTGTATAATAATTCCTTTCTTATAAACTCGAATGCCTATCTATCTTCTTAAAATAAATTAACCAAGTAATTAGGCCTATTAGATTAAAAGCAAGCATATAAGAATGAAAAAGATGTATAAGCATAAATTGCCACACTTCATATCAATGATAATTAGAAGTAGAATTTGCATTAAATAAATAATGAAAATTCTCGGAAAATATTTCCTTCCTTTATGAATCATTTATTTTCAGTTTCATATGCAATTTATTCTTTGGCATATATATATATATATATATATATGTCATATATGTTTAAAAATAGTACTAATCATGTTTTTATTCTGTTCTTTGAACTTGAATAGTCTTGGATAAACATGTTATATGTGGAAATTCCATAATATCATTATAAATATGTCGCGCGATTAGGGATACGTTCGCGTACCCTGATTATATTTTTAAAAGCAAAAATTCGGATTATGCGTACGCGCAATTTCGAACGAATGTTTAATAAAAGGATTTTTCCCAAAGGCGTTAAATCAATTTCATAAAAAAAAACCGAGATGTACGGTTCACTATTCAGAAAAACAAATATTCTTGATTCGACACAATTTCGAAAAATGATTGCTCAATAATTATATTATCCGAAATTATTGTGTACACGTACGCGTGACACAATTCCGCATTTTCAAATTTATAACACGAATATACGTACGCGTAACTCGATTCAAAGAAGGGTTCTTAACCACAATAAGTAAAAGCGGTAAAAAAATCATGTAAAAAAAGTATTTAATAAAAATCAAGATAATTAAGCCAATAATAAAAACAGTTAAGCGACCGTGCTAGAACCACAGAATTCGGAAATGCCTAACACCTTCTTCCGGATTAACAGAATTCCTTACTCAGGTTTTTTGGTTCGCAGAAAAATAAACAGAGTCATATTCTCCTCGATTCAGGGATTATAATTGGTGACTTGGGACGCCTCAAAATTCCCAGGTGGCGACTCTGAAACAAATAAACAAATCCCGTTTCGACTGTCCTTTAATTGGAGAAAACTCCCCACGCGCCCCGCGGGCGCGGGAAAAAGGAGGTGCGACAGCTCTGGCGACTCTGCTGGGGAATAACATGTTATTTTAACCCAGAACCATAGGTTCAGGGTTTAAAGAATTCGAGCTTAAAATATCTGTTTTTATTGGCTTTACTTACTATATAATTTTCAACTGTTTATATGCTAATATGCTAAATGTTTTTTTTACCGCTTTAATATTATTTGAATTGTGCATATATACAACTGCTACGAAACCCCCTTCTTTCTGAGTCTTATGAATTTATGGTGTACACGTGCGCGTGACCCACCTTTCTGTTAAAGTCATACCAAATAAGACGGAGTTGGGACAAGTAACTAGGCCGGGCAGACTTTCGTGCTCCCGGTACGTTGCCCCCGCTTCGGCTCAAACTGTCTGTTTGGGTAAGCCAGGTTTAGAACAATCAACCTAAGGTTTTACACTTAGAATAACTCAGCCATGTACCGGATCCCTAGTAGGAACGAATATTTGCATCATATGCATTTGCCCTTGGAGACTCAACACAGGGGTTGGGTCTGTCTAGGACAGGTGAACCCAAAAATTAAAAGACCATCATGATGCATCCTACTTGCTACTTGTGCATTCATTTGCCTCGAACATGCTTGTTGACCAGCTTAAATAAAATCATGGTAAGAAGCAAGGAATAAAATGGGTTGCCTTAAAATTTTCGAAAAAATATAGTTTTAATTTTTTAAAAAATAAAAGAAAAAAATTTCGAAAATGATTTTAGTATAAATTTTGACTTTATTAAAATTAAATTTCAGATACAAAATGAGCACTACACAAAGCCCCTCATCCACAAGTACGGAGGAATTTTTATGTCAGCTTCAAATGTGGTGGTATGATTTAGGCGAAGACGGTCAAAAATGGGTCGTCAAGCATTTGGGAAATCTCACGGACATTATGAAAGTTAAGCCTCGGGATGATCTGATTACGGCATTAGTAACTTTCTGGGACCCTGTACACAATGTTTTTCGTTTCTCTGACTTTGAGCTTACTCCTACATTAGAGGAGGTAGCTGGCTATGTTGGTTTTGACGGAAGTTTAAGAAATCAAAGTTTGATATTCACAAAGGCTCCTTCAATACATCGATTCTTCGGTCTTCTGAACATCAGCAGTCAAATCAGGAAAAGCAATGTCATCAATGGATGTTGTTCCTTCAACTTTTTGTATTCCAGATTTGGAAAGTCAGATGGGTTCGAAATTCATGAGAAAGGCCTTACTAATAAGCAAAACAAAGACACTTGGCAGATACACCGACGATTTGCTTTCATGGTGGCTTTTCTAGGAGTCATGGTCTTCCCAAATAAAGAGCGAACAATTGATATTCGCATCGCAAAAATTGTGCAAATCCTCACCACTAAAGAAAATCACACCCTTGTCCCCATCATTCTGTCAGATATTTATCGGGCTTTGACTTTATGCAAATCAGGAGCGAAGGTTTTCGAAGGATGCAAAATTTTGTTGCAAATGTGGGTGATTGAACATCTCCAACAACAACCCAAGATCATACAGTATGGGTCGAACAGAGCTAATTGCATCGAGAGCTATGAGGAAAGAACAAAAAATTACCAAGCTCCAGAAGGGATAGAAGCATGGGTATCTTATCTAAAGGCTTTAACGGCAAATCAAATTGAATGGACTCTGGGATGGCTCCCGATGAGAGAAGTAATACATATGTCAACCTCAAATAGTTATCTACTACTATTGGGATTGAGAAGCATTCAGCCATATGCACCACTAAGAGTCCTAAGACAACTAGGGAGATATCAAATAGTTCCTGATGAGGAAGATTTGAGTATGCAAGTAATCGAATTACACCCAGAAGCCACTATTCCCGAAGCTCTACTTCAGCAGATGTGGAATGGGTGCCGATACTTGAAAAGTGATACTCAAGTTCTAGACGCTACCAAGGGTGAGATAAATCCTGGATATGCAAGGTGGTTCAAAAAGCGGTCTCGCGTGGATGATGTACCAGAACCTGAGCTAAAAAGGCCAACAAAAAGACCCCATGTTCAAAATTTCAATGATAAAATCCAAGAACGGTTAATCTGGGGAGAAAAAGAAAAAGGGTACAAAGCCACTATCCATGCCCTAAAAGAAAATCTAAGAAGCCTCAGTTTAGAGAAAGATTTGCAAGAACAAGAAGCCAAAGGCGAGAAAAAGAGTCTAGCTTGTGAGAATGAAAATCTTCATGCTCGATTCCAAAAAATGAAAAGAATCTCTGAAACGCCAAAGAGAAGCTGGAAAGATCAAAAAACCATCGCCAATCTCTTCGAAAAATGCAAGATTTTGACTCCATTCTTGCAGAAAACGAAAGGGCATTGAGCAAAGCAAAAGAAAGGATCCAACAATTAAATGAAGAAGCCAGATCTAACAAGGAACGCCAGGATAGGCAATCCGAAAAAGACAAGGCTCAATTCAAGAAGGAAAAAGACTATTGGATGCGATCAGAAGACCAGCTTCGTGCACAACTAGAAGAGGCAAGAAGATGCAACAGAGAATACCAACAAGCAGACCTCGACAGGGAAAGATCACAAGCAAGATTAGAGCAGGCCAGACTCCGAGCTCTATTAGAATCAACTTTAGATCGTGAAAACCGTGTCAGAGACATAGCCACCACTCGTCAGCAGCAATTGCAAGACCAAGACCAACGTCTCCAAGGTTTCAGGGCACAAGTCCACGACTTGGCAGTCTTCACATCTCAAAGTTATGTAAACTGCCAAGGAATGGATTATGAAAGGTTTACAGAGCATGCGCCCACTTTTGCTCGTCATCTAGCAATAGAGTTGGAAAGGATGTATCGTACGCTGGGAGGCCATCCAGGTCAAGCCCCACAATGAGCAGATAATCCAATATTAAAGAACAAAAGTGGAAAGTGGGGCATTTTGTGAGAAATTATGAATTGTATCTTTTATTCTGATTTAAGTGTGTGTATTTCAAGCTATTTTCTTAAAGTTTTCGAATGTAATTCCATCTTTGTGTAATAAATAAACATGATGGACTTTGGTCCGAACTACGCAAGGTCTGATTCATGCGGGGTTATGATACGTAGGCAATCTCTATAAGATTCGACTACCACAATAAAATATATATAAGAAAATAAAATAAAATAAAAGTGAATAAAATTTTCAAGAAAGCTGGGACGACACAAGCAGTCGAGCAAATGCATAATAGAAAGGGGATATTTGTCTAGGAGCATTGCATCTCAACGTGTAATTATATATGTGTTAAATTCTCAAAAAACTAACAAGTTTGTTCATTTTCAGAATTCAAGCAGTTAGTTTCTCTAAAGAGTATACTGGCATATTATCATTATCACACGAGATCAAAAGGACCAATACCCGAAAGTATGTCTATCCCAGAGGTTGACACAGGTATTGAGCTAGAGGAGATGGATGTCGGGAAAATGAAAGAAGAGATGTTTAAACTCAAGCAGCAAATGGCTGAGATGTACCAAGCCTGGTCTACAGGACAGTTGCCCCCATCTTACCCAACTAACCCTGCTCCATCAATGACCCAAACTCAGGATAATATTACAACTGAATTATCCCCAAATTTCCCCATTTACCAACACTACCGAGGAACCACCTCTCAGACACCGCAGTCTCCACCTCCGAAACCAGTTCCGTACCTTCCTCCACCTATGACTCCTGTTTTTGTAGCACCTCCCCCTGCTACATTTCACAAATCTCCTAGTGAGCCTACATTTCAGGCCCAAGACAACCAATATTACCCCTCGGAGCCCACCTTCAAAGCCTCCGAAATCAATTCACCTGCTCCTCGGTTTGATCTCCCAACCGAAATTGACAAGCCAGCCAAAAATGCTGAACAAGAAGAGATGTTCAGGAAGGTCAAAAGTCTAGAACAGTCGTTCCGAGACATGCGAGGATTAGGTGGGCAAGTCAGTGTAGCCTACAAAGATTTATGCTTATTCCCTAATATACAATTGCCATTTGGCTTCAAGATGCCCAAATTTGACCTATACAGCGGGCACGGCGACCCAGTAGCCCACTTAAGGGGTTTCTGTAGCAAGATGCGAGGAGCTGGGGGAAAGGATGAATTATTGATGGCTTACTTCAGTCAAAGTCTAAGCGGATCAGCTTTGGAGTGGTATACACGCCAAGACCATGGAAGATGGTATACCTGGGATGACCTGGCACAAGCATTCGCATACCATTTCCAATACAATCTGGAAATCATCCCAGATCGATTATCTTTGACCAAATTTGAGAAGAAACACAATGAAAGTTTCAGAGAGTATGGTTTTCGGTGGAGAGAACAGGCAGCAAGAGTGGATCCTCCTATGAAGGAGAGCGAAATGGTAGACTACTTCCTCCAAGCCTTGGAACCAACTTACTACGCCCACTTGGTTTCAGCGGTTGGAAAATCATTCAACGAGGTAGTGAAAATGGGAGGTATGGTAGAAGAAGGCCTCAAGACAAACAAAATCATGAGCTATTCAGCAATTAAGGCAACTACTCAAGCTATTCAAGGCGGGGTAGGAGGAATCGGAAGAAAGAAGAGGGAGGAAGCAACCGTAGTTGATTCAGGAATTTGGCCAGGACCCAGGGGTTCATCGCTTTACTATAATCAGCAACGACCTCGCCAATCAGCTTACCACCATGATTCATCCCAACATTACTATCACCCTTCAGAGCCTCATTTCGCCATTAACCACGCTCAAGCATACAATCAGCCACCTGTTCACACCAATTGGCGTGCTCCTGTCACACCAAATACCTACCCCCGAGCTTATCCCGGACCAGGTTTCAGGCCTAGACCAGCATTCAGGGGAGAAAGGGAACAGAAAAAGAAAACTTACACTCCATTGGGAGAGTCTTACACTAGTCTGTTCCACAGGCTGAGACAGTTAGACATGTTGAGACCAATACAATCCAAGCTACCCAATCCTCCACCAAAGAATCTGGATTACACCATTAGCTGTGAATATTGCTCCGGTACACCAGGCCATGATACGGAGAAATGTTGGCATTTGAAAAATGCAATACAAGAGCTGATTGACACTAATAAAATCGAGGTTCAAACCCCCGAAGCTCCAAATATCAATAGAAATCCAATGCCAGCCCATCAAGAGGCTAATATGATAGAAATCATACAAGCTGATGGTGAGACAAAGAAGCCGTCACAAACTGTCATGATGATCAAGTCTCATGAAACCAAGCCAGATAAGCAGTTAATGGAGGAGAAGCCGGTATCTAAGCATAACAAGAATGGTGGTGAACCGTCTATGATAGTCGATGAGGGATCATCGAACAAAGTTGCCGCAAAACAAGAGAGGACAAAGGTGATAGTACCAGGGGTTGCTAACAAACCCGTCGTAATTGTGGAAGGAGCACGTACAGATCGAGTTATTATTGCACCTGTAATTCAGCTGCCAGTCATCAACAACAAAGCCATCCCATGGAACTATGAACGGGTGACCGTAATGTACAAAGGCAAAGAAATCAAGGAAGAAGTGTGTGAGGTACAAGGCTTGACTCGTTCGGGAAGATGTTTTACTCCCGAAGAGCTGAGAAAAACTAAAAACAATCCAATGCCCACGAAGAAAGCTGTGACGGAAGAAGAGGCGGAGGAGTTTTTAAGAAAAATGAAGCTCCATGATTATTCTGTTGTGGATCAATTAAAGAAGACCCCCGCTCAAATTTCATTGTTGTCATTACTGATCCATTCAGAGGAACACCGTCTGGCATTGATGAAAATCCTGAATGAAGCTCATGTTCCTGAAAAGATCTCTGTAAATCATTTGGGCAAAATAGCCAACAGAATCTTTGAGACGAACAGGATTACATTTGCTGATGATGAATTACCTGTGGAAGGTACCGAGCACAACAGAGCTCTTTACCTCACCGTGAAATGTGAAAACTCCGTAGTAACCCGAGTATTGGTCGACAATGGGTCCAGTGCAAACATATGCCCTCTCTCCACTTTAAACAAATTAAAAATTAAAGAGGAGAGGATTCAAAAGAACAGTATCTGCGTACGAGGATTTGACGGTGGAAGTAGAGATTCATTTGGCGACATAGTGTTGGAACTAACTATAGGGCCAGTTGAATTCACAATGGAATTCCAAGTTTTGGACATGACTGTTTCTTACAACTTGTTGTTGGGTCGACCATGGATCCATGCTGCTAAAGCAGTCCCGTCAACATTACATCAGGTTGTCAAGTTTGAATGGGACCATCAAGAAATAGTCGTGCATGGAGAAGAAAATTTAAATGCTCACAACAGCACCGTTGTACCAGTCGAGGGAGCAGAAATTGACCAAGGACCATGGGTATACCAAGTGTCAGACACAGTGTCGGTAGAGAAAGTTCCAGAAGGAAAATACCTTACGAATCCAAAGGTATCCTCTACATCAATCATGGTAGCTTATGAAATGCTGAAGAATGGCTTTATACCCGGCAAAGGCCTGGGCTTATCTTTGCAAGGAATTGTACAACCAGTATCTCTCCCCGAGAACTGGGGAACATTCGGTTTAGGATTCACACCGACCGCCAATGACGTGATGAGAGCCAGGAAGTTGAAACACCAAGCATGGGTTCTTCCAAAACCAGTACCACAGCTGTTGAAGTCTTTTGTCAAGGCCGGTGCTAAAAATCGCCCGATAACAACAATTCCTAAATCTCAGGTCAATCCTGAGGAGGAATTAATTGAAAGGTTCGAGAAATTGTTTAGTGATGTAAATATGCTGGAAGACGGAGAAGGGTGTAGCAACGCAGAAGTTCAATTCGTTGGACCAAAAACAATGCTCAATAATTGGAAAGCCACTCCTCTCCCAATTCGAAAGGAGTCTTGGTAGTTTATTTTGATTTTTTTTCAGTTTGTTTGGGATATTTCAAGGTTGTAATCCCAAAATTTATCTTACAGTTGGTTTGAAGCATCCAAAACCTTATTATTTTTCATTATCCAATAAAAAGCAGTTTCCTTTTTATTATCATTCCTAATAGCTTTCTTTTCTTTTTCTTCTTTTTTGTACAGTTCTTTTTATGCTGGCTCTAGTGATATGGCATGCATGATGAATCTTCAGCCCAGTCTTAAAAATCAATCTGATTCCGAAATATTAATTCAAGAAACATATTGTGATTATGAATCAGAATATGATGAAGATGAGGTTTTTGAAGAGATTAGTAAAGAGTTAATTCACTTTGAGGAAAAAATCAAACCTAACTTGAATGATACCGAGGATGTCAATATAGGGGACACGAGTAATGTCCGAGAAACTAAAATAAGTGTCCATCTCGAGCCAAAAATCCGAGAGGAGTTAATTAAAGCACTCATAGAATTCAAAGATATTTTTGCATGGTCGTATGACGACATGCCGGGCTTGAGCACTGATTTAGTGGTCCACAAATTACCCACCGATCCAACAGTGCCTCCTGTCAAGCAGAGGTTGAGAAAATTCAAGCCTGATATGAGTGTGAGAATTAAAGAAGAAATCACCAAACAATTGGAAGCAAAGGTCATTCGAGTCACTCGATATCCTGTTTGGTTAGCTAATATCGTTCCTGTGCCAAAGAAAGACGGCAAAATTAGAGTATGCGTCGACTATCGCAATCTCAACAAAGCAAGTCCAAAGGATAATTTCCCATTACCCAATATCCATATCTTGATCGACAATTGTGCCAAGCATGATATAGGATCTTTCGTGGACTGTTATGCCGGATATCATCAAATTCTAATGGATGAAGAAGATGCAGAAAAGACGGCATTCATCACACCATGGGGAACTTATTGCTACAGGGTAATGCCATTCGGTTTGAAGAACGCCGGAGCAACCTATATGAGAGCAATGACCACAGTGTTTCATGATATGATACACAAGGAAATTGAGGTATACGTGGATGATGTAATCATAAAATCAAAGCATCAGACCAACCACGTTGGGGATTTGAGGAAGTTTTTCTTAAGACTTTGCAGGTACAACCTCAAGCTTAACCCTGCCAAGTGCGCATTCGGAGTTCCATCTGGAAAATTGCTGGGATTCATAGTCAGTCGACGAGGCATCGAGCTAGACCCATCAAAGATCAAAGCCATCCAAGAACTGCCACCCCCAAGAAACAAAACTGAAGTAATGAGTTTGTTGGGAAGGTTAAATTATATCAGTAGGTTTATTGCTCAGCTCACAACAACCTGCGAGCCAATTTTCAAATTGTTAAAAAAGGATGCTGCGGTCAAATGGACCGATGAGTGTCAGGAAGCGTTTGATAAAATAAAAGGGTACTTATCAAACCCACCCGTATTGGTCCCGCCAGAGCCAGGAAGACCTTTGATTCTTTACTTAACGGTCTTGGAGAATTCATTTGGTTGTGTATTGGGGCAACATGACCTCACGGGCAGAAAAGAACAGGCCATCTACTACCTTAGCAAGAAGTTCACAGCTTATGAGGTTAAGTATACTCATCTGGAAAAGACATGTTGCGCCCTAACATGGGTAGCTCAAAAATTAAAACACTATTTGTCATCTTACACTACTTACCTCATTTCTAGGTTGGATCCATTGAAATACATTTTTCAAAAGCCTATGCCAACAGGAAGACTTGCAAAGTGGCAGATATTGCTCACAGAATTCGACATCGTCTATGTGACTCGGACTGCAATGAAGGCTCAAGCACTGGCCGATCATTTAGCCGAAAACCCGGTCGATGAGGAATATGAGCCACTGAAGACTTATTTTCCTGATGAGGAAACACTGCATATCGACGAGGTGGAGCAAATTGAAAAACCTGGCTGGAAACTTTTCTTTGATGGAGCTGCTAACATGAAAGGAGTCGGAATAGGAGCTGTAATCATTTCTGAAACAGGGCATCACTATCCTGTTACGGCTCAACTACGATTTTATTGCACCAATAATATGGCTGAATATGAAGCTTGCACTTTGGGGTTAAGGCTAGCTGCAGACGTGGGTATCCGAGAAATCTTAGTCATGGGAGATTCGGATCTTTTGGTACATCAAATTCAAGGAGAATGGGAAACCCGAGATTTGAAGCTCATACCATACCGACAATGTCTACATGATCTTTGTCAGCGGTTTCAATCAGTGGAATTCCAACATATTCCAAGAATCCATAATGAAGTTGCCGATGCATTGGCTACCCTAGCATCAATGTTGCACCATCCAGACAAAGCTTATGTGGATCCAATACATATTCAAATCCACAATCAGCACGCTTATTGCAATATGGTTGAAGAAGAATTTGATGGAGAACCATGGTTCCACGACATCAAGGAATATATCAGGATGGGCATATATCCCGCACAAGCCACAGGAGATCAAAAGAGGACCATCAGGCGATTAGCAAATGGATTCTTCTTAAGCGGAGGAGTTTTGTATAAAAGAACACCAGATCTCGGATTATTAAGATGCATAGATGCCAGACAAGCTACAACTGTCATGTCTGAAGTACATTCAGGAGTTTGCGGACCCCACATGAGTGGATATGTGTTGGCAAAGAAAATCCTCCGAGCTGGTTACTATTGGCTTACCATGAAGAGAGATTGTATCAATTTTGTGCGCAAGTGTCATCAATGCCAAATACACGGAGATTTGATTCATTCTCCACCATCCGAGTTGCACACAATGTCGGCACCATGGCCTTTCGTTGCTTGGGGCATGGATGTGATTGGACCAATTGAACCGGCAACATCCAATGGTCACAGATTCATTCTGGTAGCTATTGATTATTTTACCAAATGGGTTGAGGCCAAGACATTCAAATCAGTGACCAAGAAAGCTGTGGTCGATTTTGTCCACTCAAATATCATATGTCGATTCGGAATCCCGAAGGTGATCATCACAGATAACGGTGCTAATCTTAACAGCAACTTAATGAAAGAAGTATGTCAACAGTTTAAGATTACACATCGTAACTCTACCCCATATCGGCCCAAGGCGAATGGAGCAGTAGAAGCAGCCAACAAAAACATAAAGAAGATACTACGGAAAATGGTAGAAGGTTCAAAACAATGGCATGAAAAATTACCATTTGCATTATTGGGATACCGCACTACTGTTCGCACTTCAGTAGGAGCAACTCCTTATTTGTTGGTATACGGCACCGAAGCAGTAATTCCTGCAGAAATTGAGATTCCTTCCCTTCGGATCATTGCCGAAGCAAAGATTGATGATGATGAATGGGTCAAAACCCGTCTAGAACAGTTAAATTTGATTGATGAAAAACGATTGACCGCAGTATGCCATGGTCAATTATATCAAAGAAGAATAGAAAGAGCATACAACAAAAAGGTGCGTCCCCGGAAGTTCGAAGTAGGTCAGCATGTGCTGAAACGCATTCTTCCACATCAGGTTGAAGCAAAAGGCAAATTTGCTCCGAATTGGCAAGGACCATTCATTGTGACCAGAGTATTATCGAATGGTGCACTATGTTTAACAGATATTGAAGGCAAATGCATAGATATGGCGATCAATTCTGACGCGGTAAAGAGATATTATGCATAACTTTTGAATGTTTGTATTTAGCACTATTTCAAAGATTGAAATGACAAAGGCAATTTATTCTGCTGTCCAAACACTATACCATTTGCTTCCCCTTTGAGCCATACTTGTTTCTTTCCTAACCTCTCTTGGAAAAAAAAAAAAAAAATCTTCACTATTATGGAGTGAACTACGTTTGACCTGATTCCTCAAAGAAGGATACGTAGGCGCCTCACGGCTCGGTCATAGGGTACACAACATGCACAATGTGCACGGAAAAGAAATATCAAGAGACCCCAATCAAGAAACTGGGGCAGGAATTGTATTGGAAATAAGAAAAGATTCCAAGAGTTGTAATTTTAAACTCATACCACAGCTATTTAGCTTTTAATACCTTTTCCATTCCAAACCTTATACCAAAAAGACCTTTCGATCAATCTTAGAAAAATGCTGATGCAAGCAAATGAAGTGGTACAAACAAGGAAAGAAAGTAAAAATGAGAGAGTCTTATAGGTGAAAACCCGCACGGGCACCATAAGGCGACGGAAGTTGAGAGAAAAGTAAAATGAGAGAGTCTTATTGGTGAAAACCTTCGCAGGCACCATAAGGCGAAAGGGAAGTGGAGAAGTGAAAAATGAGGAAAATTGATCAATGAAAACTCTTTGAGACAATTGAAAGGAGATTGATTAAAAGACTGGGTTGATTAATCCGAAATGCATACCCTGATCATTGGTGCCAGTAATTCCAATCAGATAAGTCTTTTTATTCCTTTTCCAACAGTCATCCAAAAATTGGATTTTTCTTTTCATTCTATAATTGTCAAAATCAGCGTATTTCGCTACTAGTAATCTTACTTTCTCCAAGCTTTGAGATAAATTTTATTCTAAACAAATAAGAAAAAATGTCAAGGTATACTACCAAGATCCAAGGCTACAAAATACGGCCACGAAAGGTGGGAGATAAAATATGGGTGTAAGAAAGAGGAAATCAAAAGTGGATCAGCAAAGTCAGAAGAGGCATTTGATTACAGTTAAAAGGTTTTAAAGGAAAACATACAGAGGGAAATCCTATAGTCAAGGATCAATTATAAAGACAAAACAGTCTTTTCAATCATTCCAAGGCAATAAAGAAAGACGAAGAGAAACATCACCATCGGCAAGAATACCTCAACCAGCCACCCTGCTTTAAACTAACGAAGTTTTCTTTGATTTAAAACAGGGGCAAATACAATATTTGTGTCTGGAAATACCTGGTAAAGAATTGAAGAAATCAGGCGTCCACCTGGAAAATGAGGATGAGAAAAGAAGAAGTCAGGCGTCCACCTGGAGAATAAGGACAAAGGATTGAAGAAATCAGGCGTCCACCTGGAGAATGAGGATAAAGAAAAGAAGAAGTCAGGCGTCCACCTGGAGAATGAGGACAAGGAAAAGAAGAAATCAGGCGTCCACCTGGAGAATGAGGATGAAAATTAAAAGAAGTCAGGCGTCCACCTGGAGAATGAGGATGAAGAAAAGAAGAAGTCAGGCGTCCACCTGGAGAATGAGGACAAAGAATTAAAGAAGTCAGG